>NC_086128.1:65290978-65485978 GCF_963921235.1 Mobula hypostoma | reverse complement strand
CACAGACACAGACACACACTGTCTCACAGACACTCTCACAGACACTAAAATGGTAGAGGAACCCAGCAGATCAGGCAACATCTTCAAAGAGGAATAACCAGTCGACAATTTAGGAATGACCAGAGATTTATGGAGCCACCACCCGCCCCCCCCCGCCAAACTCCCCACCCCCCTCAGTTTGACTTAATGGTGGAGTCATACAGCAGAGAGTCAGGCCCTTCTGCCCATCCGGTCCCTGCTGACCAGGATGCCCCAGTCCACACTAGACCCAATTTTCCTGCATTTTGGCCCATGGAGAGCATTCTAGCTGGTTGTATCTCAGTCTGGTGTGGGGAAGGGCTACTGCACAGGATCGGGGGAAAGTTGTAAACCCGGCCAGCTCCCTCTTGGGCACCAGCCTTTGTGTGTAGTGTTTTTTCATTGATCCTGTTGTATTTCTCGGTTCTACCGTGAACGCCCGCAAGAAAATGAATCTCGGGATTCATTAGGTCGAATGAGGTTCTTCCAATCCCTTATCCAGGAACGGAGGTCCTGACATGGGAGGGGGTCGAGAGGAGGGTGACGAGAGTGATCCCGGCAATGAAAGGGTTTAGCGTACGAGGAGCGTTCTCGTTCCACAGTTTCGAGCATAAAAAAGTTGCTCCAGTTCCCAATGAATCTTTACCCCTTCACCTCGTGCACTTTACTTCCTGATACCCAGTCGCCCTAACTAGAGCACTGTGTAACAGTCTCAGGCTCAGATATCCATAGCTACGGTGCCCAAGGAGTTTACACAGTATTATAGTGATTTTAAACATTGCACTGTACTACTGCTGCAAAAAAAAACAAATTTCAAGATGTAAGTGAGTGATGATAAACCTGATTCTGATCTGGGTCTCTATTGTGGACTGAGAGTGGGAACGGGGCAGGGAGAGGGGAATCATGGTTGGGAAAAGGGGAAGGGAGAGGGGAATCATGGTTGGGAAAAGGGGAAGGGAGAGGAATCATGGTTGGGAAAAGGGGAAGGGAGAGGGGAATCATGGTTGGAAAAGGGGAAGGGAGAGGGGAATCATGGTTGGGAAAAGGGGAGAGAGAGGGGAATCATGGTTGGGAAAAGGGGGAGGGAGAGAGGAATCATGGTTGGGAAAGGGGAAGGAGAAGGGAATCATGGTTGGGAAAAGGGGAAGGGAGAGGGGAATCGTGTTTGGGAAAAGGGGAAGGGAGAGGGGAATCATGGTTGGGGAAAGGGGAGGGAGAAGGGAATCATGATTGGGAAAAGTGGGAGGGAGAGGGGGAATCATAGTTGGGAAAAGGAGGGAGAGGGGGAATCATGGTTGGGAAAAGGGGAGGGAGAGGGGAATCATAGTTGGGAAAAGGGGAGGGAGAGGGGAATCATGGTTGAGGAAAGGGGAGGGAGAGGGGAATCATGATTGAGGAAAGGGGAGGGAGAGGGGAATCGTGGTTGGGAAAAGGGGAAGGGAGAGGGGAATCATGGTTGGGAAAAGGGGGAGAGAGAGGGGAATCATGGTTGGGAAAAGAGGGAGGGAGAGGGGAATGATAGTTGGGAAAAGGGGGAGGGAGAGGGGAATCATGGTTGAGGAAAGGGGAGGGAGAGGGGAATCATGATTGAGGAAAGGGGGAGGGAGAGGGGAATCATGATTGAGGAAAGGGGGAGGGAGAGGGGAATCGTGGTTGGGAAAAGGGGGAGAGAGAGGGGAATCATGGTTGGGAAAAGGGGAAGGAAAAAGGGGAATCATGGTTGGGAAAGGGGGGAGGGAGCGGGAAACACCAGAGAGACATTTTGTAATGATCGATAGACCAATTTTTTGGAATCAGATGATCTTGCCTGGTGTCTCAGGGCTGGGTGTGTCTGCACCCCCCACCCCTGACACTCCTTCTCTGCCACCTGTCCCCACACCCCTCCCATGACACCCCACCCTCGCCACTCCCAGCGTCCTTTGCTCCCGCCAGATTTACGAACTCGCTCTCCGCTCCACGCTGACAAATACACTGCTGGTAATCGTGCAAAAGTCCCGACCTGCCCAACCTGTGGTTCACGTTCTTCTTGCAGTTTTTAAGGGCGAAGAATTCAGAGCTGGAGGAACTCTACAAAGCGCAGGAGGTGCCAATGCCTGACTACTGGTGAGCGGTGGCCGGGGTGGGGGACGGTGCAGGGGGTTGGGGGGGGGGCCGAGCGTAGGCCAGTCTGGTCAAGCCGGGGAGCGCAGACAGGTCCTGAAGCTAAATCCGGGGGCAGCTGGAGGGTGGTGGGGCGAACACTGGTGAGCCCGCCAGTTGTCAACCCCACTGGCTCACTCCCACGGTACACTGTGGCATGGCGGCTCGCTGCTTTGCGCCAGCAGGGGGCGCCGGGGTTCGGAGTTCAGTTCCCACATCCTCTGTCAGGGAGTCTCTGTACATCCTCCCCCCGCCCCCGCCCCGTGACCGCGTGGGTTTCCTCCGGGTGCTCTGGTTTCCTCCCACACACTCCCACGACCTACTGGTTAGTAGGTTAATTGCTCAGAGTGGATTGTCCTGTGATTAGGCTGGCGTGAAATCGAAGGGAGCCCTTACTCTGCTCAGTGAAATAAATAGAGCCTAGAACGTCAATCAGTTCACCACAGCACAGGCCCTTCGGCCCGTAATGCTGTGCTGACCCCTTAACCTGCTGTCAGGTCAATCGAACCCTTCCCTCCCACAGGCCCCTCTGTTTATCTACCGTCTATGTGACTATCGAAGAATGCCCCGAATGTATCTGCCTCTAACTCCGCCCTGGTAGGACGTTCCACACACCCACCACTCCATGTTAAAAAAAATATGACTTCTGACGTTCCGCACCCCCGCCCAATCAGTTTAAAATTATGCCCCCTGGTATTAGCCATTGCCATCCATGGGGCAAAGTCTCTGGGTTGTCTTTTCTATCTCTGCCTCTTACCACCTTGTACTCTTCTATCAAGTCACCTCTCATCCTCCTTTGCTCCAAAGAGAAAAGCCCCAGCTCGCTCAGCCTTTCCACATAAAACATACTCTCTAATCCAGGCAGCATCCTGGTGGATCTCCTCTGCACCCTCTCTAATCCAGGCAGCACCCTGGTGAATCTCCTCTGCACCCTCTCTAATCCAGGCAGCATCCCGGCGAATCTCCTCTGCACCCTCTCTAATCCAGGCAGCATCCTGGTGAATCTCTTCTGCACCCTCTCTAATCCAGGCAGCATCCTGGTGAATCTCCTCTGCACCCTCTCTAATCCAGGCAGCATCCTGGTGAATCTCCTCTGCACCCTCTCTAATCCAGGCAGCATCCTGGTGGATCTCCTCTGCACCCTCTCTAATCCAGGCAGCATCCTGGCGAATTTCCTCTGCACCCTCTCTAAAGCTTCCTGTAATGAGGCGACCGGAACGGAACACAATACTCCCAAGAGTTGTCTAGCCAGGGCTTCGCGGAGTTGCAACCTTACCTCACGGTGCAATCCTTTCCTTAAAGGGGCGGCTACCTCCTGGAGCCTGACATCATAGAATTCTGGCAAGGTCAGACTAACCGCCTGCACGATCGCATCCTGTTCCAGCGCCTGAAGGAGGACCGGGGAGCTGACTCCACCCTCACCCACAAGGCCGAGGGTGATTGGGTGTATAAGAGACTGTCGCCGTGACATCCTGCCATGCTCTCCGTGAATCCAGCCCTTTCCGTCTGACCTCAACGCCGCCTTACGCCTCTTCCAGGTTGTCCGATCTCCCACCCGGCGCCGCCCCTCACTCGGGATGAAAGGGCATCCCAGGGTTCCCCGTTCCCCAGACAGCAGCCTGCCCTCTCTCGCCGTCGGAGCCTCACCCCGCCACCCGCCTCCTCGTTCTGTTCCGAGCCTCGACCTGCGGGGCGCTGTCGCTCCTCCGCCAGTTTGTTCACCACCCCGTCGGAGGCTGCACCACTATTGGGGGAGGTAGGGAGGAGAGAGGCCTTCGCCATGAAAGCACAGAGAGGGCCCGTCCATTGTGCGGTCCTTCACTGTAACAAGAAGGAGAGGCCCCCCACTGTGTAGGAAAGAGAGGGTCCTTCACCGTAGCTACAAGGAGACCCTTCCATTGTCTAGGACAGAGAAGGTCCTTGTAGCTACAAGGAGACCCTTCCATTGTCTGGGGAAGAGAAGGTTCTTCACTGTAGCTACAAGAAAATCCTTCCATTGTCTAGGAAAGAGAGGGTCCTTCACCGTAGCTACAAGGAGACCCTTCCATTGTCTAGGACAGAGAGGGTCCTTGTAGCTACAAGGAGACCCTTCCATTGTCTGGGGAAGAGAGGGTCCTTCACCGTAGCTACAAGGAGACCCTTCCATTGTCTAGGACAGAGAGGGTCCTTGTAGCTACAAGGAGACCCTTCCATCGTCTGGGGAAGAGAGGGTCCTTCACCGTAGCTACAAGGAGACCCTTCCATTGTCTGGGGACGGGAGGGTCCTTCCCCACCATTTTGGCCGTCCATACAGCTGCCTGACACAAGCTATTGTGGGTCCAACGGAAACAACTCAGCTTGCATTCCAATGCAGAGAGGAGGAGAGATTTGGGGTGAGAATTCCGGGGCTCCAGACCAGACGCGCGGAGGTCATTGTGAATATGTGGTGATCTGAGGTTAGTAGGGATGTCAGGGCAGTGTTTGGTCCCCTACATTGGTGTCCGTCCAGATGATCTGTCCTGGCTAACCCCTCAGCCCGGCCCCTGGCCCATACCCTTCAAATTCTCATCCAGGTGCTTTGTAAACGCGAAGAGGGTCTCTGACTCCGCCACTCTTTCCAGGAGAAAGCTTTTGGCCACCACCACCACCACCATTCCCATCCCACCCGTCCATCAGGGAGAAGGTTTCTCTTTGGCCCCCCTCACCTAACCTCTGACCAATAACATCCGCTTATTGACTGACCTTGCTAAGGGAAATGGCTCCTTCCCATCCTCTCCCTCGAGATCCCTTGAGCTGACGCTCTGAGCTCATTTACAGTCAAGCCTGCATTCTCTACAGCCTTCCATCTGGGCCTGGAGGAGAGGATGGTGGGCCACATGGTCGGGGGGGGGTGCAGAAGTTGCCTCATTCCAACAAGTTCGAGTTTAATTGTCGTTCAACCTCGTGCATGAACACAGCCAGACGAAACAGTGTTCCTCCGGGGTCAAGGTACAAAACACAAAACCAACAGTCACACATGGCATAAATCATTATGTCCGCAGGAAATCATACAGTTACAAGAAATAATTTTGAAAACGTAATAATCTAGCCGGTCCCTGAGTGTCATGGCCTAATGATGGTGCATGGTATGTTGTTCTGAAGCCATGTTTCTGCCGAGACAAACTCACAGCAGTTTCTCATCTCACGCAGACGAATGCAATCCAGCTTGTCTTCCACTGAGCACACACTGGAGGGCAGCACTGCCGGGGGAGTCGGGGGGCAGCCCTCAACTCAGCACCATCTCCAGCAGCACACAACTTCCTCTGATGTCTGCTCCCCTGACGGCCGCGCCAGGCGACCCCAGGAGCCGGTCATGACCTTGCATTAACAACAGCCCACTCTGCTCATTACAAAATGGCTGACGCGCCTTCCATTCCCAGCTTCATGCAAATATTTTAATGAATGTTAATTTATGGTAATTTTTATGAACATGTGGCAGAATTGTCATGTGACCATGTGACTCAGCAGATGGTGGAATGGACCAATAGCTTTCTCTGTCCAATGAGTTCCCAGCCTAGGCCCAAGTAGTTGTCCATCAAGCCCCCTTCCGCCCTGTCCCATCTACCCTACCTGAGAGCTTAGGCTGAGTCAACAAGGATCAATTTTATTCACCATGTACCACTCAGTGGCTATATTATTGGGTACACCTGTACACCTCATTAATGCAAATATCTAATCAGCCAATCAAACGGCAGGAACTCGATGCATAAAAGCATGCAGACATGGTCACAAGGTTCAGTTGTTGTCCAGACCAAACATCAGAATGGGAGAAGAAATGTGATCTAAGTGACTTTGTGGAATGATTGTTGGTGCCAGATGGGGTGGTTTGAGTATCTCAGAAAAGCTTGATCCTCTGGGCTTTTCACTCCTAACGGTAGGGCGCCAAGGTGACCTGTTGGTTAGCGGGATGCTATTACAGCTCGGTGGGTGGGGGGGTGGCGTTGGTGTTCGGAGTTAAGTTCTGGTGTTCTACAAGGAGTTTGTACTTTCTCCCCGTGACCGCGTGGGTTTCCTCCGGGTGCTCCGGTTTCCGCCCACAGTCCAAAGAGGTACCGGTTGGCAGGTTAATTGGTCATTGTAAAGTGTCCCGTGATTAGGCTAAGGTTAGAGAGGTCGGTTGCTGGGCAGCACAACTTGTTGGGCTGGAAGGGCCTTTTCTGCACAGAAAAGTCTGAGGAGTTTACAGAGAATGGCGCGGGGGGGGGAAAAAAATCATCGAGTGAGCAGCACTTCTGTGGGCGGAAATGCCTTCCCCAGCAATGAGAAGAGGGCACGTCCTGGGTGACGGGGGGCCAGTCGTGATCGACGCCACCTTTTTGAGCATTAGTGTTTGAAGATGCTCCTGGATGCTGGGGAGGCCGGTGGCCATGGAGGAGCTGGCTGAGTTTACAACCCTCTGCAGCTTCGTCCCGATCTGTGCATTGCCCGCCACCCCGCCTCCATACCAGACGGCGATGCAGCCAGTCAGAATGCTCTCCACAGTACACCTGGAGAAATTTGCTGGCGCCTTTGGCGACAGACCAAATCTGCTCAGACTCCTGATGAGATACAGCCACTGTCGTGTCTTCTTTGCAGCCGCATCGATACGCTGGACCCAGGATACATCCTCAGAGACATACACTCCCTGGACCTTGAACTTGTTCACCCTCTCCATTACCGATCCCTCAATGAGGACGGGTGTGTGTTCCCTCGACTTCCCCTTCATGATGTTCACAATCAACCCCTTGATCTTACTGACGTAGTCAGTATTGTTGTGGATTCCCAGTTCCACTGGATCCTAAAATGAGGCACACCTCTTGGTTCAGTATTGAAGTTCAAGTTTATTGTCATCTGACTGTAAAAAAATGTACGACCAAACGAAACAACACGTCTCTCCACCACGGTGCACCCACACAACATATACATCACCCACAGCACAAAAAAAAACCAAAATATCATACCAGAAATAAGTTAATAAAATACAATTCAAAATGCATAGCACAGGTAGACAGTAAGCAGCTCGCTGTCCCAGTGACGAGACCCTCGGGGGTGGCAGGGTATTCGTTTGTCTCACAGCCTGAGGGGAAGAAACTGTTACCCAGTCTGGCAGTCCTAGTCCTGATTCCTGGAAGTTCTTCCTTCCATGTTTTATGTCCACCCATTAACCCGTGTGCCACCTTCCTGATGGTTCCTCCTTCCATGTTTTGTCTTCACCCGTCGACCCGTGTACCTCCTTCCCGACGGTAGTGGGTCAAAGAGACTGTGCGACTGGTGGCAGGGAGCCTCAACAGTGCCTCGAGTCCTTCGACTGCCGTGCTCCCGGTAAACAGCAGGGAGGAAGACCGCAGAAATCCACTCGGTGGGTATATTCATGGCGAATGTGTATGTGATGGGACTGTAGGTGTACATTTTCAACTCTTTGACAGAGCTCACTGTGTGCATTGTGTTCTGCAGCTGGTGTTATTACATGTGATTGTTGTTAATCAATAAACTGTGATCTCCAACCGCGTCTTCTACTGACACAGCAGAAACGTACCCTCCGTCGTTAGAATCCACTCTCTCCTCCTCTGCCTGACCAATAACACAGGAGGAGGTTCAGGAGAATAATCCCAGGAACGAAGGGGTTAACGTATGAGGAGCATTTGATGGCTCTGAGCCCATACTCGCTGGAGTTTAGAAGAATGAGAACATTGAAAGGCCTTGGATGTGGAGGGGATGTTTCCTATAGTGGGGGAGTCCAGGACCAGAGGGCACAGATAGAGTGGATGTGGAGAAGATGTTTCCTAGAGTGGGGGAGACTAGGACCAGTGGATACAGATAGAGTGGATGTGGAGGGGATGTTTCCTGTAGTGGGGGAGTCTAGGACCAGAGGACACAGACAGAGTGGATGTGGAGAGGATGTTTCCTATAGTGGGGGGAGTCTAGGACCAGTGGACACAGATAGAGTGGATGTGGAGAGGATGTTTCCTATAGTGGGGGAGTCTAGGACCAGAGGACACAGATAGAGTGGATGTGGAGAGGATGTTTCCTATGGTCGGGGAGTCTAGGACCAGGGGACACAGATGGAGTGGATGTGGAGAGGATGTTTCCTATCGTGGGCGAGTCTAGGACCAGAGGACACAGACAGAGTGGATGTGGAGAGGATGTTTCCTATAGTGGGGGGAGTCTAGGACCAGTGGATACAGATAGAGTGGATGTGGAGGGGATGTTTCCTACAGTGGGGGGAGTCTAAGACCAGAGGACACAGATAGAGTGGATGTAGAGAGGATAGGTGAGGGGGAAGGTGGGTGGGTGGGTGGGGGATGGGGGAGGAGTACAAGTTGAGAGGAGACAGGTGAGACCAGGTGAGAAGGAAGGTGGGGAGGAGAGGGGGCTGAAGTAATAAGCTGTAACGTTCATAGGTGGGAGAAGGCAGGAGAGTGGGGTTGAGAGGGATAATAAATCAGCCATGATAGAATGGTGGAGCAGATACAATGGGCCAAATGGCCGAATTCTGCTCCTACATCTAATGGCCGGATAGGGTTATGGGTGGAAGAGGTTAAAAAAACGTTGTAGAAGGGAGAATCTGATAGGAGGGGAGAGTGGACCATGGGAGAAAGGGAAGGAGGAGGGACACAAGAGGGAGGTGAGGAGAAGAGGAGGGGTGAGAGGGGGAAGTGAATGGGGAATATCAATAGCAAATTGGCACACAGAGCACAGATACAACTGGTGATGCAGATCCTGGTTGAGCACCAAGTTGCTCACCTTTTCAAAATAAATTTATCATCCAAGTATGGACAGGTCACCACATATGATCCCAAGGTTCATTTCAATATATCCTGATCCCTGAAAATTGCACATACTCGAATACCCCAAAGCTCCAGTACTGCGGGAACCCCTTACTCAACATCACGGTGTTGGTGCGGCCACATTGAAGGGTTGTGGCCAGTTCTGCTCACCTTCTGATGGGGAAGATATCATTAAGGTGTAAAGAGTGCGGAGAAGATTCATGTTCCAACTGGGTGGCACGAGCATCGACTTCTCCAATGTCTGGCATTTTTATTCGCCCTCCCCATACCCTCTTCTCCTTTTCCCCACTCTTACCTCTTCTCCTAACACCTGCCTCTCACCTCCTCCTTCCCTTTCTCCTATCAGATTCCTTCTTCTCCAGCCCTTTACTTTTTTCCACCTGGTTGAAACGTGAACGAAGTCACCAAGGGAGAAACTCAGCTGGTAGCTACAGCCTGTTCGTCGGGTCACACACGCACACATACACAGGCTGAAAGCCTTTGGAGTCACTCGAGAGAGAGAGAGGGGCTCCCTGACCCAATATTATGGGACATTTTTATGTGTTAAAAACAAGAGTAAGGGTAACAGGACAATTTCGATAGTTGCCTAATACATAGAAACATAGAAACATAGAAAATAGGTGCAGGAGTAGGCCATTCGGCCCTTCGAGCCTGCATCGCCATTTATTATGATCATGGCTGATCATCCAACTCAGAACCCAGCCTTCCCTCCATACCCCCTGACCCCTGTAGCCACAAGGGCCATATCTAACTCCCTCTTAAACATAGCCAATGAACTGGCCTCAACAGTTTGCTGTGGCAGAGAATTCCACAGATTCACCACTCTCTGTGTGAAGAAGTTTTTCCTAATCTCGGTCCTAAAAGGCTTCCCCTCTATCCTCAAACTGTGACCCCTCGTTCTGGACTTCCCCAACATCGGGAACAATCTTCCTGCATCTAGCCTGTCCAATCCCTTTTGGATTTTATATGTTTCAATAAGATCCTCCCTCAATCTTCTAAATTCCAGCGAGTATAAGCCTAGTCGATCCAGTCTTTCATCATATGAAAGTCCTGCCATCCCAGGAATCAATCTGGTGAACCTTCTTTGTACTCCCTCTATGGCAAAAATGTCTTTCCTCAGATTAGGGGACCAAAACTGCACACAATACTCCAGGTGTGGTCTCACCAAGGCCTTGTACAACTGCAGTAGTACCTCCCTGCTCCTGTACTCGAATCCTCTCGCTATAAATGCCAGCATACCATTCGCCTTTGTCACCGCCTGCTGTACCTGCATGCCCACTTTCAATGACTGGTGTATAATGACACCCAGGTCTCGTTGCACCTCCCCTTTTCCTAATCGGCCACCATTCAGATAGTAATCTGTTTTCCTATTTTTGCCACCAAAGTGGATAACTTCACATTTATCCACATTAAATTGCATCTGCCATGAATTTGCCCACTCACCCAACCTATCCAAGTCACCCTGCATCCTCTTAGCATCCTCCTCACAGCTAACACTGCCGCCCAGCTTCGTGTCATCCGCAAACTTGGAGATGCTGCATTTAATTCCCTCATCCAAGTCATTAATATATATTGTAAACAACTGGGGTCCCAGCACTGAGCCTTGCGGTACCCCTCTAGTCACCGCCTGCCATTCTGAAAAGGTCCCGTTTATTCCCACTCTTTGCTTCCTGTCTGCTAACCAATTCTCCACCCACACCAATACCTTACCCCCAATACCGTGTGCTTTAAGTTTGCACACTAATCTCCTGTGTGGGACCTTGTCAAAAGCCTTTTGAAAATCCAAATATACCACATCCACTGGTTCTCCCCTATCCACTCTACTAGTTACATCCTCAAAAATTTCTATGAGATTCGTCAGACATGATTTTCCTTTCACAAATCCATGCTGACTTTGTCCGATGATTTCACCGCTTTCCAAATGTGCTGTTATCACATCCTTGATAACTGACTCCAGCAGTTTCCCCACCAACGACATCAGGCTAACCGGTCTATAATTCCCCGGTTTCTCTCGCCCTCCTTTTTTAAAAAGTGGGGTTACATTAGCCACCCTCCAATCCTCAGGAACTAGTCCAGAATCTAACGAGTTTTGAAAAATTATCACTAATGCATCCACTATTTCTTGGGCTACTTCCTTAAGCACTCTAGGATGCAGACCATCTGGCCCTGGGGATTTATCTGCCTTCAATCCCTTCAATTTACCTAACACCACTTCCCTACTAACATGTATTTCGCTCAGTTCCTCCATCTCACTGGACCCTCTGTCCCTTACTATTTCTGGAAGATTATTTATGTCCTCCTTAGTGAAGACAGAATCAAAGTAATTATTCAATTGGTCTGCCATGTCCTTGCTCCCCATAATCAATTCACCTGTGTCTGTCTGCAGGGGACCTACATTTGTCTTTACCAGTCTTTTCCTTTTTACATATCTATAAAAGCTTTTTTTACAGTCCGTTTTTATGTTCCCTGCCAGTTTTCTCTCATAATCTTTTTTTTTTCCCCTTCCTAATTAAGCCCTTTGTCCTCCTCTGCTGAACTCTGAATTTCTCCCAGTCCTCAGGTGAGCCACTTTCTCTGGCTAATTTGTATGCTTCTTCTTTGGAATTGATACTATCCCTAATTTCTCTTGTCAGCCACGGGTGCACTACCTTCCTTGATTTATTCTTTTAACCTCATAAAGCTTCCCTTGAGTTTCATGTAGTTTTCAAATTCCCTAGATCTTCTCACCAGCACTCCCAAAACGAGTTTCATATTCATGCAATGGTACATTGATTGCTTTCATGCAACAGCAGACAACTCAGTCAATTGGATATCTCCTTGCTTACAATTTAATCTAAGTATTGTCCTCTGAGTCCTATTCATGCAATGGGATGGCAATTGCAATCATGCATATGCAGACAGTTCGGTACAATGGATGTCTCCTGGCCTACAATTTACTCTAAGTGTTGTCGTCTGACTCCTATCCATGCAATGGGATGTCAATTCATCCCTATGCAGACATCTTAGTCTAATGTCTCCTGGTCTGGAATTTACTCTTAAGTGCTGTCGTCTGAGTTCCATTCATTCTATGGGAAGTCAATTGCATTCATGCATATGCAGACATATATCAATGAAGTGGCTGTTTCCTGGTCTGCAATATACTGTTTTTATCTGCAATTTGAAATCAATCCACAATCCATATACAGATTGGTTGTTGAAGTTCCTATTTGCTGTATACCCTTCAGCGGTTTGAATGGGGCATGACTGTGCAAGCGCGTGGAGGTCAGCCAGTGAGAACAGCTAGAAGAGCTTAAAAAGAAGACAGGCTTATACAACAAGCATCGGAGAAGTGGGTGTCAGAGTAGAGGGAGACAGAGTAGGAAGGCTTTGGCTCAATGGGGCTTTGACGATAACGGGTCGAGGTGAGGTAGGTTATCTGTGTAGAATACAGGCAGGAAGTATGTGTGTGAGGCTGGTTTTCTGTGCTCGGTGTCAGATGCGGGAGGTCCTGGAGATTCCCAGCCTCCTGGACAGCCACATCTGCACCAGCTGGAGCTCCTTAGGGACTGGGTTAGGGAACTGGAGATGCAGCTCAATGACCTTCGTCTGGTCAGGGAGAGTGAGGAGGTGATAGAGAGGAGCTATAGGCAGGTAGTCACACCGGGGCCTGGGGAGACAGATAAGTGGGTAACAGTCAGGAGAGGGAAGGGCATGAGTCAGAGGCTAGAGAGCACCCCAGTGGCTGTCCCCCTTAACAATAAGTACTCCTGTTTGAGTACTGTTGGAGGGGGACAGCCTACCTGGGGGAAGCAACAGTGGCTGTACCTCTGACACAGAGTCTGGCCCTGCGGCTCAGAAGGGTAGGGAAGGGAAGAGAATGGCAGCAGTGATAGGGGACTCTTTAGTTAGGGGGTCAGATAGGCGATTCTGTGGATGCAAGAAAGAAACGCGGATGGTAGTTTGCCTCCCAGGTGGCAGAATCCGGGATGTTTCTGATCGTGTCCACAATATCTTGAAGTGGGAAGGAGAACAGCCAGAGGTCGTGTTATATATTGGTACCAATGACATAGGTAGGAAAAGGGAGGAGGTCCTGAAAACAGACTACAGGGAGTTTGGAAAGAAACTGAGAAGCAGGACCTCAAAGGTAGTAATCTCGAGATTACTGCCTGTGCCACGTGACAGTGAGTATAGGAAGAGAGTGAGGTGGAGGATAAATGTGTGGCTGAGGGATTGGAGCAGGGGGCAGGGATTCAGATTTCTGGATCATTGGGACCTCTTTTGGGACAGATGTGACCTGTACAAAAAGGACGGGTTGCACTTGAATCCCAGGGGGACCAATATCCTGGCGGGGAGGTTTGCTAAGGCTACTGGGGAGAGTTTATACCAGGATTGCTGGGGGGTGGGAACCGAACTGAAGAGATGGAGGAAGAGGCGGTTGGCTCAGAAATAGAGAAAGCTTGGAGACAGTGTGAGAGGGAGGATAGACAGGTGATAAAGAAGGGACACACTCAGACTGATGGTTTGAGATGTGTCTATTTTAATGTGAGGAGTATTAGGAATAAAGCAGATGAGCTTAGAGCGTGGATCAGTACTTGGAGCTATGATGTTGTGGCCATTACAGAGACTTGGATGACTCAGGGGTAGGAACGGCTACTTCAAGTGCCAGGCTTTAGATGTTTCAGAAAGGACAGGGAGGAAGGCAAAAGAGGTGGGGCATGGCACTGTTGATCAGAGATAGTGTCACGGCTGCAGAAAAGGAGGAAGTCGTGCAGGGATTGTCTACAGAGTCTCTATGGGTGGAAGTTAGGAACAGGAAGGGGTCAATAACTCTACTGGGTGTTTTTTATAGACCACCCAATAGTAATAGGGACATTGAGGAGCAGATAGGGAGACAGATTCTGCAAAGGTGTAATAATAACAGGGTTGTTGTGGTGGGAGATTTTAACTTCCCAAATATTGATTGGATTCTCCCTAGAGTGAGGGGTTTAGATGGGGTGGAGTTTGTTAGGTGTGTTCAGGAAGGTTTCTTGACACAATATTAGATAAGCCTACAAAAGGAGAGGCTGTACTTGATCTGGTATTGGGAAATGAACCTGGCCAGTTGTCAGGTCTCTCAGTGGGAGTGCATTTTGAAGATAGTTATCACAGTTCTATCTCCCTTACCATAGTACTGGAGAGGGATAGGAACAGACAAGTTAGGTAAATGTTTCATTGGAGTAAGGGGAAATATGAGGCTATCAGGCAGGAATTTGGAGGCATGAATTGGAAACAGATGTTCTCAAGGAAACGTACAGAAGACATGAGGCAAATGTTCAGGGGATATTTGCATGGGGTTTTCATAGGTACGTTCCAATGAGACAGGGAAAGGATGGTGGGATACAGGAACTGTGGTTTACAAAGGCTGTTGTAAATCTAGTCAAGAAGAAAAGAAGAGCTTATGAAAGGTTCAAAAAACTAGGTAATGATAGAGATCTAGAAGATTATAAGGCTAGCAGGAAGGAGCTTAAGAATGGAATTAGTAGAGCCAGAAGGGGCCATGAGAAGGCCTTGGTGGACAGGATTAGGGAAAACGCCAAGGCGTTCCACAAGTATGTGAAGAGCAAGAGGATAAGACGTGAGAGAATAGGACCAATCAAGTGTGACAGTGGAAAAGTGTGTATGGAACTGGAGGAGATAGCAGAGGTACTTAATGAATACTTTGCTTCAGTATTCACTATGGAAGAGGATCTTGGCTATTGTCAGGATGACTTGCAGTGGACTGAAAAGCTTGAGCATTTAAATACTAAGGAAGAGGATGTGCTGGAGCTTTTGGAAAGCATCATGTTGGATAAATCACCAGGACCAGATGGGATGTACCCCAGGCTATTGTGAGAAGCAAGGGAGGAGATTGCTGAGCCACTGGTGATGATCTTTGCATCATCAATGAGGACAGAAGAGGTTCCGGTGGATTGGAGGTTTGTGAATATTGTTCCCTTATTCAAGAAAGGGAGTAGGGATAGCTCAGGAAATTATAGACCAGTGAGTGTTGGTAAGTTGATGGAGAAGATCCTGAGAGGCAGGATTTATGAACATTTGGAGAGGCAAATATGATTAGGAATAGTCAGCATGACTTTGTCAAAGACAGGTCATGCCTTACGAACCTGATTGAATTTTTTGAGGATGTGACTAAACACATTGATGAAGGTAGAGCCATAGATGTAGTGTACATGGATTTTAGCAAGGCATTTGATAAGGTACCCCATGCAAGGACTTATTGAGAAAGTAAGGAGGTGTGGGATCCAATGGGGACATTGCTTTGTGGATCCAGAACTAGCTTTCCCACAGAAGGCAAAGAGTGGTTGTAGACGGGTCATATTCTGCATAGATGTCGGTGACCAGTGGTGTGCCTCAGGGATCTGTTCTGGGACCCCTACTCTTTGTGATTTTTATAAATGACCTGGATGAGGAAATGGAGGGATGGGTTAGTAAGTTTGCTGATGACACAAAGGTTGGGGGTGTTGTGGATAGTGTGGAGGGCTGTCAGAGGTTACAGCGGGACATTGATAGGATGCAAAACTGGGCTGAGAAGTGGCAGATGGAGTTCAACCCAGATAAGTGTGAGGTGGTTCATTTTGGTAGGTCAAATATGATGGCAGAATATAGTATTAGTGGTAAGACTCTTGGCAGTGTGGAGGATCAGAGGGATCTTGGGGTCCGAGTCCATAGGACACTCAAAGCTGCTGCGCAGGTTGGCACTGTGATTAAGAAGGCATACGGGGCATTGGCCATCATCAACCATGGGATTGAGTTTAAGAGCTGAGAGTCAATGTTGCAGCTATATAGGACTCTGGTCAGACCCCACTTGGAGTACTGTGCTCAATTCTGGTCGCCTCACTACAGGAAGGACGTGGAAACCATAGAAAGGGTGCAGAGGAGATTTACAAGGATGTCGCCTGGATTGGGGAGCATGTCTTATGAGAATAGGTTGAGTGAACTCGACCTTTTCTCTTTGGAGTGACAGTGGATGAGAGGTGACCTGGTAGAGATGTACAAGATGATGAGAGGCATTGATCCAGTGGATAGTCAGAGGCTTTTTCCCCAGGGCTGAAATGGCTAGCACGAGAGGGCACAGTTTTGGCCATTTTATCAGTTACACCTGTACACCTGCTCGTTAATGCAAATATCTAATCAGCCAATCACATGGCAACGCCACAATGCATAATAGCATGCAGACACGGTCAAGAGATTTAATTGTTCAGAACAAACATCAGAATGGGAGAAGAAATGTGACCTGAGTGACTTTGACTGTGGAATGATTGTTGGTGCCAGACGGGGTGGGTTGAGTATCTCAGAAGCTGCTGGGATCTTCACGCTCAGCGGCGTCTGGAGATTCCGGAGAACAGTGCAGGAAATGAGAAACACCCAGTGAGCCGAAGTTCTGTGAGAGAAAATGCCTTGTTGACGAGAGAGGTCAGAGGAGAAAGGCCAGACTGGTTCAAGCTGAGAGGTAGGCGCCAGAAACAGTGGTGGAGTGGCATCAGCACCGGACTTGGAGGCGAGTGGTCTCGGGTTCGAAGCCGGCCGGTCCCCTTGCTCGATTTCCATCCGTGCCGGGTTGAGCGTCGAGCCAGCAACATGGTCTCGTAAAAAAAATGCAGACAAGATGCTCGGGTGAATACTGCAGGCCTTAAACAGGCATGGGTGGATGAATTCGGTACAGAACTGACAGAGGAGGTCTGGGATGAGTGTTTAAAGAGTATACATGATTGTTCGGTCAATGTCAGACACGGACTTATACAGTTTAAAACATTACATAAACTCCATTATTCCAAAGAAAAGTCGCACAGTTTCTACCCTGATGTGTCGCTAGTTTGTCATTGGCCTTATCCGAGACGGTGATGAGTCTGCATACAGACGGGTGGTGGAACGGCTGGCCCTCTGGTGTGGTCAGAACAAGCTGGAGCTAAATACGCTCAAGACTGTGGAGATGACAGTGGATTTCAGGAGAGCCCCCCAATACTCCCCCCACTCACTACACTCAACAGTATTGTGTCTGCTGTGGAGACCTTCAGGTTTCTGGGTGTCATAATCTCCCAGGACCTGAAGTGGACACCCAACGCGGACACTCTCATCAGAAAGGCTCAGCAGAGGTTGTATTTCCTCCGTCAACTCAGGAAGTACAACCTGCCTCAGGAGCTGCTGATTCAATTCTATCCAGGAATAATCCAGTCTGTTCTCTGTTCGTCCATCACTGTCTGGTTTGGATCAGCTACCAAACAAGACAAGAATAGACTCCAAAGAACCACCAGGGCTGCGGAAAGGATTATTGGTGTGAAGGACTTCTATGCATTTAGAGTCAGGAAGCAAGCAAGCAGCATCATTGTAGACCCATCACACCCTGGACATCACCTGTTCCAACTCCTTCCTTCTGGTAGGCACTTTAGATCACTGTATGCCAGGTCAAATAGGTACAAGAACAGTTTCTTTCCGTATGCCATCTGTCTTATGAACACTTGACTTTTAGTCTATTATAAACCAAGTCCACCTGTGCATATACAGGTACACTTCATTGTATCTAGTTCACGACTATTTGCACTATTGGTTTGTTTGCTTTTTGATTCTGTACAGCGAGAGCTCAGGGAAACCGGCATCAAATTCCCTGTATGTGTCCACATATTTGGCGATAATAAAGGATTTTGATTCTGATTCTGATTAATTCTGGTCATGTGGTAAGCTTTATGTATACTGGAAAAGTATTTTCCACTGTTTCTCTGTCGTTTTTGGGAAGCGGTGGGAACCAGACCCGCTCATAGCCATCCCTGGAGCAACGAGCTCACTATCTCCAGCCAATAAGTGTGAAAAAGTGGCTGTATTGTTTGGAATGGTGATTGCTAAGAAGTTAATCCTGCAAATGTGGAAAGTAGTGGACTCTGTGCCTACGTATGATCTGTGGCTGAGAGAACTGGCAAATACTTTACAATTTGGAGAGACTGAGACTTTGTAATGAGGACAGAGGGGACATCTTTGAAAGGATATGGGGCCCTGTATTGGACTTTCTCACGGAGTGAGGACTGAGGTTTTTTGGTGCGGTGCTCCTCTGCTGTGTATCTTTACTTTTGCCTTTATATTTCTCTCTCTTTTGCTGGCCCAATATTTGATTTGATTTTGCTACGGTTGTGGTTTTTGTGGATGTGCTGTATTCTTTTTTGTTTGTTAGTAATAAATAAAAAAAAAGAAAAAAAAATTTTAAAAAAGGAGAAAAAAAAAGATGCTAACGAAACGTCAGGATTGCCCACCCGAAGCGCCACGAGGTGCGGAGAGGAATAACCGCACAGTACAACAGTGGCGAGCACACCGCAGAGCATCTCTGAATGTGCAACACATCGACCCTGGGGGAGGACAGGCTACAGTAGTGGGACTCACGAACGCACACTCAGCGTCCACTTTATTCGGGACAGGAGCGTAAGTCGTGAAATTTTTTTGTGTCAATAACAAATCATAAAAAGAATCACAAAAACATAAATAACACGCAAAATGCAGGAGCAACTCTGCACAGGTCAGGCAGCATCTGTGGAGGGGAATAAACTGGAATGAGAGTTCTTGTCTGAAACGCCAACTGTTTCTTCCTCTGTGTTTTTGCGATATCACACCAGAGGAATATTGTATCATTTCTTAATGCATGCATTACTAAATGACAATAAAAGAGGACTGTGTGTCCTCATAATCTAAATAATCTAATATATCAGAATCAGGTTTAATATCACCGGCATATGTCGTGAAATTTGTTGTCTTTGAGGCAGCAGTACAATGCAATACATGATAATAGAGAAAAAAAACTGTTTGAGTTATAGTAAGCATCAAATAGTTAAACTAAACAAGTAGTGCAAAAATAGAAATAAAAAAGTAGTGGGTTCAATGTCCATTCAAAAATCAGATGGCAGAGGGGAAGAAGCTGTTCCTGAATCGTTGAGTGTGTGTCTTCAGGCTCCTGTACCTCCTCCCTGATGGCAGAGGGGAAGAAGCTGTTCCTGAATCGCTGAGTGTGTGTCTTCAGGCTCCTGTACCTCCTCCCTGATGGCAGAGGGGAAGAAGCTGTTCCTGAATCGTTGAGTGTGTGTCTTCAGACTCCTGTACCTCCTCCCTGATGGCAGAGGGGAAGGAGCTGTTCCTGAATCGTTGAGTGTGTGTCTTCAGGCTCCTGTACCTCCTCCCTGATGGCAGAGGGGAAGAAGCTGTTCCTGAATCACTGAGTGTGTGTCTTCAGGCTCCTGTACCTCCTCCCTGATGGCAGAGGGGAAGAAGCTGTTCCTGAATCGTTGAGTGTGTGTCTTCAGGCTCCTGTACCTCCTCCCTGATGGCGGAGGGGAAGAAGCTGTTCCTGAATCGTTGAGTGTGTGTCTTCAGGCTCCTGTACCTCCTCCCTGATGGTAGCAATGAGAAGAGGGCATGTCCTGGGTGATGGGGGGGGGTCCTGAATGGTGGATGCTGCCTTTTTGAGGCATCATCGCTCCTTGCAGAGTTCGTCCGGCATTTTGTGTGTGTGTGTTGCTCGGGATTTCCAGCGTCCGCAGAATCCCTTGTGTTCATGGACCATTCAGACATCTGATGACTGACGGGAAGGGGCTGCCCCTGAAACATTGAGTGTGGTGACACACGTCAAAGTTGCTGGTGAACGCAGCAGGCCAGGCGGCATCTCTGGGAAGAGGTACAGTTGACGTTTCGGGCCGAGACCCTTGTCTCTCACACCATCACCGACTTCATCCGCTCAGGGGATCTCCCATCCACTGCTACCAACCTTATAGTTCCCACACCTCGCACTTCCCGTTTCTATCTCCTACCCAAGGTCCACAAACCTGCCTGTCCTGGCCGACCTATTGTCTCAGCTTGCTCCTGCCCCACCGAACTTGTTTCTGCATACCTTGACATGGTTTTTTTCTCTGGAAGGGTCTCGGCCCGAAAGGTCGACTGTACCTCTTCCTAGAGATGCTGCCTGGGCTGCTGCGTTCACCAGCAACTTTGATGTGTGTTGCTTGAATTTCCAGCATCTGCAGAATTCCTCGTGTTTACGTTGAGTGTGGTATCATGATACTATGATACCAAAACCAACACAGACAAGAGTAGAAACTGCAACAGATTCCACCAGGGAGGCGATGAAAACGGCCTTTGTTTGATTGGCTTCCTGTATGACGAGTCGATCTTGATTTTCTGGTTGTGCCTATGAGAGATTCTGGGAAGAATCACCTGAGGTCATGTTAGACGCCAGCACAAACAATTACTCTCACCTCTCAGTCTGTTAGCCCTGCCGATACTCCCACCCTTTGTCTACTCAGGATTCGAGATTGTTTACTGTCATTTCCGGTACGCAGAGTTTTTTTTCAAGCAATGTTGCTTCCTCAGATACCAGGGCACAAAGCCATTAATTCTGACATCCAAATCATTGAATACACTGTGATCCCAACACCAGCCCCTGTGGAACATCACAGGCCAAGCCGGATAACAAAGGTTTTTGGAAGTGTTGCTGCCTCAGAATTCTTTTCTTGTTGTCGTTTAAGATAGACTGCTTGAAGCTGAACATAAGTATAATTTCAGACTACTTGTATCACGTAGAAACTTGGAGAAAGGAAATTAACTTTTATTGAATGTAATACGTTTAATTTCATAACGTTGCTGATGCTTTGCAATAACTCAACTAAGCTAAAAACGTGTTGTTGATGAGTTTCATTTGTAACTCAGTGTCTAAAGCTTCTCGCTTAAGTGTCCAACAATAATCAGCCAGCACTGATGGATTCCAGTTGCCCTGATACCGTTTCTCCATGACCACAATGTCCTGGTGAAACCTTCCACCGTGCTCGTCACTGACAGCGCCAAGATTTGCAAGGAAGGAGTCTAAATGGGAATGCAGAAAATGAATCTCAGAATCAAATCAGAATCAGGTTTACTATCACCGGCATGTGACGTGAAATTTGTTAACTCAGCAGCAGCAGTTCAATGCGATGCATAACCTATCAGAGAGAGAGAGAGAGAGAGAGAGAGAGAGAAAGAGAGAGAAATAATTAACAAAATAAAAACATAATAATAAACAAGTCAATCAATTACATATATTGAATAGATTTTTTAAAATGTGCAAAAAACAGAAATACTGTCTATTAAAAAAGTGAGGTAGTGTCCAAGGGTTCAATGTCCATTTAGGAATCGGATGGCAGAGGGGAAGAAGCTGTTCCTGAATCGTTGAGTGTGTGTCTTCAGACTCCTGTACCTCCTCCCTGATGGCAGAGGGGAAGAAGCTGTTCCTGAATCGTTGAGTGTGTGTCTTCAGACTCCTGTACCTCCTCCCTGATGGCAGAGGGGAAGAAGCTGTTCCTGAATCGTTGAGTGTGTGTCTTCAGGCTCCTGTACCTCCTCCCTGATGGCAGAGGGGAAGAAGCTGTTCCTGAATCGTTGAGTGTATGTCTTCAGGCTCCTGTACCTCCTCCCTGATGGCAGAGGGGAAGAAGCTGTTCCTGAATCGTTGAGTGTGGGTCTTCAGGCTCCTGTACCTCCTCCCTGATGGTAACAGTGAGAAAAGGGCATGCCCTGGGTGTTGGAGGTCCTTAATAATGGATGCTGCCTTTCTGAGACACCGCTCCCTGAAGATGTCCTGGGTACTTTGTAGACTAGTGCCCAAGATGGATCTGACTCGATTTACAACCCTCTGCAGCTTCTTTCGGTCCTGTGCAGTAGCCCCTCCATACCAGACAGTGATGCAGCCTGTCAGAATGCTCTCCATGGTACAACTATAGGAGTTTTTGAGTGCATTTGTTGACACACCAAACCTCTTCAAACTCCTAATAAAGTATAGCCACTGTCTTGCCTTCTTTATGATTACATCAATATGTTGGGACCAGGTTAGATCCTCAGAGATCTTGACACCCAGGAACTTGAAGCTGCTCACTCTCTCCACTTCTGATCCCTCTATGAGGATTGGTATGTGTTCCTTTGTCTTACCCTTCCTGAAGTCCACAATCAGCTCTTTCCTCTTACTGACGTTGAGTGCCAGGTTGTTGCTGTGGCACCATTCCACTAGTTGGCATATCTCACTCCTGTATGCCCTGTCGTCACCACCTGAGATTCCACCAACAATGGTTGTATCGTCAGCAAATTTGTAGATGGTATTTGAGCTGTGCTTAGCCACACAGTCATGGGTATACAGAGAGTAGAGCAGTGGGCTAAGCACACACCCCTGAGGTGCGCCAGTGTTGATCGCCAGCAAGGAGGAGATGTTATCACCAATCCACACAGATTGTGGTCTTCCAGTTAGGAAGTCGAGGATCCAACTGCAGAGGGAGGTACAGAGTCCCAGGTTCTGCAACTTCTCAATCAGGATTGTGGGAATGATGGTATTAAAGGCTGAGCTATAGTCGATGAACAGCATCCTGGTTTGTGTTTGTGTTGTCCAGGTGGTCTAAAGCTGTGTGAAGAGCCATTGAGATTGTGTCTGTCATTGACCTATTGTGGCAATAGGCAAATTGCAGTGGGTCCAGGTCCTTGCTGAGGCAGGAGTTCAGTCTAGTTATGACCAACCTCTCAAAGCGTTTCATCACTGTAGATGTGAGTGCTACTGGGCGATAGTCATTAAGGCAGCCCATATTATTTTCTTAGGCACCGGTATAACTGTTGCCTTTTTGAAGCGAGTGGGAACTTCTGCCCATAGCAGTGAGAGGTTAAAAATGTCCTTGAATACACCCGCTAGTTGGTTGGCACAGGTTTTCAGAGCCTTACCAGGTACTCCATCGAGACCTTCCGTCTTGTGAAGGTTCATTTTCTTTAAAGACAGCCTAACATTGGCCTCTGAGTTCCCCGGGATCAATAAAGTATGACTATGACTATGACTACGAGACAGAGAACACAGGGTCATCAGGGGCAGCAGGGATCTTCACAGCTGGAGTTGTGTTCTCCCTTTCAAACTGGGCATAGGAGACGTTGAGTGACATTTTTAGTGACCTGTTGCACTTCACGGTTTTTTGTGCTTGAAGCATGTTGTCAACCAGCTGCATGTAGTTTGGTGCTCTGTCGTTGCCAAGAAAACTTTTCAACAACACCCTTGAATATTTTCCATGCGATTTTCTCCAGTCCCACTAGAAGTTCTTCGAATTGCCTGTCATTGATGACCTGTTTGATTTGTGGACCAACAAAAATGCCTTCTTTCATCTTGGCATCAGTTATTCTGACTTATACTTTATACTTTATTGTCGCCAAACAATTGGTACTAGAACGTACAATCATCACAGCAATATTTGATTCTGCGCTTCCAGCTCCCTGGATTACAAATGGATAGCAAATATTAAAAATTTAAATTATAAATCATAAATAGAAAATAGAAAAATGGGAAGTAAGGTAGTGCAAAAAAACCGAGAGGCAGGTCCGGATATTTGGAGGGTACGGCCCATATCCGGGTCAGGATCCGTTCAGCAGTCTTATCACAGTTGAAAAGAAGCTGTTCCCAAATCTGGCCGCACGAGTCTTCAAGCTCCTGAGCCTTCTCCCGGAGGGAAGAGGGACAAAAAGTGTGTTGGCTGGGTGGGTCGTGTCCTTGATTATCCTGGCAGCACTGCTCCGACAGCGTGCGGTGTAAAGTGAGCCCAAGGACGGAAGATTGGTTTGTGTGATGTGCTGCGCCGTGTTCACAATCTTCTGCAGCTCCTTCCGGTCTTGGACAGGACAACTTCCATACCAGGTTGTGATGCACCCTAGAAGAATGCTTTCTACGGTGCATCTATAAAAATTAGTGAGGGACTGGAATTATGGATTGAAATAAAAAAATATAGGCAACTTCATGATAGGGAAATTTCACGGTGGTTTTCATGACTAGCAGCCCAAAGTCCATGAGACACATCCAAAAGTATTCAGGAAGCAAAATCTTTGTTGTCTAGAGTTATTGTTACTCCGGATCTGATACAGCCCCATAAAAACACAGTAATAGTAAAGAACACAATAACATTAAAAGAAATATATAAACACATAAGAGGCCTCCGTCGGTCAGGGTTGACAATGGATGTTGTGTCCCAGCTGTCTAGATACGCAAGCCAGGGCAGTACGATACAGAGAGCGAGCTGCTGCCCCGTGTAACAGGCTCCTCCTCTCCACGCAGCTGATGAACCCAAAGGAACAGCAGAGGCCGATACAGTTTGGCACCAGGAGTTGCCGGTCAGCGTGGAACTCAACGCAGGGACTCCAGCTCCAGATTTTTCCCTCGGGGTTTAATCCCAAAGCCTTCCCCATGAGTGGGTGTAGTTGCAAGGCAGCGGGAGGTTTGAGATCAGAGTTCTCCTTCTCCTAGATGAGCTGATGAGCCCTGTCTGCCTGAATATATAAACACATAAGAAAGCTGATATACACACAAATTGATTGTGTGGCCATAAAGTGACGTCGGGGACAGGAGTGTCTGTACATGAGGTGACTCTGACAGGAAATGATAAAGTAGTGGTGGTTGGGGGTGTGGAGGGGTGGGTGATTGGGGGTGGGGAAGGGTGGGTCAGTGGGTGATAGGGGGTGTGGAGGGGTGGGTTAGTGGCAGATTGGTGGGGTGGAGGGGGTGAGTCAGTGGGTGATTGGGGGTGTGGAGGGGTGGGTCAGTGGGTGATTGGGGGTGTGGAGGGGTGGGTTAGTGGGAGATTGGTGGTATGGAGGGGGTGAGTCAGTGGGTGATTGGGGGTGTGGAGGGGTGGGTCGGTGGGTGCTTGGGGGTGTGGAGGGGTGGGGTGGGTGGGTGATTGGGGGTGTGGAGGGGTGAATCGGTGGGTGGTTGGGGGTGTGGAGGGGTGAATCGGTGGGTGATTGGGGGTGTGGAGGGGTGAATCGGTGGGTGATTGGGGGTGTGGAGGGGTGGGTCGGTGGGTGATTGCGGGTGTGGAGGGGTGGGTCAGTGGGTGTTTGGGGGTGTGTGGAGGGGTGGGTCAGTGGGTGATTGGGGTGTGGAGGGGTGGGTCAGTGGGTGATTGGGGGTTTGGAGGGGTGGGTCGGTGGGTGGTTGAGGGTGTGGAGGGGTGGGTCAGTGGGTGATTGGGGGTGTGGAGCGGTGGGTCGGTGGGTGGTTGGAGGTGTGGAGGGGTAGGTCAGTGGGTGATTGGGGGTGTGGAGGGGTGGGTCAGTGGGTGATCGGGGGTGTGGAGCGGTGGGTCGGTGGGTGATCGGGGGTGTGGAGGAATGGGTCGGTGGGTGATTGGGGGTGTTGAGGGGAGGGTCAGTGGGTGATTGGGGGTGTGGAGGGCTGGGTCAGTGGGTGATCGGGGGTGTGGAGGGGTAGGTCGGTGGGTGATTGGGGGTGTGGACTGGTGGGTCGGTGGGTGATTGGGGGTGTGCAGGGGTGGGTCGGTGGGTGATTGGGGATGTGGAGGGGTGTGTCGGTGGGTGATTGGGGGTGTGGAAGGGTGGGTCAGTGGGTGATTGGGGGTGTGGAGGGGTGGGTCGGTGGGTGGTTGAGGGTGTGGAGGGGTGGGTCGGTGGGTGATTGGGGGTGTGGAGGGGTGGGTCGGTGGGTGGTGGGGGTGTGGAGGGGTAGGTCAGTGGGTGATTGGGGGTGTGGAGGGGTGGGTCAGTGGGTGATCGGGGGTGTGGAGGGGTGGGTCGGTGGGTGATCGGGAGTGTGGAGGGGTGGGTCAGTGGGTGATTGGGGGTGTGGAGGGGTGGGTCGGTGGGTGATTGGGGGTGTTGAGGGGTGGGTCAGTGGGTGATTAGGGGTGTGGAGGGCTGGGTCAGTGGGTGATCGGGGGTGTGGAGGGGTGGGTCGGTGGGTGATTGTGGGTGTGGAGGGGTGGGTCAGTGGGTGATTGGGGTGTGGAGGGGTGGGTCAGTGGGTGATTGGGGGTGTGGAGGGGTGGGTCGGTGGGTGGTGGGGGTGTGGAGGGGTAGGTCAGTGGGTGATCGGGAGTGTGGAGGGGTGGGTCAGTGGGTGATTGGGGGTGTGGAGGGGTGGGTCGGTGGGTGATTGGGGGTGTTGAGGGGTGGGTCAGTGGGTGATTAGGGGTGTGGAGGGCTGGGTCAGTGGGTGATCGGGGGTGTGGAGGGGTGGGTCGGTGGGTGATTGTGGGTGTGGAGGGGTGGGTCAGTGGGTGATTGGGGTGTGGAGGGGTGGGTCAGTGGGTGATTGGGGTTGTGGAGGGGTGGGTCAGTGGATGATTGGGGGTGTGGGGGGTGGGTCAGTAGGTGATTGGGGGTGTGGAGGGGTGGGTCAGTGGGTGATTGCGGGTGTGGAGGGGTGGGTCAGTGGGTGATTGGGGGTGTGAAGGGGTGGGTCAGTGTGTGATCGGGGGTGTGGAGGGGTGGGTCGGTGGGTGATTGTGGGTGTGGAGGGGTGGGTCAGTGGGTGATTGGGGTGTGGAGGGGTGGGTCAGTGGGTGATTGGGGGTGTGGAGGGGTGGGTCAGTGGGTGATCGGGGGTGTGGAGGGGTGGGTCGGTGGGTGATCGGGAGTGTGGAGGGGTGGGTCAGTGGGTGATTGGGGGTGTGGAGGGGTGGGTCGGTGGGTGATTGGGGGTGTTGAGGGGTGGGTCAGTGGGTGATTAGGGGTGTGGAGGGCTGGGTCAGTGGGTGATCGGGGGTGTGGAGGGGTGGGTCGGTGGGTGATTGTGGGTGTGGAGGGGTGGGTCAGTGGGTGATTGGGGTGTGGAGGGGTGGGTCAGTGGGTGATTGGGGTTGTGGAGGGGTGGGTCAGTGGGTGATTGGGGGTGTGGGGGGTGGGTCAGTAGGTGATTGGGGGTGTGGAGGGGTGGGTCAGTGGGTGATTGCGGGTGTGGAGGGGTGGGTCAGTGGGTGATTGGGGGTGTGAAGGGGTGGGTCAGTGTGTGATTGGGGGTGCGGAGGGGTGGGTCAGTGGGTGATTGGGTGTGTGGAGGGGTGGATCAGTGGGTGATTGGGGGTATGGACTGGTGGGTCGGTGGGTGATTGGGGGTGTGGCGGGGTGGGTTGGTGGGTAATTGGGGGTGTGGAGGGGTGGGTCAGTGGGTGATTGGGGGTGTGGAGGGGTGGGTCAGTGGGTGATTGGGGATGTGGAGAGGTGGGTCAGTGGGTGATTGGGGGGGTGGAGGGATGGGTCAGTGGGTGATTGGGGGTGTGGAGGGGTGGGTCAGTGCGTGATTTGGGGTGTGGAGGGGTGGGTCAGTGGGTGATTGGGGGTGCGGAGGGGGTGGGTCGGTGGGTGATTGGGGGTGTGGAGGGGGGTCAGTGGGTGATTGGGGGTGTGGAGAGGTGGCCTTTTGAGCCTGCACCGCCATTCAGTATGATCATGGCTGATCATCCAACTCAGAACCCTGTACCAGCCTTCCCTCCATACCCCCTGATCCCTTCAGCCACAAGGGCCATATCTAACTCCCTCTTAAATATCACCAATGAACTGGCCTCAACTGTTTCCTGTGGCAGAGAATTCCACAGATTCACCACTCTCTGTGTGAAGAAGTTTTTCCTAATCTCGGTCCTAAAAGGCTTCCTCTTTATCCTCAAACTGTGACCCCTCGTTCTGGACTTCCCCAACATTGGGAACAATCTTCCTGCATCTAGCCTGTCCACTCCCTTTAAGATCTTATACGTTTCAATCAGATCCCCCCTCAATCTTCTAAATTCCAACGAGTACAAGCCCAGTTCATCCAGTCTTTCTTCATATGAAAGTCCTGCCATCCCAGGAATCAATCTGGTGAACCTTCTTTGTACTCCCTCTATGGCAAAGATGTCTTTCCTCAGATTAGGGGACCAAAACTGCACACAATACTGCAGGTGTGGTCTCACCAAGGCCTTGTACAACTGCTGTAGTACCTCCCTGCTCCTGTACTCGAATCCTCTCGCTATAAATGCCAGCATACCATTCGCCTTTTTCACCGCCTGCTGTACCTGCATGCCCACTTTCAATGACTGGTGTATAATGATACCCAGGTCCCGTTGCACCTCCCCTTTTCCTAATCAGCCACCATTCAGATAATAATCTGTTTTCCTATTTTTGCCACCAAAGTGGATAACTTCACATTTATCCACATTAAATTGCATCTGCCATGAGTTTGCCCACTCATCCAAACTATCCAAGTCACCCAGCATCCTCCTAGCATCCTCCTCACTGCTAACACTGCCGCCCAGCTTCGTGTCATCCGCAAACTTGGAGATGCTGCATTTAATTCCCTCTTCCAAGTCATTAATATATATTGTAAACAACTGGGGTCCCAGTTGTGGAGGGGTGGGTCAGTGGGTGATTGGGGGTGTGGAGGGGTGGGTCTGTGGGTGATTGGGGGTGTGGAGGGGTGGGTCGGTGTGTGATTGGGGGTGCGGAGTGGGGGGTGCGGAGTGGTGGGTCGGTGTGTGATTGGGGGTGCGGAGGGGTGGGTCGGTGGGTGATTGGGGGTGTGGAGGGGTGGGTCGGTGGGTGATTGGGGGTGTGGAGGGGTGGGTCAGTGGGTGATTGGGGGTGTGGAGGGGTGGGTCGGTGGGTGATTGGGGGTGTGGAGGGGTGGGTCAGTGGGTGATTGGGGGTGTGGAGGGGTGGGTCAGTGGGTGATTGGGGGTGTGGAGGGCTGGGTCAGTGGGTGGTTGGGGGTGTGGAGGGATGGGTCAGTGGGTGATTGGGAGTGTGGAGGGGTGGGTCGGAGGGTGATTGGGGGTGTGGAGGGGTTGGTCAGTGGGTGATTGGGGGTGTGGAGGGGTGGGTCAGTAGGTGATTGGGGGTGTGGAGGGGTGGGTCAGTGGGTGATTGGGGGTGTGGAGGGGTGGGTCGGTGGGTGACTGGGGGTGTGGAGGGGTGGGTCAGTGGGTGATTGGGGGTGTGGAGGGGTGGGTCAGTGGGTGATTGGGGGTGTGGAGGGGTGGGTCGGTGGGTGGTTGGGGGTGTGGACGGGTGGGTCAGTGGGTGGTTGGGGGTGTGGAGGGGTGGGTCAGTGGGTGATTGGGGTGTGGAGGGGTGGGTCAGTGGGTGATTGGGGGTGTGGAGGGGTGGGTCGGTGGGTGTTTGGGGGTGTGGAGGGGTGGGTCAGTGGGTGGTTGGGGGTGTGGAGGGGTGGGTCAGTGGGTGATTGGGGTGTGGAGGGATGGGTCAGTGGGTGGTTGGGGGTGTGGAGGGGTGGGTCAGTGGGTGATTGGGACTGTGGAGGGGTGGGTCAGTGGGTGATTGGGGGTGTGGAGCAGTGGGTTAGTGGGTGATTGGGGGTGTGGGGGTGTGGGTCAGTGGGTGATTGGGGGTGTGGAGGGATGGGTCAGTGGGTGGTTGGGGGTGTGGAGGGGTGGGTCAGTGGGTGATTGGGAGTGTGGAGGGGTGGGACAGTGGGTGATTGGGGGTGTGGAGGGGTGGGTCAGTGGGTGATTGGGGGTGTGGAGGGGTGGGTCAGTGAGTGGAGGTGTTGATCAGCCTCACTGCTTGGGGAAAGTCACTGTTTTTTGAGTCTGGTGGTCTTGGCGTGGAGTGGGACAGACAGTCTGTGAGCTGGGTGGGTTTCCTGGATTCTGAAGAACTGTAGTTTACTGAAGTCATTTTGGACATTGTTGCTTCACCCTCGACGTTAGTTTGCAGTGAAAATCTAGTGGCTGGTTATCTCTTTATTAAAGATTTATTTCTGAATATTAGCTTTATGGGCTGATCTCAGAAAGGGTGTACCGACAGTGGAGAGAGTCCAGAGGGGGTTCACAAGAATGACTCCAGGAATGAAAGCGTTGACGTGTGGTGGTTCTGGGCCTGAGCTCTCTGGAGTTTAGAAGAATGAGGGGAAATCGATCAGGTATTGGAAGGCCTAGATAGTCCGTGAGCAGGGTGGGTGGGATCCTTCATGATGTTACCGACCCAGTTTCCAGCACGTTTCTGTATCGATGTCCGTGATGGTGGGTAATCTGGTGCCGATGATGAGTTGGTCAGTTTTGACTCCCCGTTGTCCAGTCTTCCTGCCCTCTGCAGTCCAGTGTCCGAACCGGGCAGTGATGCAGCTCATCAGGGCGCCCCCTACTGGGCACCTGTAGAATGACGGGAGCATGGATGGACAAAGACCAGCTCCCTTCAGCTTCCTCGGAAATTGGCTGAGATTTCCCGACTGTGTAGGATGTGTCCCGGGACCACGGGAAGTTGCGCGAGATGTGCACTCCCAGGAGTTTGACACTGCCGGGTCACCGATGTGAAGAGGGGTGTGGGTGGTGCGAGTTCTCCTGAAGCCGGAACCCATCTCCTCCGCCTTGTTGGGGTTGAGGTTGTTCGCCTGGTGTGGTCTCCCCCCCCAACCTCTCTGTGGACCGTCTCACCGCTGTCGGCGATGAGCCCCACCGCTGTCGCGCCGTCGGTCAACCTGACAGTGCGGTTGCTTGGGCGTTTGGCCGTGCAGTCGGGTGTGAGCCTAACCGCGGGACAATTTACAATGAACAGTGAACCTGCTGACCGGTAGGTCTCAGGACTGGGGGAGGAAACCGGAGCACCCGGAGGAAACCCACGCGGTCACCGGGAGGATGTGCAAACTCCGTAGCGGCGGCGATAGGAATCGAACCCGGGCCGTGAGACGTTAACCCCCTCCATTACAGTGCCACCCTGTCCCCTCCTGGAAAATTGCGATAAGTAACAATAATTCATGAACAATTCGCTCAAGACAGGCATCCCTGGTTGATGGACCATTCAGAGATCTGATGGCAGAGGGGAAGAAGCTGTTCCTGAATCGTTGAGTGTGTGTCTTCAGGCTCCTGTACCTCCTCCCTGGTGGTAGCAATGAGAAGGGGGCACATCCTGGGTGGTGGGAGTCCTGAATGATGGTTGCTGCCTTATTGAGGGAGCCGCCTTTTGAGGACGTCCTCGGCAGTGGGGAGAGTTGTGCCCGTGAAGGAGACGGCTGAGTTTGCAATCTCCCGCAGCCCCTTTTGATCCTGTGCATTGGAGTGCAGGTCTCCAGGCTCTCCTCCCTTTCACCACTCGGACCCTCCTCGTAAACCTCCTCTGGAGCCTGTCCAATGGAGGCACACCTTTTGTCCGATAATGGAGCCCAGCTGTAAGTGCGTTGAGGAACACCCACACAAAATCAAAGTTCCAAGTAAATTTACCATCAAAGTGTGTGCATGTCACCAGATATACACCGCCCTGAGGTTCATTTTCTTGCAGGCACTTACAGGAAAATGAAGAGGTGCAGCAGAATTTATGAAAGGCTACACACTTCAATTCGATTCTAGTGGAATCATGATTCAACTATGTGCGAACATCCACGAACGCGGACAAACGAGACGGTATTACCCTGGGGTCAAGGTGCAAAGCGCAGTACCAACGGTCACACACAGCACAAAGCATGTGCAAGATGGCAAGTACCTAACAGTATCAGTGAGATCCAGCCGCACAAAAGAAAAGTAGACCGGACCCGAGCTATGAACGCCTCAGAAATCCGCAGTCGACCGCAACGACACGGCTTGCATTCTGCCGAGCGAACACCGGGGGGCAGCACCGAGTCCAGCCTGGACGCCACGCCACACGCAAAGACTGATAATGTGCCAAGATGAAAAACAAATTATTATCAGTTTGCTGATATTCGGCATGACTTCCAAAACTTTGACAAACTTGTATAGGCGAGAGGTGGAGAGTATACTGACTGGCTGCATCACAGCCTGGTCTGGAAACACCTAATGCAGTGGATACGCCCCATTCCATCACAGGTAAAGCCCTCCCCCCCCCCCCCGCCATTGAGCACATCGACATGAAACACTGTCGCAGGAAAGCAGCATCCATCATCAGGGACCCCCAGAACCCAGGACATGCTCTCTTCTCTCTGCTGCCATCAGGAAGGAGGTACAGGAGCCTCAGGACTCACACCACCAGGTTCAGGAACAGTTATTACCCCCTCAACCATCAGGAAGGACCTCAGGACTCACACCACCAGGTTCAGGAACAGTTATTACCCCCTCAACCATCAGGAAGGAGGTACAGGAGCCTCAGGGCTCACACCACCAGGTTCAGGAACAGTTATTACCCCCTCAACCATCAGGAAGGAGGTACAGGAGCCTCAGGGCTCACACCACCAGGTTCAGGAACAGTTATTACCCCCTCAACCATCAGGAAGGAGGTACAGGAGTCTCAGGTCCCACACCACCAGGTTCAGGAACAGTTATTACCCCTCAACCATCAGGAAGGAGGTACAGGAGCCTCAGGGCTCACACCACCAGGTTCAGGAACAGTTATTACCCCCTCAACCATCAGGAAGGAGGTACAGGAGCCTCAGGGCTCACACCACCAGGTTCAGGAACAGTTATTACCCCCTCAACCATCAGGAAGGAGGTACAGGAGCTTCAGGGCTCACACCACCAGGTTCAGGAACAGTTATTACCCCTCAACCATCAGGAAGAAGGTACAGGAGCCTCAGGTCCCACACCACCAGGTTCAGGAACAGTTATTACCCCTCAACCATCAGGAAGGAGGTACAGGAGCCTCAGGTCCCACACCACCAGGTTCAGGAACAGTTATTACCCCCTCAACCATCAGGAAGGAGGTACAGGAGCCTCAGGTCCCACACCACCAGGTTCAGGAACAGTTATTACCCCCTCAACCATCAGGAAGGAGGTACAGGAGCCTCAGGTCCCACACCACCAGGTTCAGGAACAGTTATTACCCCCTCAACCATCAGGAAGGAGGTACAGGAGCCTCAGGACCCACACCACCAGGTTCAGGAAGAGTTATTATCCCACAACCATCAGGTTTTTGAACCAAAGGGGATAACTTCACTCAACATCACTCACCCCATCACTGAACTCTTTCCACAACCTATGGACTCAATTTCAACGACTGTACATCTCATGCTCTCGATATTTATTGCTGATTTATTTACTTATTATTATTATTTCTTTCTTTTTGCATTTGCACAGTTTTGTGTTTTTTGCACACTGGTTGGACACCCAAGTGGGTCATAGTCATAGTCATAGTCATACTTTATTGATCCCGGGGGAAATTGGGGGAAGTTGGTGTGGTCTTTCATAAATTCTTTTGTGGTTATTATTCTATAATGGAACTGTAACACCCTGGGAAAGGGTTCACTGCTAATGTAATGGTTTCTCTGTAGCTGCAGTGTTTGGGTTATGACTAGAGATAACGGGAGCTTTGGAACGTGCGCGGGCCCATGAGGGGAGGTGTTTATCTTTCTTATGTGCCCGAGAGAAGGGATTTCGCGGGCTTTTGCTTCGGGAGAAGATGCCAGAACCGGGAAGTCATAGACTGCAGGACGGAGGGGACCTGGAATGGGGTCAGGAGTTGACAACGCCTGAAGGAAATCGATGGAGAACGAACGGATGAGAAAACCGTGAGCTCCAACGTGTGCATTAGACTATTTCATTAAAATGGGCCTTTTTTTTTTGTTTTCTTTACTAAACCTGCAGTCAAATTAAGAATTATAAAGCTCAATGGTTTAATTCCATATTGTGCACTGTTTGTGATTTCATGGTAAGTGAAATAAGTAAGTAAAGCCATCTGTTAGTCTTGCGAGACTATGGATCCGCGCCTGGAAAGTCTTCACTCTCCAGGGGGCAGCCTGGGCAAGGTTGTATGGAAGACCAGCAGTTGCCCATGATGCAGGTCTCCCCTCTCCACGACACCGATGTTGTCCAAGGGAAGGGCGTTAGGACCCATACAGCTTGGCACCGGTGTCGTCGCAGAGCAATGTGTGGTTAAGTGCCTTGCTCAAGGACACAACACGCTGCCTCGGCTGGGGCTCGAACTAGCGACCTTCAGATCGCCAGTCCAATGCCTTAACCACTTGGCCACCTGCCCACATTTCATGGTACTGATTTGAAACATGGGAACACATCTGGAAGCATCTACCCAAACAAAAATTCTCAAGTTCGGCCGGGCAGGAGGATGTCTCCCCCTAGATTAACGCCGCCGGCCGAATCTGAGGGCTACAGAAATATGCCCGCAGGAAAATGAATCTCAGGGTTGTATATGGTGACACATACATACCTTGAAAATAAATTTACTTGATATTTCATTTGCCAGCACATCTGTGGGATGGGGGTTGTGGAGGGAACTGCATCTTCTGGAGGAGCCCCAGGTGACGACAGGGAGAACGTGAAAACTCCGCAGAGGCAGCACCTGAGATCAGGGTTGAACTGGGGTCACTGGTGCTCCGGGGCAGCCGTTTCAGCTCTCCACTGCCTTCCCACCACCCGGGCAAACAGCTCTGTTACCGACCTGCGAACGTCCCCTCCTCGCTCATCGCTGTCTCCCTCTCCCATCGCTGTCTCCCTCTCCAACCTCAGCTGCGTGGGCGCCTCTGCCGGAACTTTTCAGCCGACAGGAGACCAGAACAGATGCCGCAAAGGTGCGAAAGGATGTCAAGGACAATTGATTATAGATTTCGTAATTCTAAATCAAGCCCGGCTGAAACGCAGAAATCTTTCATGTTGCTATGTTGACTGCCGACAGGCATTTGACTCTGTCCCGCACTCATGGTTGATAGAAGTTGTTAATATACTTAACTACACCGAATGCTTGTGAAATACTTTATTGTCGCCAAACAATTGATACTAGAACGTACAATCATCACAGTGATATTTGATTCCTTCAGCATCCGTGTGCTATAATCACCCTATCAATTAACAGCCATAAAACAACCACCGCCGTTATCAAAATAAACCGCAGCATTTTCCAGGGCGACTCCCCAAGCCCACAGTGGCTGAGACTCGCTTTAAACCCGCTCTCAAATTCACTGAATCAGACGAAAATTGGGTGTCAAATCAGAAATCAGTCGTACCTTGACACATCTTCTATACGTGGATGATTTGAAAGGCTCCTTCCTCAGTGAAGCTGAAGCAGTTAACTCAAATAGTGGAACTATTTTTGAGAAATATAAACGTGAACTTTGGACTGGATAAGTGCAGAACATTAAACATAAAGAAAGGTGTAATGGAGCTATCAGAACGCAAAACAGAACAGCAGGAGACAACACAGCCAATGGGTGAATATGAAACATGTTGTGTACAGTTCTGGTCACCGAATTATAGGAAAGATATCAACAAAATAGAGAGAGTACAGAGAAGATTTACTAGAATGTTACCTGGGTTTCATCACCTAAGTTACAGAGAAAGGTTGAACAAGTTGGGTCTTTATTCTTTGGAGTGTAGAAGGTTGAGGGGCGATTTGATAGAGGTGTTTAAAATTATGAGGGGGATTGATAGAGTTGACGTGGATAGGCTTTTTCTATTGAGAATGGGGGAGATTCAAACAAGAAGACATGAGTTGAGAGTTAAAGAGCAAAAGTTTAGGGGTAACATGAGGGGCAACTTCTTTACTCAGAGAGTGGTAGCTGTGTGGAACGAGCTTCCAGCAGAAGTGGTTGAGACAGGTTCGATGTTGTCGTTTAAAGTTAAATTGGATAGATATATGGACAGGAAAGGAATGGAGGGTTATGGGCTGAGTGCTGGTCGGTGGGACTAGGTGAGAGTAAGAGTTCGGCACGGACTAGACGGGCCGAGATGGCCCGTTTCTGTGCTGTAATTGTTATATGGTTATATAAGTATTTGGGATATCAACAAGGAAAGAAAATAGATCATAGTGTAATAAATGGAAAACTTTTGACAGAGTTTAGTTCAAGGCTGAAGAAAATCTATCAAACTGAGCTCCACAGTAAAAATATAACAAAGGCAATAAACACTTTCGCTATACCCATATTAACATATTCTTTTGGCATAGTATCTTGGTCTGAATCCGACCTGGAAAATTTACAGAGAAAAATAAGAATTGAAGTGACAAATTTCAGAAAACATTATGTACGCTCGGGAGTGCTTAGATTAACACTACCCAGGGCAGAAGGAGGATGAGGAATAACAGACATCAAAAATCTGCACAACAGTCAGATGAAGCTTCTAAGGGTGTATTTTCATCAGCGAAATCTCTGTGAGGGTTTGCGATTCTGATAACAAGTACACACCACGAAACTGAAATGAGAGCACAACCCAGAAAAATGAAGGCATTATCACTATTGAAGAAAAAGTTAACCAATGGAAGAGCATGACCCTCCATGGAAGATATTCCCCATGATCTGAGCAGACGTGGAAACCTCTGCCCAGAAACAGAGGGGTTCCTTGTGGCAATACAGGACCAGGAGGTAAATTATCAAAAATACATAATAGAAGACCAGCAAAATCAAGATGATAAATGTAGAAAATGCCAAGAAAAAAACGGAAACAATCCAACAGATTACAGGATCCTGTAGCAGTTTAACTCAATCTGATTACTTACTCAGGCACAATTAAGTGGCAAGCATCATTCCCCGAAAGCTTGCTTTAAATACAAACATGTAAAAGAAATTACACCGTACTATAAATACAAGCCTGATCTAGTTTTGGAGTCGGAGTCTGTCAGTACCTCCAGTTGAACTGTCTTTTTGTGTGTTTTCCTGCTAGCTGTCAGTCTGTGGTTTTGTATTGCCTTGTGCTCCTGTCCCCGCTCCTGTTCTACTCCGGCCCCTGTATTACTGAGTACTCCGTCTCTCACCTGTTTCTCATTATTACCTGTATTGCTGCCCCCTGTGTCTCATTGTGCTCCACCTATCATCTGCCTCTCTATATTTTAGTCCTGGGTTTTCACCTGGTTGTTGCCAGATTGTGCCAGAGAATTTTCCTGAGCCTTTCCAGCATTTGTATCTGTACTCTGTCTGTCTAAATATCAACTCTGCCTGTTTCCCGATTCTGGTTTTTGGATTTCTCTGGATGTTTTGATCTCTGCCTGAACTTTGACACTGACTTTGTTTGCACCTTGGGATTTGTTACTCAATTAATATCACTGTGTGCACAGTACTGGGTCTGCGATTGGACCCCTGCTCCAGCATCCTGACAGAGTCCCACAAATTATATTACAACTGATCCGTTATTACAGATAGAACAATCTATAATAACCATACGGATATAATAATACAAAGTTTGTTGTTCGTCCAGCGTTGACGTCGATGAGGACCTCGACACCATTATTGATGGTGTCGAGACTAGCGCGTGATTTGGATTTAAGTGAGGGAGAGTTACGCAGCGTCAGCCTCACTCTCTCTTCCCAATTCCCATCTGGATCCAGTGGCAAGACAGAGTCTAGACGGCTGGAGATGGGACGAGGCGCAGTGGATGACCAGGACGTCTTCTGTGTCTTGTCCATCTCTACACGTTCCACGACGCTTGCAGAGACCGCCTTCTTGACCGTTGGACCTTCCATAGGTCTCGTCCGCTCAATCCGCCGGAGTCTGTCTTCACATGCTGGGATAGACAACTCCCTATCTCACCGAGGGTTTGAGGACCCGTCAGCTACCCTCACCTGGTTTGGCCGGCTTGTCGAAGCCGTTGCCCGGGGTATGGCCGCTGTCGCATGCAAACAGCTACGGGGAGCCACAGGTGAGAGCTGAGTGCCAGGTGGGGACCAAAGGTGGACTAACTGCCTTGAAAAGGATGCGACATGTTCCCCCACCAGAGGTGCTACCCCTCCCTGACACCCCATACACCCCAATAATATAGGGTAAACAAGCAAGAACAACTTATTTAAAATATATAGCCATTCCAAAGACACATAACATACAGAAATCAATAAATAAAAAACACCAGAAATATGCAGAATTAAAAGAGGAAATTAAAAAACTGTGGAATATGAACAGGGTATGCATTGTCCCAGTAGTAATATCCACAACTGGTATAATCCCAAAGTCACTACACAATACCATTAAATAATTAGGGCTACTGAGCAATATCTATGTAAACCTTCAGAAAGCCACGATACCCAACACCACTAGAATAGTCTGAAAGTTCCCAGTGATTGAGAAATGAGTGTGCTTGGTTATGTCCATACTTCGATTTTACCAGTTTGAGCTGAGGAAAAATTAATAGTAAAAATAATATGAAATAAATATGCAATAAATATTGAGAACATGAGATGAAGAGTCCTTGAAAGTGATTATGGGAACATTTCGATAATGGGGTGAGTGAAGTTGAGTGACGTTATCCCCTCTGGTTCAGGAGCCTGATGGTTGAGGGGTAATAACTGTTCCTGAATCTGGTGGTGAGGGTCCTGAGGTTCCTATACCTCCTTCCTGAAGGTTGAGGTGTAATAACTGTTCCTGAACCTGGTGGTGTGGGTCCTGAGACTCCTGTACCTCCTTCCTGATGGTTGAGGGGTAATAACTGTTCCTGAACCTGGTGCTGTGGGTCCTGAGGCTCCCGTACCTCCTTCCTGATGGTTGAGGTGTAATAACTGTTCCTGAACCTGGTGGTGTGGGTCCTGAGGCTCCTGTACCTCCTTCCTGATAGTTGAGGGGTAATAACTGTTCCTGAACCTGGTGCTGTGGGTCCTGAGGCTCCCGTACCTCCTTCCTGATGGTTGAGGGGTGATAACTGTCCCTGAACCTGCTGGTGTGGATCCTGAGACTCCTGTACCTCCTTCCTGATGGTTGAGGGGTAATAACTGTCCCTGAACCTGGTGGTGTGGATCCTGAGACTCCTGTACCTCCTTCCTGATGGTTGAGGGGTAATAACTGTCCCTGAACCTGGTGGTGTGGATCCTGAGACTCCTGTACCTCCTTCCTGATGGTTGAGGGGTAATAACTGTCCCTGAACCTGGTGGCAAACAACAGCAATTCTGCAGATGCTGGAAGTTCAAGCAACACATATAAAAGTTGCTGGTGAACGCAGCAGGCCAGGCAGCATCTCTAGGAAGAGGTGCAGTCGACGTTTCAGGCCGAGACCCTTCGTCAGGACTAACTGAAGGAAGAGTGAGTAAGGGATTTGAAAGTTGGAGGGGGAGGGGGAGATCCGAAATGATAGGAGAAGACAGGAGGGGGAGGGATGGAGCCAAGAGCTGGACAGGTGATTGGCAAAAGGGATACGAGAGGATCATGGGACAGGAGGCCCAGGGAGAAAGACAAGGCCGGGGGGAAACCCAGAGGGTGGGCAAGGGGTATAGTCAGAGGGACAGAGGGGGAAAAAGGAGAGAGAGAGAAAGAATGTGTGTATATAAATAAATAACGGATGGGGTACGAGGAGGAGGTGGGGCATTAGCGGAAGTTAGAGAAGTCGATGTTCATGCCATCAGGTTGGAGGCTACCCAGACGGAATATAAGGTGTTGTTCCTCCAACCTGAGTGTGGCTTCATCTTTACAGTAGAGGAGGCCGTGGATAGACATGTCAGAATGGGAATGGGATGTGGAATTAAAATGTGTGGCCACTGGGAGATCCTGCTTTCTCTGGCAGACATAGCATAGGTGTTCAGCAAAGCGGTCTCCCAGTCTGCGTCGGGTCTCGCCAATATATAAAAGCCCACATCGGGAGCACCGGACGCAGTATATCACCCCAGCCGACTCACAGGTGAAGTGATGCCTCACCTGGAAGGACTGTTTGGGGCCCTAAATGATGGTGAGGGAGGAAGTGTAAGGGCATGTGGAGCACTTGTTCCGCTTACAAGGAAAAGTGCCAGGAGGGAGATCAGTGGGGAGGGATGGGAGGGACGAATGGACAAGGGATCTCCCCACTGATCTCCCTCCTGGCACTTATCCGTGTAAGCGGAACAAGTGCTACACATGCCCTTACACTTCCTCCCTCACCACCATTTAGGGCCCCAAACAGTCCTTCCAGGTGAGGCATCACTTCACCTGTGAGTCGGCTGGGGTGATATACTGCGTCCGGTGCTCCCGATGTGGGCTTTTATATATTGGCGAGACCCGACGCAGACTGGGAGACTGCTTTGCTGAACATCTACGCTCTGTCCGCCAGAGAAAGCAGGATCTCCCAGTGGCCACACATTTTAATTCCATATCCCATTCCCATTCTGACATGTCTATCCATGGCCTCCTCTACTGTAAAGATGAAGCCACACTCAGATTGGAGGAACAACACCTTATATTCCGTCTGGGTAGCCTCCAACCTGATGGCATGAACATTGACTTCTCTAACTTCCGCTAATGCCCCACCTCCCCCTCGTACCCAATCTGTTATTTATTTATATACACACATTCTTTCTCTCACTCTCCTTTTTCTCCCTCTGTCCCTCTGAATATACCTCTTGCCCATCCTCTGGGTCCTCCCCCCCTCCGTCTTTCTTCCCGGACCTCCTGTCCCATGATCCTCTCGTATCCCTTTTGCCAATCACCTGTCCAGCTCTTGGCTCCATCCCTCCCCCTCCTGTCTTCTCCTATCATTTCGGATCTCCCTCTCCCCCTCCAACTTTCAAATCCCTTACTCACTCTTCCTTCAGTTAGTCCTGACGAAGGGTCTCGGCCTGAAATGTCGACTGCACCTCTTCCTAGAGATGCTGCCTGGCCTGCTGCGTTCACCAGCAACTTTTATGTGTGTTGCCTGAACCTGGTGGTGCGGGTCCTGAGGCTCCTGTACTTCCTTCCTGATGGTTGAGGGGGTAATAACTGTCCCTGAACCTGGTGGTGTGTGACCTGAGGCTCCTGTACCTCCTTCATACCGGTTGAGGGTGTAATAACTGTTCCTGAACTTGGTAGTGTGGGTCCTGGGGCTCCTGTACCTCCTGCCTGATGGTTGAGGGGGTAATAACTGTTCCTGAACCTGGTGGTGTGGGACCTGAGGCTCCTGTACCTCCTTCTGATAGTTGAGGGGATAATAACTGTTCCTGAACCTGCTGATGTGAGTCCTGAGGCTCCTGTACCTCCTTCCCGATGGTTGAGGGGTAATAACTGTTCCTGAACCTGGAGGTGTGGGACCTGAGGCTCCTGTACCTCCTTCCTGATGGTTGAGGGGTAATAACTGTTCCTGAACCTGGTGATGTGAGTCCTGAGGCTCCTGTCCCTCCTTCCTGATGGCAGCTGTGAGAAGAAAGTATACCCTGGGTGTTGGGGGCCCCTGACGATGGATGCTGCTTTCCTGCGACAGTGCTCCATGCAGATGTTCTCAATGGTGGGGAGGGCTTTACCCGTGATCGACTGGGTTATATAAAAGTACTCTCTGTAGGACTTTCAGTTCAAGAGCATTGGTGCTTCCAAAGAAACAGCCAATAAACTCTCAGCCGTACGTCTGTAGAAATGAGTCAAAGTTTTAGATGTTATGCCGAATCTTCTCAAGCTCCTAAGGTGCTGCTGTGCTTTCGACGTGCTGGGCTCAGGACAGGTCTTCTGAAAGAATAACGCCGAGGAATCTGAAGTTGCTGACCCTCTGCACCTCTGATCCTTTCACGAGGACCGGCTCAGGGACCTCTGGTTCCCTCCTCTTAAAGTCAATCATCCGCCCCTTGGTCTTGCTGACCTCGAGTGAGAGGTTGTTGTTGTGACCCCACTCAGCCAGACGTGCAGTCTCTAAATCTGTTGCCCTGGGTTGGAACATCTAATACCAAAGGGCTTGCATTTATGGCGAGAGGGGATCATTTCAAAGAGGGTGTGAGCGGCAAGTTTCTCTGACACAGGGGGTGGTGGGTGGCTGGAATGAGTTGCCTGGGATGGTGGTAGAGGCAGGTACATTAGAGACTTTTTTAACGGGATGTTTAGATAGGGACATGAACACACATAGATAGGCACATAGATGGGGAGAAAATCAAAAATCAGAAGTGCAAAGGGACTTGGGGGTCCTCGTGCAGGATACCCTAAAGGTTAACCACCAGGTTGGATCGGCGGTAAGGAAAGCGAATGCTATGATGGCATTCATTTCAAGAGGAATAGTGTATAAGAGTAAGGAGGTGTTGATGAGGCTCTGTGGGGCACTGGTGAGACCTCATTCGGAATACTGTGTGCAGTTTTGGGCCCCCTATCTTAGAAAGGATATACTGATGTTGGAGAGAGTCCAGAGAAGATTTACGAGGATGATTCCTGGAATGCAGGGGCTAACATATGAGGAGCGTTTGTTGGCTGTTGGACTGTATTCATTAGAGTATAGAAGGATGAGAGGGGATCTCATAGAAACGTTTCGAATGTTGAAAGGGTTGGACAGAGTAGATGTGGAAAGGCTGTTTCCCTTGGTGGGTGAGTCCAGGACAAGAGGCCACAGTCTTAGAATTAGAGGGTACCCATTTAACCATATAACCATATAACAATTACAGCACGGAAACAGGCCATCTCGGCCCTTCTAGTCCGTGCCGAACTCTTACTCTCACCTAGTCCCACCGACCTGCACTCAGCCCATAACCCTCCATTCCTTTCCTGTCCATATATCTATCCAATTTAACTTTAAATGACAACATCGAACCTGCTTCAACCACTTCTGCTGAAAGCTCATTTCACCCAGCTACCACTCTCTGAGTAAAGAAGTTCCCCCTCATGTTACCCGTAAACTTTTGCCCTTTAACTCTCAACTCATGTCCTCTTGTTTGAATCTCCCCCACTCTCAATGGAAAAAGTCTATCCACGTCAACTCTATTAACAGAGATGAGGAGAAATTTTTTTAGCCAGAGGGTCGTGGATTTGTGGAATTCGTTGCCACAAATGGCTGTGGAGGCCCGATCATTGAGGGTGTTTAAGGAGGAGATTGACAGGTATCTAATTAGTCAGGGTATCAAGGGATATGGGGAAAAAGCTGGAAATTGGAACTAGATGGGAGAATAGTTTAGCTTCTTCCTTACTCCCTCCAACGCGTCAGCCTCCAGCCAGGTAACCCGCTGCCAGCTGTCTGCTATCAGGTTGCCAGGCTCTCTGTTTACATGAGCCTTAACTGCGTCTTCTTCTTTCAAACTGAGAGCCAGTTGAAAGGTTAATGTAATGTCCCATAAAAAATTTAAACCTTGTTACGTGAGCTTCCCAATATACCTGTGAGTAACTGGAGCCCTTAAAGTTCCTTAAGGTTGTTATAGTCCGGGGGTGGTAATGGGGACAAGCTCCCACTACCTATTAAATGCTCCCAAAGGCGTGCGTCTCAAGCAGCCTCTGACAACCAAGTCCAGCTCCCGGCCTTCACGTTCAAGGTAAATTCTATTATCAAAGTACATAGACGAGGGGTGATTGATAAGTTGGTGCCCTAAGGTAGAAGGAGTCGATTTTACAAAACCAAGCACATTTATTTATTTTTCGACATAGTCCCCTCCTACATTTACACACTTAGTCCAGCGGTCGTGGAGCATACGGATCTTGTACCTCCAGAAAGTGCCCATAGCAGGGGTGATTGATAAGTTTGTGGCCCAAGGTAGAAGGAAATTGAGTTGTACAGCTCTCATTACATGCATATGCAGTTCAACTGCTTGAGTGATTACGCAGTAAGTTTGAAGTTAATAACTCATCTCCTTCTACCTTGGGCCACAAACTTATCGATCACCCCTTGTTGTGGACACTTTCTGGAGGTCCAAGATCCGTATGCCCCACAACCGCCGGACTAAGTGTGTACATGTCGGAGGGGACTATGTTGAAAAATAAATTGTGCTAGTTTTTCTAAAATTGATTCCTTCTACCTTAGGCCACGAACTTATCAATCACCCCTCGTGTGTCACCATATACAACCCTGAGATTCCTGCCAGTATACTCAGCAAATCTACAGAATAAAATCCATAACAGAATCGATTTAACAGCCGGAGCACAGAAGACAACAAACTGTGTAAGTACAAGTAGAAAGAGTCAATAATAATTAATAAGTAAACAAATAAACAATTGTTGGAGGAGGAGAAGATGGCGATGTGACGGCAGCGTGCGTGGCCTCTCCGGTGATGATGTCTGTTATCTGTAAAGTAGGGGACCGCGCACAATTCTGATTTGATGGAGACGGACATGAGAGCACGGAGGAACATCTGGAAAACTTCTGAAATGCCCGCTTTGCTGCCGCTGCTACTGTGTGGTAACCGGAATCTCCGGAGCAGAAGGCCCCGAAATCCTCGGCTTTGCGTGTTTCAGCGGCCGGGGAGAGGTCGAAGGTGCTCAGCAGAGGATGGTGCTCGAGAGGCTGTATTGGAGAGGCTGGTCGGAGGCTCGGAGTTTTCGGACGGACGGACTCAGTGTCGGCTGTGGTCGGCTGCTTCCAAGGCATCGGCAAGTTGACGGTGCCTGGAGGATTATGGCAGGGAGTTTCTCCCTTTTGCCGCCTGCTATCGGGGACTCGGGAGTCGATCGACTCGGGGACTTTGAGACTTTTTTTTACAGTGCCCATGGTTTGTCCTTCATCAAATTATGGTATTGCCTTGCACTGCTGTAACTATATGTTATAATTATGTGGTTCTGTCAGTGTTAGTCTTTGGTTTGTCCTGTTTTCTGTGATATCACTCCGGAGAAACATTGTATCATTTCTTAATGCATGTATGCATTTCTAAATGACAATAAACGAGGACTGAGTGTTCTCATAATCTAATCAAATCTAATCTAAATATCGACAACTTGAGAGGAAGAGTCCTTGAAAGTGAGTGCGTTGGTTGTGGGAACGGTTCCGTGATGGGGCGAGTGAGGTTATCCCCTTTGGTCCGAGATGTTTTGGGGGGGGACACGAGGAGGGGCAAAGGCGGGTCACTGGCACCTCAAAATCAGTCGCTTCGGGCAGACTGGACTCATCAGCCGTGGTTCGCAGCTCATCTAGAAGGAAAACTCTGACCTCAAACCTCCCACTGCCCTGTGGCTACACCCACTCACGGGGAAGGCTTTGGGAATGAACGCCGAGGGAAAAATCCGGAGCTGGAGTCCCTACGTTGAGTTCAACGCTGACTGGCAACTCCTGGTGCCAACCTGAATTGGTCTCTGCCATTCCTCTGGGTTCATCAGCTGCGTGGAGAGGGGGAGCCTGCCACACGGGCAACAGCTCGCTCTCCATATCGTACTGCCCTGGCTTATGTATCCAGATAGCTGGGACTCAACATCGATGGACGACCCAGACTGACAGAGGCGTCACTCGTCCTTGCGTGAGAGCGTAACTTTACAATAAAACATAGGGAGACATTGGAAAGCACCCCGACTGGATGGATCACAGCCTGGTCTGGGAACACCAAACGCCCAGGAACGGAAAAGCCTACGATAAAAGCAGGGGATGCAGCCCAGTCCGTCTCAGGGGAAGCCCTGGCCACCATTGAGCGCAGCTACCCGGAGTGCTGTCGCAAGAGAGCAAGACTGGGTTCAAGACCAGTTGCTGTACAACCGTACGTGAACGCAGCCAAACCAAACGTTCTTCCTCCGGGGCCGAGGTGCAAAACGCCGAACCAAGAGTCACACACAGCACCAAGCCCACGTACAGCGCATGTGTTCCGGGTCTGAGGGTGGCAGGGTAGCGTAACGGTTGGCACCGGGCCCCACAGTAGCAGCGACCGGGGTTCGATTCCCGCCGTTGCCGACTCCAGTTTCCTCCCACAATCCAAAGACGTACCGGTTAGTAGGTTAATCGGTGATTGTAAATTGTCCCGTGATTAGGCCAGGGTTAAATCAGGGCGTTTGCTGGGTGACGCGGCTCGAAGGACCGTAAGTGCCTGCTGCACACTGTAGCTCAATAAATAGATAGCAGTAAATTAACAGCCACAAAATATATATAATATGGTTCCAAATCCCTAAGTTACAAGTCCTGCAGATTGATGGTGCATTGTTGTCAGCAAAAACAAGCCCTCACTAGTCAGCAGATGAACACAGGTTGACTCTGTGTTTAAGAAGGTGTACGGTGCATTGGCCTTCATCAATCGTGGGATTGAGTTCAAGAGCCGAGAGGTAACATTGCAGCTATATAGGACCCTGGTCAGACCACACTTGGAGTACTGTGCTCAGTTCTGGTCACCTCACTACAGGAAGGATGTGGAAACTATAGAAAGGGTGCAGAGGAGATTTACAAGGGCGTTGCCTGGATTGGGGGGCATGCCTTATGAGAATAGGTTGAGTGAACTCGGCCTTTTCTCCTTGGAGCGACTGAGAATGAGGGGTGTGTAAGATGATGAGAGGCATTGATCGTGTGGATAGTCAAAGACTTTTTCCCAGGGCTAGAATGGCTAGCATGAGAGGGCACAATTTTAAGGTGCTGGGGAGTAGGTACAGAGGAGACGTCGGGGTAAGTTTTTTTACACGGAGAGTGGTGAGTGTGTGGAATGGGCTACCAGCGACGGTGGTGGGGGCGGATACAATAGGGTCTTTTAAGAGACTCCTGGATAAGTACATGGAGCTCAGAAAAATAGAAGGCTATGGGGAAGCCTGGCCGGCTGATGGCGTAGTGGCATCAATATTGGACTTTGGGGCGGAAGGTCCTGAGTTCGAATCCAGCCGGCTCCCTTGCACGCTTTCCATCCGTGCTGGGTTGAGCATCGAGCTAACAACTCGGCCTCCTAAAAAAGAAATTGCCTGCTACAGATACATCAACAGTAAAAAGTTGATGGCCTGTGCTCTCTCGTGAGATTAAACTCAAATTCTCTTTCTTTCTCATGGGTACGCCCCGGTAATTTCTCAGGTAAGGACATGTTCGGCACAGCATTGTGGTTTGAAGGCACTGTATTGTGCTGTAGGTTTTCTATGTTTCTATAATCCAGCTTGAGCGGACATCATCCAGGACCCCCGCCATCTGAGTAACACACACCAATTGCTGGAGGAGCTCATCAGGCCGGGCTGCGTCTAGGGAACCGTCCCGATCCTTTCCCTGCTTTCAGCCATGAACTGCCACTCACTAATCAAGGTTCGAAGTACATTTATTATCAAACTAGATATGTGTCACCACATACAACCCCAGATTCATTTTCTTGCAGGCATACTCAATAAATCTATGGACCAATAACCGTGTCAGAATCAATGAAAGACCGCACCAACTTGGGCGTTTGACCGGAGCACAGAAGACAACAAACTGTGTAAGTACAAAAATAAATACATAAATAAATAAGTAAAAAGTAAATAAGCAATAAATATCGAGAACATGAGATGAGGAGTCCTTGAAAGTGAGTCCATTGGTTGTGGGAACATTTTAATGATGGGGCAGGTGAAATTGAGTGATGTTATCCCCTCTGGTTCAAGAGCCTGATGGTTGAGGGGGTAATAACTGTCCCTGAACCTGGTGGTGTGGAACCTGAGGCTCCTGTACCTCCTTCCTGATGGTTGAGGGGTAATAACTGTTCCTGAACCTGGTGGTGTGGAACCTGAGGCTCCTGTACCTCCTTCCTGATAGTTGAGGGGTAATAACTGTTCCTGAACCTGGTGGTGTGGGTCCTGAGGCTCCTGTACCTCCTTCCTGATGGTTGAGGGGTGATAACTGTTCCTGAACCTGGTGGTGTGGGTCCTGAGGCTCCTGTACCTCCTTCCTGATGGTTGAGGGGTAATAACTGTTCCTGAACCTGGTGGTGTGGGTGCTGAGGCTCCTGTACCTCCTTCCTGATGGTTGGGGGGTAATAACTGTTCCTGAACCTGGTGGTGTGGGTCCTGAGGCTCCTGTACCTCCTTCCTGATGGTTGAGGGGTAATATCTGTTCCTGAACCTGGTGGTGTGGGACCTGAGGCTCCTGTACCTCCTTCCTGATGGTTGAGGGGTGATAACTGTTCCTGAACCTGGTGGTGTGGGTCCTGAGGCTCCTGTACCTCCTTCCTGATGGTTGAGGGGTAATAACTGTCCCTGAACCTGGTGGTGTGAGTCCTGAGGTTCCTGTACCTCCTTCCCGATGGTTGAGGGGGTAATATCTGTTCCTGAACCTGGTGGTGTGGGACCTGAGGCTCCTGTACCTCCTTCTCGATGGTTGAGGGGTAATAACTGTTCCTGAACCTGGTGGTGTGAGTCCTGAGGTTCCTGTACCTCCTTCCCGATGGTTGAGGGGTAATAACTGTTCCTGAACCTGGTGGTGTGGGTCCTGAGGCTCCTGTACCTCCTTCCCGATGGTTGAGGGGGTAATATCTGTTCTTGAACCTGGTGGTGTGGGTCCTGAGGCTCCTGTGCCTCCTTCCCGATGGCAGCAGTGGGAAGAGAGCGTGTCCTGGGTGGTGGGGGTTCTTCGGAGGTTGCTTTCCTGTGACAACACTCTGTGTAGATGTGTTCAATGGTGGGAAAGGCTTTACCTGTGATAGGCTGGGCGGGTTCCAGTAATTATTATAGGCTTTTCTGTTCAAGAGCATCAGTGTGTCCCATACCAGGCTGTGATTCAGCTGGTCAGTGTGCTCTCTACTACACATTTATAGAAGTTTGCCAAACTTTTAGATGCCGTGCTGATAATATTATCACCAAGACTGACACTGGGAATGCAGAGTTATAGGGCAGTACAGATGCAGGCCCTTTGGCCCATCTAGTCTGTGACAGCCACCCAGTCGGTCCCAATTCCCCGTACTCGACCCACATCCCTCAAAGCCCTGTCCCTCCATGTACCTGGCCAAGTGCTCCTTAAATGACATGATTGTACCTGCCTCAACCCCTTCCTCTGGCCAGCCCTCCAGCTCAAAGTAGTTCACGGTAATGTCCGGGTAATTTTTGATCCCCGGGTTCAGGATTGAGTGAAAGACCGCTTGCTTAAAATTGAAACAAAAGAACAGGTGCTGGCCATGTGAAGCTAAAGAGGCTGGGGCGAAGAACAGAGAGCAAGGTGTCACTCTCGCAAAAATCAGTCACCGTTATAGTCCAGATAATGCAACGTTCCTCGGATTAGAAGAAGCCAATCAAGATACACTGCTGCATCATGTGGGAGGTGATAGACCTGTTATGTAACGGCTACACCACTTTATGCCGGTAAAACGCCACAGATATTCTGAAGATATACGACTTAAAAAGGGCCAAAGATCTTTCTTTCTTTCTTTTGATTTAAAAAAAGTATGTATACAAACAGGAGGAGAATATCTCTGGTACATATGTCAATAACAGTACATGCAGAAGGTAAAATAAACAATATCAGAATCACACATAGTGTTGATCTACAAAGTGTAAATTTGATATAGAATGTATAATACAGAAAAAAAAGAATGTAATTCCTTCTCCTCTTATCAATTTACAAAGAAAGGAAGGACTATTAGAAATTTTTATAGAGGGAAAAAACACTATTCTAAACAGAAGGTGAAAAAAGGACTGGGCAGTATATTCTGAGAGAAAAACCAAGAGAAGAGAGACTCTCTGATCAAATCCAAGGTTCCGAAAAAATAGCTGGAAGAGAATCAGTACAAAAATCAGATCCTATGAAAATATTCAATAAAAGGTCGCCAGATTTCTTCAAATTTAAAGGATGTATCCAGTGACCGGCTTTTTATTTTCTCGAGACTTAAACAGGACATGATAGAGGAAAGCCAATACAAGGCGGTAGGAGGGTTAGGGTCCTTCCATTTAAGTAAAATGTCTTTCCTAAAAGCGTCAAAGATCAAAGTTAAATTTATTTACTTGGCAAAAACTAGGATTATAGCCTTCCATTAATTCAATTAATATCCTACCAAAAGTGTTAAAAAGAACCCGATTCCAGCAGTAACGTGTCCATACTTCAATAATTACGTTTACCTTGAACTTTGACACCTACGTGCAGAAAAGAAGTTGCCCTTCAGGTAAGTTTGAAATCTTTAGTGTGCACACCATTCTCTGCGTGGAAAGACGACCTCTGATGTCTCTGCTGAATGTTCCCCCAGTCATCAAAAAATGATGACCCCGCCAGTGTTAGTCTTTGCCGTCCCGTTATTTATTTATATACACACATTCTTTCTCTCACTCTCCTTTTTCACCCTCTGTCCCTCTGACTATACCCCTTGCCCATCCTCTGGGCTTCCCCCCTCCCCCCTTTTCTTTCTCCCTTGGCCTCCTGTTCCATGATCCTCTCATATCCCTTTTGCCAATCACCTGTCCAGCTCTTGGCTCCATCCCTCCCCCTCCTGTCTTCTCCTATCATTTCGGATCTCCCCCTCCCCCTCCCACTTTCAAATCTCTTACTAGCTCTTCCTTCAGTGAGTCCTGACGAAGGGTCTTGGCCCGAAACGTCGACTGTACCCCTTCCTAGAGATGCTGCCTGGCCTGCTGCGTTCACCAGCAACTTTCACCTGTGTTGCTTTGGTCCTGCCCTCTTTTGAAAAAATATTGGAAAGACATCTTTGATATTGTTTCAGCAGTTTTACATATTGATTTACAACTTCATCCTATTACTGCAATTTTTGGATTACCAATGATTGATTCTAATTATTTATCATCTTCAGCCTGCTGTTTGATAGCATTTGTTCCGCTGATGGCCAGAAGATCCATTTTACTTAAATGGAAAGATCTTGATCCCCCTACTACACTTCAATGGTTTTCTCAAACTACAGCTTGTATAAACCTAGGAACAAATCAGGAGTGGCACGGTTAACTCCTCGATTAAATTCGAGGAAACTTGGGAGTCCTTTATTCAATATTTCCATACATAACACTTAAGTTGATTTTCTTTTTGAGTCCTTTTTCCTAATATTTAATTGTTTATGGAAGGAGGAGCGGAGTCAAGGACATAATAATTATAATTGACAAATTATGGCAGCCCAGTTTTTTTTTCTGTTTAGTTTAGGGGAGTTTTGTTTTTTTCTCTTGAACAAATCTTTTGAACTTTCTTTTTGGTTTCAATTATCAAGAGATTGGGAGGACCTGTCTGGATATGATATTTGAAAATTATGTTTGTATATATGAATGCTATTTTTGTAATCCTGTTCTCTTGGTATTGTTATTGTTGATATGTTTGTTTAACTGATTATAAAGCAATAAAAAGATTTGAGGAGAAAGGAAAAGGTTGGGTAACCTTTGGGTTAGATTGATCTTAATGTAGATTAAAGGGACACAAAGTCATGTAGCACTACAGCACAGAGAAAAAGGCCCTTCAGCCCATCCCTGGTGGGGTGGTAGTTGAGGACAAGAGGAGACCTATCCCTGGTGGGGTGGTAGGTGAGGACAAGAGGAGCCCTATCCCTGGTGGGGTGGTAGGTGAGGAGGAGAGGATCCCTATCCCTGGTGCGGTGGTAGGTGAGGAGAAGAGGAGCCCTATCCCTGGTAGGGTGGTAGGTGAGGAGGAGAGGAGCCCTATCCCTGGTAGGGTGGTAGGTGAGGACAAGAGGAGCCCTATCCCTGGTAGGGTGGTAGGTGAGGAGGAGAGGAACCCTATCGCTGCTGGGGTGGTAGGTGAGGAGAAGAGGATCCCTATCCCTGGTGGGGTGGTAGGTGAGGAGAAGAGGAGCCCTATCCCTGGTGGGGTGGTCGGTGAGGACAAGAGGAGCCCTATCCCTGGTGGGGTGGTAGGTGAGGAGAAGAGGAGCCCTATCCCTGGTGGGGTGGTAGGTGAGGACAAGAGCAGCCCTATCCCTGGTAGGGAGGTAGGTGAGGAGAAGAGGAACCCTATCCCTGGTAGGGTGGTAGGTGAGGAGACGAGGAGCCCTATCCCTGGTAGGGTGGTAGGTGAGGAGGAGAGGAGCCCTATCCCTGGTAGGGTGGTAGGTGAGGAGGAGAGGAGCCCTATCCCTGGTAGGGTGGTAGGTGAGGAGAAGAGGAGCCCTATCCCTGGTGGGGTGGTAGGTGAGGAGAAGAGGAGCCCTATCCCTGGTGGGGTGGTCGGTGAGGACAAGAGGAGCCCTATCCCTGGTGGGGTGGTAGGTGAGGAGAAGAGGAGCCCTATCCCTGGTGAGGTGGTAGGTGAGGAGAAGAGGAGCCCTATCCCTGGTAGGGAGGTAGGTGAGGAGAAGAGGAACCCTATCCCTGGTAAGGTGGTAGGTGAGGAGACGAGGAGCCCTATCCCTGGTAGGGTGGTAGGTGAGGAGGAGAGGAACCCTATCCCTGGTAGGGTGGTAGGTGAGGAGGAGAGGAGCCCTATCCCTGGTAGGGTGGTAGGTGAGGAGGAGAGGAGCCCTATCCCTGGTGGGGTGGGAGGTGAGGACAAGAGGAGCCCTATCCCTGGTGGGGTGGTCGGTGAGGACAAGAGGAGCCCTATCCCTGGTGGGGTGGTAGGTGAGGAGAAGAGGACCCCTATCCCTGGTGGGGTGGTAGGTGAGGAGAAGAGGAGCCCTATCCCTGGTGGGGTGGTAGGTGAGGAGGAGAGGAACCCTATCCCTGGTGGGGTGGTAGGTGAGGAGGAGAGGAGCCCTATCCCTGGTAGGGTGGTAGGTGAGGAGAAGAGGAACCCTATCCCTGGTGGGGTGGTAGGTGAGGAGGAGAGGAACCCTATCGCTGGTGGGGTGGTAGGTGAGGAGAAGAGGAGCCCTATCCCTGGTGGGGTGGTAGGTGAGGACAAGAGGAGCCCTATCCCTGGTAGGGTGGTAGGTGAGGAGAAGAGGATCCCTATCCCTGGTGGGGTGGTAGGTGAGGAGAAGAGGAGCCCTATCCCTGGTAGGGTGGTAGGTGAGGACAAGAGGAGCCCTATCCCTGGTGGGGTGGTAGGTGAGGAGGAGAGGAACCCTATCCCTGGTGGGGTGGTAGGTGAGAAGGAGAGGAACCCTATCGCTGGTGGGGTGGTAGGTGAGGAGAAGAGGATCCCTATCCCTGGTGGTGTGGTAGGTGAGGAGAAGAGGAGCCCTATCCCTGGTGGGGTGGTAGGTGAGGAGGAGAGGAGCCCTATCCCTGGTAGGGTGGTAGGTGAGGAGGAGAGGAGCCCTATCCCTGGTAGGGTGGTAGGTGAGGACAAGAGGAGCCCTATCCCTGGTGGGGTGGTAGGTGAGGAGGAGAGGAGCCCTATCCCTGGTAGGGAGGTAGGTGAGGAGGAGAGGAGCCCTATCCCTGGTAGGGTGGTAGGTGAGGAGGAGAGGAGCCCTATCCCTGGTGGGGTGGTAGGTGAGGAGGAGAGGAGCCCTATCCCTGGTAGGGAGGTAGGTGAGGAGGAGAGGAGCCCTATCCCTGGTAGGGTGGTAGGTGAGGAGGAGAGGAGCCCTATCCCTGGTGGGGTGGTAGGTGAGGACAAGAGGAACCCTATCCCTGGTGGGGTGGTAGGTGAGGACAAGAGGAGCCCTATCCCTGGTGGGGTGGTAGGTGAGGAGGAGAGGAGCCCTATCCCTGGTGGGGTGGTAGGTGAGGAGGAGAGGAGCCCTATCCCTGGTGGGGTGGTAGGTGAGGACAAGAGGAGCCCTATCCCTGGTGGGGTGATAGGTGAGGAGGAGAGGAACCCTATCCCTGGTGGGGTGGTAGGTGAGGAGAAGAGGAGCCCTATCCCTGGTAGGGTGGTAGGTGAGGAGAAGAGGAACCCTATCCCTGGTAGGGTGGTAGGTGAGGAGACGAGGAGCCCTACCCCTGGTAGGGTGGTAGTTGAGGAGGAGAGGAGCCCTATCCCTGGTAGGGTGGTAGGTGAGGAGGAGAGGATCCCTATCCCTGGTGGGGTGGTAGGTGAGGAGAAGAGGAGCCCTATCCCTGGTGGGGTGGTAGGTGAGGACAAGAGGAGCCCTATCCCTGGTGGGGTGGTAGGTGAGGAGAAGAGGAGCCCTATCCCTGGTGGGGTGGTAGGTGAGGACAAGAGGAGCCCTATCCCTGGTGGGGTGGTAGGTGAGGAGAAGAGGAGCCCTATCCCTGGTAGGGTGGTAGGTGAGGAGAAGAGGAGCCCTATCCCTGGTAGGGAGGTAGGTGAGGAGGAGAGGAGCCCTATCCCTGGTAGGGTGGTAGGTGAGGAGGAGAGGAGCCCTATCCCTCGTAGGGTGGTAGGTGAGGAGGAGAGGAGCCCTATCCCTGAAGGGGTAGTAGGTGAGGACAAGAGGAACCCTATCCCTGGTGGGGTGGTAGGTGAGGACAAGAGGAGCCCTATCCCTGGTGGGGTGGTAGGTGAGGAGGAGAGGAGCCCTATCCCTGGTGGGGTGGTAGGTGAGGACAAGAGGAGCCCTATCCCTGGTGGGGTGGTAGGTGAGGAGGAGAGGAACCCTATCCCTGGTGGGGTGGTAGGTGAGGAGAAGAGGAGCCCTATCCCTGGTAGGGTGGTAGGTGAGGAGGAGAGGAGCCCTATCCCTGGTGGGGTGCTAGGTGAGGAGGAGAGGAGCCCTATCCCTGGTAGGGTGGTAGGTGAGGACAAGAGGAACCCTATCCCTGGTGGGGTGGTAGGTGAGGAGAAGAGGAACCCTATCCCTGGTAGGGTGGTAGGTGAGGAGACGAGGAGCCCTATCCCTGGTGGGGTGGTAGGTGAGGAGGAGAGGAGCCCTATCCCTGGTGGGGTGGTAGGTGAGGAGAAGAGGAGCCCTATCCCTGGTGGGGTGGTAGGTGAGGAGGAGAGGAGCCCTATCCCTGGTAGGGAGGTAGGAGAGGAGAGGACCCTATCCCTGGTGGGGTGGTAGGTGAGGAGGAGAGGAGCCCTATCCCTGGTAGGGAGGTAGGTGAGGAGGAGAGGAACCCTATCCCTGGTGGGGTGGTAGGTGAGGACAAGAGGAACCCTATCCCTGGTGGGGTGGTAGGTGAGGACAAGAGGAGCCCTATCCCTGGTGGGGTGGTAGGTGAGGACAAGAGGAGCCCTATCCCTGGTAGGGTGGTAGGTGAGGAGGAGAGGAGCCCTATCCCTGGTGGGGTGGTAGGTGAGGAGGAGAGGAGCCCTATCCCTGGTGGGGTGGTAGGTGAGGAGGAGAGGAGCCCTATCCCTGGTAGGGTGGTAGGTGAGGAGGAGAGGAGCCCTATCCCTGGTGGGGTGGTAGGTGAGGAGGAGAGGAGCCCTATCCCTGGTAGGGTGGTAGGTGAGGAGAAGAGGAACCCTATCCCTGGTGGGGTGGTAGGTGAGGAGGAGAGGAGCCCTATCCCTGGTGGGGTGGTAGGTGAGGAGGAGAGGAGCCCTATCCCTGGTAGGGTGGTAGGTGAGGACAAGAGGAGCCCTATCCCTGGTGGGGTGGTCGGTGAGGACAAGAGGAGCCCTATCCCTGGTGGGGTGGTAGGTGAGGAGAAGAGGAACCCTATCCCTGGTGGGGTGGTAGGTGAGGAGAAGAGGAGCCCTATCCCTGGTAGGGTGGTAGGTGAGGAGGAGAGGAGCCCTATCCCTGGTGGGGTGGTAGGTGAGGAGGAGAGGAGCCCTATCCCTGGTAGGGTGGTAGGTGAGGAGAAGAGGAACCCTATCCCTGGTGGGGTGGTAGGTGAGGAGGAGAGGAGCCCTATCCCTGGTAGGGTGGTAGGTGAGGAGAAGAGGAGCCCTATCCCTGGTAGGGTGGTAGGTGAGGAGAAGAGGAACCCTATCCCTGGTGGGCTGGTAGGTGAGGAGAAGAGGAGCCCTATCCCTGGTAGGGAGGTAGGTGAGGAGGAGAGGAACCCTATCCCTGGTGGGGTGGTCGGTGAGGACGAGAGGAGCCCTATCCCTGGTGGGGTGGTAGGTGAGGAGAAGAGGACCCCTATCCCTGGTGGGGTGGTAGGTGAGGAGGAGAGGAGCCCTATCCCTGGTGAGGTGGTAGCTGAGGACAAGAGGAGCCCTATCCCTGGTGGGGTGGTAGGTGAGGAGAAGAGGAGCCCTATCCCTGGTGAGGTGGTAGGTGAGGAGAAGAGGAGCCCTATCCCTGGTGGGGTGGTAGGTGAGGAGGAGAGGAGCCCTATCCCTGGTGAGGTGGTAAGTGAGGACAAGAGGAGCCCTATCCCTGGTTTGGTGGTAGGTGAGGAGAAGAGGAGCCCTATCCCTGGTGGGGTGGTAGGTGAGGAGAAGAGGAACCCTATCCCTGGTGGGGTGGTAGGTGAGGACAAGAGGAGCCCTATCCCTGGTGTGGTGGTAGGTGAGGAGGAGAGGAGCCCTATCCCTGGTGAGGTGGTAGGTGAGGACAAGAGGAGCCCTATCCCTGGTGAGGTGGTAGGTGAGGAGAAGAGGAGCCCTATCCCTGGTGGGGTGGTAGGTGAGGAGAAGAGGAACCCTATCCCTGGTTGGTGATAAGAAAGCAGATTCAGAACGTGATTCTGATCTCCACCATCCCCGCTTCTCTAGTCCTTGCTCGGTGTGGGTTGGCATGGTAGTGTAGCAGTTTGAGTTACAGTTTACAGCCCCGGCGACCGGGGTCTGATTCTTGCTGCTGTCTGTGAGAAGTTTGTACATTCCGCCGGTGACCGCGGGGGTTTCCTCTGGGTGCTCCGGGTTCCTCCCACAGTCCAAACACGTACGGGTTTGAAGGTTAGTCGGTCATCGTGAGCAGTGTGGGTTCATTTGGTCGGGAAGGCCTGTTACCCACCCCGTATTTCTAAATAAAACATTTTAAAACATGATTTAAGAACATAAGAAATAGGAGCAGGAGTTGGCCATCTGGCCCGTCGAGCCTGCTCCGCCATTCAATAAGATCATGGCTGATCTGGCCATGGACTCATCTCCATCTCCCTGCCTTTTCCTCATAACTCTTAATTCCCCTACTATGCAAAAACTTGTCCAACCTTGTCTTAGATTTCATAGAATTGTCATCCTTTTGTTCTTTTTTTTAATATAATTTTTACTGAGTTTTCAAAGTGAATACATGAAAGATAATTTCTACCCTCCCCCCTCCCTTTAACCCTTCCCCCCCGATATACACTCCTTCTTTCTCCTAAAAAAGAAAGAAAGAAGAAAAAAAAGAAGAACTGCCTGGATATTGGAAGGTTTCCACATGCTCCATCGGATTCAAAATAAATTTAGTATATTTATTCGTTACTTTCCCCAAGGGACCAACATCTTTATCATCGGAGCAACTAAATATGCCATCCTATCTTTTGTAAATAAGGGCGCCAAATATTCAAAAATGTTTCATACTTATCTCTTAAATTATAAGGAATTTTTTCGAGTGGAATAGAACTAGCCATTTTATTGTTCCAACGATTCATACTTAAATACGAATCGGATTTCCAAGTAACTGCTATAGCCTTCTTAGCTTCTGCCGGTGCAATTTTTATGAATTTTTTCTGATATTTATTCAACTTAAGTTTCGGCTTTATCCCTTCAATGTCACCTAATAGAAATAATACAGGGTTATGTGGAAGTTGAGTTCCAGTAATTTGTTCCAATAAGACTCTTAAATTTATCCAAAAAGGTTGAATTTTAGAACAAGACCAAGTAGAATGTAAGAAAGTACCAATTTCTTGATTACACCAAGAGCATTGATCAGATAAATTTGAATTTAATCTATTTATTTTTTGTGGTGTAATATATAATTGGTGTAAAAAATTATATTGTACTAATCTAAGTCGAACGTTTATTTGTCATACTGTCAACGCACAGTCTTGACCAATTTGTTTCATCGATATTAATATTCAGATCCATTTCCCATTTTTGTTTTGACTTGTGGATTCCTTGTTTAATTGTCTGTTTTTGAATCAAGTTATACATACAAGAAATAAATTTTTAAATTTTTCCTTTTTGAGTTAAAATCCTTTTGTTCTTCACATAATTGAAGAATGCCTTGGGGTTTTCCTTTACCCTACTCACCAAGGCCTTCTCATGCCCCCTTCTTGCTCTTCTCAGCCCCTTCTTAAGCTCCTTTCTTGCTTCCCTATATTCCTCAATAGACCCATCTGATCCTTGCTTCCTAAACCTCATGTATGCTGCCTTCTTCCACCTGACTAGATTTTCCACCTCACTTGTCATCCCTCGTTCCTTCACCCTACCATTCTTTATCTTCCTCACCGGGACAAATTTATCCCTAACATCCCGCAAGAGATCTCTAAACATCGACCACATGTCCATAGTACATTTCCCTGCAAAAACACCATCCCAATTCACACCCGCAAGTTCTAGCCTTATAGCCTCATAATTTGCCCTTCCCCAATTAAAAATTTTCCTGTCCTCTCGGATTCTGTCCTTTTCCATGATAATGCTAAAGGCCAGGGAGCGGTGGCCACTGTCCCCCAGATGCTCACCCACTGAGAGATCTGTCACCTGACCTGGTTCGTTACCTAATATTAGATCTAGTGTGGCATTAAATGTCTTAAATATATTTACTGAGGTAGCCTCCACTGCTTCAGTGGGCAGAGAATTCCACAGATTCACCACTCTCTGGGAAAAGCAGTTCCTCCTCGTCTCCATCCTAAATCTACTGCCCCGAATCTGGAGACTATATCCCCTAGTTCTAGTCTCACCTACCAGTGGAAACAACTTTCCTGCCTCTATCTTATCTATCCCTTTCATAATGTTATATGTTTCTATAAGATCTCCTCTCATCCTCCTGAATTCCAGCGAGTACAGTCCCAGGCAACTCAATCTCTCCTCATAGTCTCAACCCCTCATCTCTGGAATCAACCTGGTGAACCTCCTCTGCACCGGCTCCAAAGCCAGTATATCCTTCCTCAAGTAAGGACAATAGACAATAGACAATAGGTGCAGGAGTAGGCCATTCGGCCCTTCGAGCCAGCACCACCATTCACTGTGATCATGGCTGATCATCCACAATCAGTACCCCGTTCCTGCCTTCTCCCCATATCCCTTCACTCCGCTATCTTTAAGAGCTCTATCCAACTCTTTTTTGAAAGAATCCAGAGAATTGGCCTCCACTGCCTTCTGAGGCAGAGCATTCCACAGATCCACAACCCTCCGTGTGAAAAAGTTTTTCCTCAACTCCGTTCTAAATAGCCTATCCCTTATTCTTAAAATGTGGCCTCTGGTTCTGGACTCCCCCAACATCGGGAACATGTTTCCTGCCTCTAGCGTGTCCAATCCCTTAATAATCTTATATGTTTCAATCAGATCCCCTCTCATCCTTCTAAATTCCAATGTATACAAGCCCAGTCGCTCCAATCTTTCAATATATGACAGTCCTGCCATCCCGGGAATGAACCTCATGAACCTACGCTGCACTCCCTCAATAGCAAGAATGTCCTTCCTCAAATTTGGAGACCAAAACTGCACACAATACTCCAGGTGTGGTCTTGCCAGGGCCCTGTACAGCTGCAGAAGGACCTCTTTGCTCTTGTACTCAATTCCCCTTGTTATGAAGGCCAGCATGCCATTAGCTTTCTTCACTGCCTGCTGTACCTGCATGCTTACTTTCAGTGACTGATGAACAAGGACACTTAGATCTCATTGTACTTCCCCTTTTCCTAACTTGACACCATTCAGATAATAATCTGCCTTCCTGTTCTTGCCACCAAAGTGGATAACCTCACATTTATCCACATTAAACTGCATCTGCCCACTCACCCAATCTGTCCAAGTCACCCTGCATTCTTAGAACATCCTCCTCACAATGTTACTTTTAATCCCTTCATCTAAATCATTAATGTATATTGTAAATAGCTGCAGTCCCAGGACTGAGCCTTGCGGTACCCCACTAGTCACCCCCTGCCATTCTGAAAAGGACCCATTAATCCCTATTCTTTGTTTCCTGTCTGCCAACCAATTTTCTACCCATGTCAGTACCTTACCCCCAATACTATTTGCTCTAATTTTGCACACTAACCTCCTATGTGGGACCTTATCAAAGGCCTTCTGAAATTCCAGGTACACTACATCCACTGGTTCTCCCTTGTCTATTTCCATAGTTCCATTCTCAAAAACTTCCAGAAGATTAGTCAAGAACGATTTCCCCTTCATAAATCCGTGCTGACTCGGACCTATCCTGCTACTGCTATCCAAATATGCTGCTATTTTATCTTTTGTAATTGATTCCAGCATCTTTCACAGTAGTCATAGTTATAGTCATAGTCATACTTTATTGATCCCGGGGGAAATTGGTTTTCATTACAGTTGCACCATAAATAATAAATAGTAATAGAACCATAAATAGTTAAATAGTAATATGTAAATTATGAAATAAGTCCAGGACCAGCCTATTGGCTCAGGGTGTCTGACCCTCCAAGGGAGGAGTTGTAAAGTTTGATGGCCACAGGCAGGAATGATTTCCTATGACGCTCTGTGTTGCATCTCGGTGGAATGAGTCTCTGACTGAATATACTCCTGTGCCCACCCAGTACATTATGTAATGGATGGGAGACATTGTCTGAGATGGCATGCAACTTGGACAGCATCCTCTTTTCAGACACCACCGTGAGAGTCCAGTTCCATCCCCACAACATCACTGGCCTTACGAATGAGTTTGTTGATTCTGTTGGTGTCTGCTACCCTCAGCCTGCTGCCCCAGCACACAACAGCAAACATGATAGCACTGGCCACCACAGACTCGTAGAACATCCTCAGCATCGTCCGGCAGATGTTAAGGGACCTCAGTCTCCTCAGGAAATAGAGACGGCTCTGACCCTTCTTGTAGACAGCCTCAGTGTTTTTTGATTTCCCACCACTGATGTCAGACTAACTGGTCTATAATTATCCGTTTTCTTTCTCCCTCCTTTCTTAATAAGTGGGATAACATTAGCTACACTCCAATCCACAGGAACTGATCCTGAATCTATAGAACATTGGAAAATTATGACCAATGCATCCACGATTTCTAGAGCCACCTCTTTAAGTACCCTGGGATGCAGACCATCAGGCCCTGGGGATTTATCAACCTTCAGTCCCATCAGTTTACCCAACACCATTTTGTGTCTGATGTGAATTTCCTTCAGTTCCTCTGTTACCCTAGGTCCTCTGGCCACTATTACATCTGGGAGATTATTTGTGTCTTCCCTAGTGAAGACAGATCCAAAGTACCTGTTCAGCTCGTCTGCCATTTCCTTGTTCCCCATAATAATTTCACCCGTTTCTGTCTTCAAGGGCCCAACTTTGGTCTTAACCAATTTTTTCCTCTTCACATACTTAAAGAAGCTTTTACTATCCTCCTTTATATTTTTGGCTAGCTTACCTTCGTACCTCATCTTTTCCCCCCGTATTGCCTTTTTAGTTATCGCCTGTTGCTCCTTAAAAGTCTCCCAATTCTCTGGCTTCCTGCTCGTCCTTGCTATGTTTTACTTCCTCTTTTTTACTTTTATACTGTCCTTGACTTCCCTTGTCATCCACGGTCTCCCTTTACTCCCCTTAGAATCTTTCTTCCTCTTTGGAATGAACTGATCCTGCATCTTCTGTATTATTCCCAGAAATACCTGCCATTGTTGTTCCACTGTCATCCCTGCTAGGGTATCTTTCCAGTCAACTTTTGCCAGCTCCTCCCTCATGTGTCCATAGTCCCCTTTGTTCAACTGTAATACTGACACTTCCGAGTTTCCCTTCTCCCTCTCAAATTGTAGATTAAAACTTATCGTATTATGGTCACTACCTCCTAATGGCTCCTTTACCTCGAGTTCCCTTGTCGAATCTGGCTCATTACACAACACTAAATCCAGAATTGCCTTCTCCCTGGTAGGCTCTAATAGTATGGAGACCAGAACTACACGCAGAACTCCAGGTGCGGTCTCACCAGTACCCTGTACAGTTGCAGCATGACCTCCCTGCTCTTAAATTCAATCCCCCTAGCAATGAAGGCCAACATTCCGTTTGCCTTCTCGATCGCCTGCAAACCAACCCTTCGTGATTCATGCACAAACAGCATGCTGCAATCTTTCACCATTTAAATAGCAATCTGATCTTCCATTTTTCCTTCCAAAGTGGACGACCTCACATTTACCAATACTGTACTCCTTCTTGCCCACTCATTAACCTATCTATATCTCTCTGCAGACTCTCCATATCCTCTGCATCAGCATCATCATCATCAGGTGCCGTGCCCAGTTTGAGCTTTGACTGCCATGGCCCCCACACTCCTGTTTCGGGTCAAGTGGATCAATTCATTAGTATTCATTTCCAGTTCTCTGGCTGCTGTCTCCATCATCATTTGTCTTTGTCTTCCTCTTGCTTTCTTCCCTTCAATCTTTCCCAAAATTACCATGCATTCTAACTCCTCTTTCCTAATCACATGTCCAATGAAGTTACGTTGCCTTTTCATGATCTCATACATTATTTCTCTTTTTGTGCTTTCTCTGTTCATGACATCCTCGTTAGATATTCGTTTCGTCCATGATATTCTTTGCATCCTCCTCAAAAACCACATCTCTGCTGCTTCAATTCATTTCCTCATGTTACTAGATATTGTCCAACATTCCGAGCCATATAACATAGCTAGATAAACGTAACATTTCAGTACTCTGAGGTGGGTTGTCATGCCTAGTTTAGTGTTGGTCAGTATACTCTTCATTCTCGTAAAGGTGTCTTTTGCCATCCCTATTCTTCTTTTGATGTCCATGTCGCACCTGCCATCTGATGTCACCCAGCTTCCTAAGTAGCAAAAGTTCTGTACTTGTTTTATGTCTTCCCCGTTTATTCTCAGCCTGCAGATAGGATTCTCCTTCTTTTTGGATATCACCATACATTCTGTCTTTTTGCAATTGATAGATAGACCCATTTTTGCACTTCCTTCAACAATTATATCAATTAAGTTTTGTAGTTCTTCCTCCGTACTTGCAATTAACACAGAGTCATCCACATATCCGAAATTATTGATGTTTTCACTGCCAATTTTGATTCCCAAGATGTTATGTTTTGTAATATTGTCTCACTGTGCACATTAAACAAATCAGGGGAGAAAACACACCCTTGTCTAACGCCTCTCTTGATTTTCGTAAACTGACTCACTTCTCCATCTATTCTTACAGTGGCAGTTTGTTCCCAGTACAGATTTCTGATTAGGCAGAGGTCTTTCGAATCTAGATCTGGAGTTTCCTCTAATATCTCAATTAACTTATTGTGCTTCACTTTATCAAATGATTTTGTGTAGTCGATAAAACAAACAAATCTTTTTGCACTTGAATAGCTCGTTCTGATAGTATCCTTAACATCAATATTGCGTTTCTTGCACCTTTGTCTTTCACAAAACCACATTGTTCTTTACCTGTTTCAGCTTGTATCTTACTTTTAGCTCTTGTCATCAAAATTCTTAGAAGTATCTTGGTGATATGACTCATTAAACTTATGGTCCTATGTAATTTACATTCTATTGCTCCAGGTTTCTTAGGAAGAGTGATAAATACTGACACCTTTTCATCTCTTCTGGTATTATTCCAGTCTCATAAATGTCATTGAATAAATCAGTAAGTTTTTCAATTCCATAATTTTCAAGGGTGATAATTTGTTCTATTACTAGTTCATCAGGACCGGAACAATTTGCCTTTCAACTCATACTGGTGTCATCGAACTTAGTGAGGGGTTGATGGCCTAATTCTGCTCTGATAACAATGATGGTCTTTAGAAAGAGCATCAGACATTACCAGGACAAGCCGGGAGAATGGAGTTGAGAGGAATAATAAATCAGCCGTGTCGGAATGGCGGAGCAGACTCAATAGGCTGGATGTCCTAATTCCGCTCCTATGTTATACGGTCCAACGACCTACAAGAGTTGCATTATATATCCGTTCCGCACCCCCACTCCCCCAAATCCACAGACACAAACACTCCTCACAGATCAAGGGCAGACCATTTCACTTACAGACAGACCCCTCCCCCATGATCCTGATCACAGTATCCATGCCATCCGTCGGCCGGCTGTAATCAAGCACTTGATATTCTGCACATCAGCGTCGCCAAACAAGAAACAAGCCACCCAAATGCAGATCGGAGCCGACAGGCACTACAAACAGACATGTCTGAAGAAATCTCTGACCACCCAGTTCATGCTGCCACCAGGAGGAGTACAGGAGCCTCAGGTCCCTCACCACCAGGTTCAGGAACAGTTATTACCCCTCAACCATCAGGAAGGAGGTACAGGAGCCTCAGGTCCCTCACCACCAGGTTCAGGTACAGTTATTACCGATCAACCATCAGGAAGGAGGTACAGGAGCCTCAGGACTCACACCACCAGGTTCAGGAACAGTTATTACCCCTCAACTATCAGGAAGGAGGTACAGGAGCCTCAGGACCCACACCACCAGGTTCAGGAACAGTTATTACCCCTCAACTATCAGGAAGGAGGTACAGGAGCCTCAGGTCCCACACCACCAGGTTCAGGAACAGTTATTACCCCTCAACCATCAGGAAGGAGGTACAGGAGCCTCAGGTCCCACATCACCAGGTTCAGGAACAGTTATTACCACTGAACCATCAGGAAGGAGGTACAGGAGCCTCAGGACCCACAGCACCAGGTTCAGGAACAGTTATTACCCCTCAACCATCAGGAAGGAGGTACAGGAGCCTCAGGACCCACAGCACCAGGTTCAGGAACAGTTATTACCCCCTCAACCATCAGGAAGGAGGTACAGGAGCCTCAGGACCCACAGCACCAGGTTCAGGAACAGTTATTACCCCTCAACCATCAGGAAGGAGGTACAGGAGCCTCAGGACCCACACCACCAGGTTCAGAAACAGTTATTACCCCTCAACCATCAGGAAGAAGGTACAGGAGCCTCAGGACCCACACCACCAGGTTCAGGAACAGTTATTACCACTCAACCATCAGAAAGGATGTACAGGAGCCTCAGGACCCTCACCACCAGGTTCAGGGACAGTTATTACCCCTCAACCGTCAGGAAGGAGGTACAGGAGCCTCAGGACCCACAGCACCAGATTGAGGAACAGTTATTACCCCTAACCATTAGGCTCGTGAACCAGGGAGGATTACTTCACTCAATTTCACTCACCCCATCACTGAAATGTACTCATAACCTATGGCCTCACTTTCAAGGACTCTTCGTCTCATGTTCTCGATATTTATTGCTTATTTATTTATTACTATTATTATTATTATTTATTTCTTTTTGTACTTGCATAGTTTGTTGTCTTCTGCTCACCCTGTTGGGTGTGGTCTTTCATCGATTTTATTACGGTTCTTAGAGTTACTGAGTATGCCTGCCAGAAAATGAATCTCATTCAGCATTGTATATGTTGACACATGTGTGTCCTTCGATAATAAACTTACTTTGAACTTTGAAGCAGCAATCCTCATAAATCTCTTCCAATTAATGAACTATACTTGGTTCTCACGATGTGGTCTTCCCCGTGTCGGAGGAAGCAACTCTAGATTGGGTGAACATCTTTGCGGAGAAATGGTATTTGGTCCACAGGGGGCGACAGTGAGCACCCTGCTGCCTATCAGCTGACGTCTCCGAACCACGTCCGCTTTGGCTGCCACAAGGGTAACTCAGGGCTGGGAAGCCTCACTTGAGAGAGCATTCACCCTGGAGAGCGTTCTGACATGCTGCATTACTGTCTGGTATGCTCCTTCCCCTCTGCCATCAGGGAGGAGGTACAGGAGCCTGAAGACACACACTCAGCGATTCAGGAACAGCTTCTTCCCCTCTGCCATCAGGGAGGAGGTACAGGAGCCTGAAGACACACACTCAACGACTCAGGAACAGCTTCTTCCCCTCTGCCATCAGGGAGGAGGTACAGGAGCCTGAAGACACACACTCAACGATTCAGGAACAGCTTCTTCCCCTCTGCCATCAGGGAGGAGGTACAGGAGCCTGAAGACACACACTCAACGATTCAGGAACAGCTTCTTCCCCTCTGCCATCAGGGAGGAGGTACAGGAGCCTGAAGACACACACTCAACGATTCAGGAACAGCTTCTTCCCCTCTGCCATCAGCGAGGAGGTACAGGAGCCTGAAGACACACTCTCAGCGATTCAGGAACAGCTTCTTCCCCTCTGCCATCAGGGAGGAGGTACAGGAGCCTGAAGACACACACTCAGCGATTCAGGAACAGCTTCTTCCCCTCTGCCATCAGGGAGGAGGTACAGGAGCCTGAAGACACACACTCAACGATTCAGGAACAGCTTCTTCCCCTCTGCCATCAGGGAGGAGGTACAGGAGCCTGAAGACACACACTCAGCGATTCAGGAACAGCTTCTTCCCCTCTGCCTTCAGGGAGGAGGTACAGGAGCCTGAAGACACACACTCAGCGATTCAGGAACAGCTTCTTCCCCTCTGCCATCAGGGAGGAGGTACAGGAGCCTGAAGACACACACTCAATGATTCAGGAACAGCTTCTTCCCCTCTGCCATCAGGGAGGAGGTACAGGAGCCTGAAGACACACACTCAATGATTCAGGAACAGCTTCTTCCCCTCTGCCATCAGGGAGTAGGTACAGGAGCCTGAAGACACACACTCAACGATTCAGGAACAGCTTCTTCCCCTCTGCCATCAGGGAGGAGGTACAGGAGCCTGAAGACACACACTCAACGATTCAGGAACAGCTTCTTCCCCCTGCCATCCGATTCCTACCTCATTTTTTAAAATATACAGTATTACTGTTTTTGCACATTTTTAAAAAATCTATTCAATACACATAATTGATTTTCTCATTTATTTATTATGTTTTATTTTATTTATTATTTTTTTCCTCTCCCTGCTAGATTATGTACCGCATTGAACTGCCGCTGCCAAGTTTAACAAATTTCACGACACATGCCGGTGATAATAAACCTGATTCTGATTCTGATCCCAAATCTGGGAACATTGCAGGCGTTCAGTTGCATCTCGAGATCCATCTGTTTGCAACAGAATTGGCCAGGTCTGCTGTAGGCTCACACACACAGTATGCGGGTGGGTAATTTCGTACACCGTGACCACTTTATTAGGGACGTCCTGTATCTAATAAAGTAAATGTTCATGGGGTACCCTGTTCATTCTAAGCTCGGTCGTATTGTGCATCTCTCCTGCACACCACTGTTGCAACGCGTGGTTATTTGAGTTACTGTTGCCTTCCTGTCAGCTTGAACCAGTCTGGCCATTCTCCTCTCTCATTAACGAGGCATTTTCGCTGACAAAACTGCCCTTCACCGGATGTTTCTTTTCCTTTATGATTTTCGCACCCTTCTCTGTAAACTCGGGAAGACTGTCGTCGGTGAGAAATCCCGGGAGATCAGCAGCTTCTGAAATACTCAAACCACCCCGTCTGGCACCGTGGTCGAGGCCACTCTGCTCACGTTTCTTCCCCCTAGTCTGATGCTTGGTCCGAACAAACAACAACTGAACCTCTAGACCGTGTCGACATGTTCTTGTGCATGAGAATGCTGCCAGGTGATTGGCTGATTCAATATTTGCACTGACGAGCAGGTGTACAGGTGTGCCTAATAAAGGGCCACTGAGTGTCGGTCACCACGGGATAAGGAAAAGAAAGGATGGCTTTATGTAAAATTGGTGGGAACTCAACTGGGAGATGTGTATATAAGGGCGGATGAAGTTATACTTACATACAAGGCCAGAGAACCATAAAATATAGGAGCAGAATTAGGCCATTTGGCCCATCGAGTCTGCTCCACCATTTCATCATGGCTGATCCATTTTCCCTCTCAGCCCCCAAACTCCTCCCTTCTCCCAGTATCCCTTCATGCCCTGACCAATTAAGAACCTATATTTAAACCTCTGCCTTAAATATACCCAATGGCTCGGTCTCCACAGCGGCCTGTGGCAACGAATTCCAAAGATTCACTCACTCTCTGGCTGAAGGAATTCTGCCTCATCTCTGCTCTAAAGGGACTTCCCTCTTTTCTGAGGCTGTGCCCTCTGGTCTTAGGCTCCCCCACTACAGGAAACATCCTCTCAACATCCACTCTATCGGTGTCCTCTGGTCCTAGACTCCTCCACTATAGGAAATGTCCTCTCCACATCCACTCTATCTGTATCCTCTGGTCCTAGACACCCCCACTATAAGAAACATCCTCTCAACATCCACTCTATCTGTGTCCTCTGGTCCTAGACTCCTCCACTATAGGAAACATCCCCTCCACATCCACTCTATCTGTGCCCTCTGGTCCTAGACACCCCCACTGTAAGAAACATCCTCTCCACATCCACTCTGCCTGTGTCCTCGGGTCCTAGACTCCCCCACTATAGGAAACATCTTCTTCTCTACACAGGTACTTATTGGACATGCTTAATACCCTGCTCAGATTGAATATACATAATACAGGCACTTGTTAAGGAACAGGTGCAGCATATAGTATTTGAATGCAGCTCCCAGGAGGTACAAAAGAAACAGCAAATTGCTAAGTTCGGTCCTTTTGGACAGACAGAGTGAAACATGGAAAGTTTGTTGGAATATCATTGGTATGATAAAGTACGTAAGTGTGTATTTGACTTTCTGAAAAGCATTAGACTTTTTACTACGATTGGAAATTTCTGGGGGCTCAAGAATTTAGTGGGGGAACTTCCTGTCTCTGTGTTCCACACTCCAGCCCAGCAGGTGGCGCTAATATGCCTTACATTGGTCTGCCAGCCGCCATTAAACGCCACACGGAGACGGTTGCCAAGGCGACAAGCATCACACCTAAACCCAAACCAACTTGCCGGCTAGACTTGGGTGCGGCTACAGGACGATATTAGTCAGACATAAAAAAAACAGAGAAGGAGACGAACAAAGCATTCACACAAAATTTAGGTAAATATACTTTAGGCGTGGAGAGTTAATGTGAGTCAGAAGGTTTAAGACATTGATGCCTTCTGTTGTAGCATTTGCCTGGTATCGATTAGGTCCAGGTGAAACGCTGTCCCCATCATCAGAGATCCACACTACCCAGGACATGCTCTCTTCTCACTGCTGCCATCAGGTAGAAGGTACAGGACCCACACCACCAGGTTCAGGAACAGTTATTACCCCCTCAACCATCAGGAAGGAGGTATAGGAGCCACAGGACCCACACCACCAAGTTCAGGACCAGTTATTATCCCTCAATCATCAGGAATGAGGTACAGGACCCTCAGGACCCACACCACCAGGTTCAGGAACAGTTATCACCCCTCAACCATCAGGAAGGAGGTACAGGAGCCTCAGGACCCACACCACCAGGTTCAGGAACAGTTATTACCTCTCAACCATGAGGAAGGAGCTACAGGAGCCTCAGGACCCACACCACCAGGTTCAGGAACAGTTATTGCCTCTCAACCATGAGGAAGGAGGAACAGGACCCTCAGCACCCACACCACCAGGTACAGGAACAGTTATTACACCTCAACCATCAGGAAGGAGGTGCAGGAGCCTCAGGACCCACACCACCAGGTTCAGGAACAGTTATTACACCTCAACCATCAGGAAGGAAGTACAGGAGCCCCAGGTCCCACACCACCAGGTTCAGGACCAGTTATTATCCCTCAATCATCAGGAATGAGGTACAGGACCCACACTACCAGGTTCAGGAACAGTTATTACTTCTCAACCATGAGGAAGGAGGTACAGGAGCCTCAGGACCCACACCACCAGGCTCAGGAACAGTTATTACCCCTCAACCATCAGGTAGGAGGTACAGGAGCCTCAGGACCCACACCACCAGGTTCAGGAACAATTATTACCCCCTAAACCATCAGGAAGGAGGTATAGGAGCCACAGGACCCACACCACCAGGTTCAGGAACAGTTATTACACCTCAACCATCAGGAAGGAAGTACAGGAGCCCCAGGTCCCACACCACCAGGTTCAGGACCAGTTATTATCCCTCAATCATCAGGAATGAGGTACAGGACCCACACTACCAGGTTCAGGAACAGTTATTACTTCTCAACCATGAGGAAGGAGGTACAGGAGCCTCAGGACCCACACCACCAGGCTCAGGAACAGTTATTACCCCTCAACCATCAGGTAGGAGGTACAGGAGCCTCAGGACCCACACCACCAGGTTCAGGAACAATTATTACCCCCTAAACCATCAGGAAGGAGGTATAGGAGCCTCAGGACCCACACCACCAGGTTCAGGAGCAGTTATTACCCCTCAACCATCAGGAAGGAGGTACAGGAGCCTCAGGACCCACACCACCAGGTTCAGGAACAGTTATTATCCCCTCAATCATCAGGAATGAGGTACAGGACCCTCAGGACCCACACCACCAGGTTCAGGAACAGTTATCACCCCTCAACCATCAGGAAGGAGGTACAGGAGCCTCAGGATCCACACCACCAGGTTCAGGAACAGTTATTACCTCTCAACCATGAGGAAGGAGGTACAGGAGCCTCAGGACCCACACCACCAGGCTCAGGAACGGTTATTACCCCTCAACCATCAGGAAGGAGGTACAGGACCCTCAGGACCCACACCACCAGGTTCAGGAACAGTTATTACCCACTCAACCATCAGGAAGGAAGTACAGGAGCCTCAGGACCCACACCACCAGGTTCAGGAACAGTTATTACCCCCTCAACCATCAGGAAGGAGGTACAGGAGCCTCAGGACCCACACCATCAGGTTCAGGAACAGTTATTACACCTCAACCATCAGGAAGGAGGTGCAGGAGCCTCAGGACCCACAGCACCAGGTTGAGGAACCATTAAAACCCCTCAACCATCAGGTCCTTGAACAAAAGGGGGTAACTGCACTCGTTCTATTTCTGGTGTTCCCACAACCTATAGTCTCACTTTACGGAACTTTATCTTGTTATTTCATGCTCTCGTTATTTATTGCTATTCACTTATCTTTGCATTTGCACAGCTTGCTGTCTTCTGCACTCTGTTTGCTGTTTCACCGATCCGGTTACAGTGACTATTCTGTAGATTTCCTGAGTATGCCCGCAGGAAAATGAACCTCGGGGTTGTAAGTGGTTGCATGTTCTCTGATAATAAATTTTACTTTGAACTCTGAACGTTCCACAGACAGAAAATAGACAGTTTCCTAACAAGCTGCATCACTGCCCGGTTTGGAAACAGGACAGCAGCGGGCAGGAAGGCTAGACAACGGGGAGCAACCCAGCACATCACCGTCACCAGCCTACCCACCGTCGAGGGCCGGGATAGGGGCCAGTAACATCATGAAGGATCCTACCCACCCTGCTCACGAACTGTCTGTCCCACTCCCATCAGGGAGGAGGCTACGTAGCATCCACACCAGGACCACCAGACTCAAAAACAGTGACTCTCCCCAAGCAGTGAGGCTGATCAACACCTCCACCCACTAACCCACCCCTCCACATCCCCAATCACCCACCGACCCACCCCTCCACACCCCCAATCACCCACTGACCCACCCCTCCACACCCCCAATCACCCACTGACTCTCCCCTCCACACCCCCAATCACCCACTGACCCACCCCTCCACACCCCCAATCACCCACTAACCCACCCCTCCACACATCCCCAATCACCCACTGACCAACACCTCCACACCCCCAATCACCCACTGACCCACCCCTCCACACCCCCAATCACCCACTGACCCACCCCTCCACACCCACAATCACCCCCTGACCCACCCCTCCACACCCACAATCACCCCCTGACCCACCCCTCCGCACCCCCAATCAACCACTGACCCACCCCTCCACACACCCAATCACCCACCGACCCACCCTCCACACCCCCAATCACCCACCGACCCACCCCTCCACACCCCCATTCACCCACCGACCCACCCCTCCATCCCCCCAATCACCCACCGACCCACCCCTCCACACCCCCAATCACCCACTGACACACCCCTCCACACCCCCAATCATCCACTGACCCACCCCTCCACACCCACAATCACCCACTGACCCACCCCTCCGCACCCCCAATCACCCAATGACCCACCCCTCCACACCCCGAAACACCCACAGACACACCCCTCCACACCCCCAATCACCCACTGACACACCCCTCCACACCCCCAATCACCCACTGACCCAACCCTCCACACCCCCAATCACCCACTGACCCACCCCTCCACACCCCCAATCACCCACCGACCCACCCCTCCACACACCCAATCACCCACTGACCCACCACTCCACACCCCCAATCACCTACCGACCCACCCCTCCACACCCCCAATCACCCACTGACCCACCCCTCAACACCCCCAATCACCCACCGACCCACCCCTGCACACCCCCAATCACCTACCGACACACCCCTGCACACACCCAATCACCCACTGACCCACCACTCCACACCCCCAATCACCTACCGACCCACCCCTCCACACCCCCAATAACCCACTGACCCACCCCTCCTCATCCCCAATCACCCACCGACCCACCCCTCCACACCCCCAATCACCCACCGACCAACCCCTCCACACCCCCAATCACCCACTGACCCACCCCTCCACACCCACAATCACCCACTGACCCACCCCTCCGCACCCCCAATCACCCACTGACCCACCCCTCCACACCCCCAATCACCCACTGACCCACCCTCCACACCCCCAATCACCCACCGACCCACCCCTCCACACCCCCATTCACCCACCGACCCACCCCTCCATACCCCCAATCACCCACCGACGCACCCCTCCACACCCCCAATCACCCACTGACCCACCCCTCCACACCCCCAATCATCCACTGACCCACCCCTCCACACCCCCAATCACCACTGACCCACCCCTCCACACACCCCCAAACAACCACTGACCCACTTCTCCACACCCCTACAATCACCCACTGACCCACCCCTCCACACACCCAATCACCCACTGACCCACCCCTCCACACCCCCAAACACCCACAGACACACCCCTCCACACCCCCAATCACCCACTGACACACCCCTCCACACCCCCAATCACCCACTGTCCCAACCCTCCATACCCCCAATCACCCACCGACCCACCCCTCCACACCCCCAATCAACCACTGTCCCACCCCTCCACACACCTCCAAACACCCACTGACCCACCCCTCCACACCCCTACAATCACCCACTGACCCACCCCTCCACACACCCAATCACCCACTGACCCACCCCTCCACACCCCCAAACACCCACAGACACACCCCTCCACACCCCCAATCACCCACTGACACACCCCTCCACACCCCCAATCACCCACTGTCCCAACCCTCCACACCCCCAATCACCCACTGACCCACCCCTCCACACCCCCAATCACCCACTGACCCACCCCTCCACACCCCCAATCACCCACTGACCCACCCCTCCACACACGCAATCACCCACTGACCCACCACTCCACACCCCCAATCACCTACCGACCCACCCCTCCACACCCCCAATCACCCACTGACCCACCCCTCCACACCCCCGATGACCCACTGACGCACCCCTCCACACCCCTGATCACCCACCGACCCACCCCTCCACACCCCCAATCACCCACTGACCCACCCCACTACACCCCGCAATCACCCACTGACCCACCCCTCCACACTCCCAAACACCCACAGACCCACCCCTCCACACCCCCAATCACCCACTGACCCACCCCTCCACACACCCAATCATCCACCGACCCACCCCTCCACACTCCCAATCACCCACCGACCCACCCCTTCACACTCCCAATCACCCACTGACCCACCCCTCCACACTCCTAATCACCTACCGACCCACCCCTCCACACCCTCAATAACCCACTGACACACCCATCCACACCCCCAATCACCTACCGACCCCCCCCTCCACACCCCCAATCACCCACTGTCCCACCCCTCCACACCCCCAATCACCCACTGACCCACCCCTCCACACCCCCAATCACCCACTGACCCACCCTTCTACACCCCCAATCACCCACTGACCCAACCCTCCACACAACCACAACCACCCACTGACCCACCCCTCCACACCCCCAATCACCCACTGACCCACCCCTCCACACCCCCAATCACCCACTGACCCACCCCTCCACACCCCCAATCACCCACCGACCCACCCCTCCACACCCCCAATAACCCACTGACACACCCCTCCACACCTCCAATCACCCACCGAACCACCCCTCCACACCCCCAATCACCCACTGTCCCACCCCTCCACACCCCCAATCACCCACTGACCCACCCCTCCACACCCCCAATCACCCACTGACCCACCCCTCCACACCCCCAATCACCCACTGACCCACCCTTCCACACCCCCAATCACCCACTGACCCACCCCTCCGCACCCTCAATCACCCACTGACCCACCCCTCCACACCCCCAATCACCCACTGACCCACCCCTCCACAGTCCCAATCACCCACTGACCCACCCCTCCACACCCCCAATCACCCACTGACCCACCCCTCCACACCCCCAATCACCCACTGACCCACCCCTCCACACCCCCAATCACCCACTGTCCCACCCCTCCGCACCCCCAATCACCCACTGACCCACCCCTCTACACCCCCAATCACCCACTGACCCACCCCTCTACACCCCCAATCACCCACTGACCCACCCCTCCGCACCCCCAATCACCCACTGACCCACCCCTCCACACCCCCAATCACCCACTGACAAACCCCTCCACACCCCCAATTACCCACCGACCCACCCCTCCACACCCCCAATCACCCACTGACCCACGGCTCCACACCCCCAATCACCATTCCCATTCTGATATGTCTATCCATGGCCTCCTCTACTGTAAAGATGAAGCCACTCTCAGGTTGGAGGAACAACACCTTATATCCGTCTGGGTAGCCTCCAACCTGATGGCATGAACATCGACTTCTCTAACTTCCGCTAATGCCCCACCTCCCCCTCGTACCCCATCCGTTATTTATTTATATACACACATTCTTTCTCTCTCTCTCTCCTTTTTCTCCCTCTGTCCCTCTGACTATGCCCCTTGCCCATCCTCTGTGTTCCCCCTCCCCCTTTTCCTTCTTCCCGGACCTCCTGTCCCATGATCCTCTCATATCCCTTTTGCCAATCACCTGTCCAGCTCTTGGCTCCATCCCTCCCCCTCCTGTCTTCTCCTATCATTTTGGATCTCCCCCTCCCCCTCCCACTTTCAAATCTCTTACTAGCTCTTCCTTCAGTTAGTCCTGACGAAGGGTCTCGGCCCGAAACGTCGACTGCACCTCTTCCTAGAGATGCTGCCTGGCCTGCTGCGTTCACCAGCAACTTTGATGTGTGTTGCTGATCAACACCTCCACCCTCTGACCCACCCTTCCACACCCCCAAACACCCACTGACCCACCCCTCCACACCCCCAAACACCCACTGACCCACCCCTCCACACCCCCAATCACACACCGACCCACCCCTCCACACCCCCAATCACCCACTGATCGACCCCTCCACACCCACAATCACCCACTGACCCACCCCTCCACACCCCCAATCACCCACTGACCCACCCCTCCACACCCCCAATCACCCACTGTCCCACCCCTCCGCACCCCCAATCACCCACTGACCCACCCCTCTACACCCCCAATCACCCACTGACCCACCCCTCTACACCCCCAATCACCCACTGACCCACCCCTCCGCACCCCCAATCACCCACTGACGCACCCCTCCACACCCCCAATCACCCACTGACAAACCCCTCCACACCTCCAATTACCCACCGACCCACCCCTCCACACCCCCAATCACCCACTGACCCACGGCTCCACACCCCCAATCACCATTCCCATTCTGATATGTCTATCCATGGCCTCCTCTACTGTAAAGATGAAGCCACTCTCAGGTTGGAGGAACAACACCTTATATCCGTCTGGGTAGCCTCCAACCTGATGGCATGAACATCGACTTCTCTAACTTCCGCTAATGCCCCACCTCCCCCTCGTACCCCATCCGTTATTTATTTATATACACACATTCTTTCTCTCTCTCTCTCCTTTTTCTCCCTCTGTCCCTCTGACTATACCCCTTGCCCATCCTCTGTGTTCCCCCTCCCCTTTTTCCTTCTTCCCGGACCTCCTGTCCCATGATCCTCTCATATCCCTTTTGCCAATCACCTGTCCAGCTCTTGGCTCCATCCCTCCCCCTCCTGTCTTCTCCTATCATTTTGGATCTCCCCCTCCCCCTCCCACTTTCAAATCTCTTACTAGCTCTTCCTTCAGTTAGTCCTGACGAAGGGTCTCGGCCCGAAACGTCGACTGCACCTCTTCCTAGAGATGCTGCCTGGCCTGCTGCGTTCACCAGCAACTTTGATGTGTGTTGCTGATCAACACCTCCACCCTCTGACCCACCCTTCCACACCCCCAAACACCCACTGACCCACCCCTCCACACCCCCAAACACCCACTGACCCACCCCTCCACACCCCCAATCACCCACTGATCGACCCCTCCACACCCACAATCACCCACTGACCCACACCTCCACACCCCGAATCACCCACCGACCCACCCCTCCACACACATCCAACCACCCACCGACCCACCCCTCCGCACCCCCGATCAGCCACTGACCCACCACTCTACACCCCCAATCACCCACCGACCCACCCCTCCACACCCCCAATCACCCACCGACCCACCCCTCCACACCCCCAATCACCCACCGACCCACCCCTCCACACACACCCAACCACTCACTGACCCACCACTCCACACCCTCAATCACCCACCGACCCACCCCTCCGCACCCCCAATCTCCCACTGACCCACCCCTCCGCATCCCCAATCACCCACCGACCCACCCCTCCACACCCCCAATCACCCACCGACCCACCCATCCACACCCCCAAGCACCCACCGACCCACCCCTCCACACCCCCAATTACCCACTGACCCACCCCTCCACACCCCCAATCACCTACTGACCCACCCCTCCACACCCCCAAGCACCCACTGACCCACCCCTCCACACCCCCAATCACCCACCGACCCACCCCTCCACAGACACCCCCAATCACCCACCGACCCACCCCTCCACACCGCCAATCACACACTGACCCACCCCTCAACACCCCCAATCACCCACCGACCCACCCCTGCACACCCCCAATCACCTACCGACACACCCCTGCACACACCCAATCACCCACTAACTCACTCCTCCACACCCCCCAATCACCCACCGACCCACCCCTCCACACACCCAATCACCCACTGACCCACCACTCCACACCCCCAATCACCTACCGACCCACCCCTCCACACCCCCAATAACCCACTGACCCACCCCTCCGCATCCCCAATCACCCACCGACCCACCCCTCCACACCCCCAATCACCCACCGACCAACCACTCCACACCCCCAATCACCCACTGACCCACCCCTCCACACCCACAATCACCCACTGAACCACCCCTCCGCACCCCCAATCACCCACTGACCCACCCCTCCACACCCCCAATCACCCACTGACCCACCCTCCACACCCCCAATCACCCACCGACCCACCCCTCCACACCCCCATTCACCCACCGACCCACCCCTCCATACCCCCAATCACCCACCGACCCACCCCTCCACACCCCCAATCACCCACTGACCCACCCCTCCACACCCCCAATCATCCACTGACCCACCCCTCCACACCCCCAATCACCACTGACCCACCCCTCCACACACCCCCAAACAACCACTGACCCACTTCTCCACACCCCTACAATCACCCACTGACCCACCCCTCCACACACCCAATCACCCACTGACCCACCCCTCCACACCCCCAAACACCCACAGACACACCCCTCCACACCCCCAATCACCCACTGACACACCCCTCCACACCCCCAATCACCCACTGTCCCAACCCTCCATACCCCCAATCACCCACCGACGCACCCCTCCACACCCCCAATCACCCACTGACCCACCCCTCCACACCCCCAATCATCCACTGACCCACCCCTCCACACCCCCAATCACCTCTGACCCACCCCTCCACACACCTCCAAACACCCACTGACCCACCCCTCAACACCCCTACAATCACCCACTGACCCACCCCTCCACACACCCAATCACCCACTGACCCACCCCTCCACCCCCCCAAACACCCACAGACACACCCCTCCACACCCCCAATGACCCACTGACACACCCCTCCACACCCCCAATCACCCACTGTCCCAACCCTCCACACCCCCAATCACCCACTGACCCACCCCTCCACACCCCCAATCACCCACGGACCCACCCCTCCACACCCCCAATCACCCACTGACCCACCCCTCCACATCCCCAATCACCCACTGACCCACCCCTCCACACCCCCAATCACCTACCAACCCACCCCTGCACACACCCAATCACCCACCGACCCACCACTCCACACACGCAATCACCCACTGACCCACCACTCCACACCCCCAATCACCTACCGACCCACCCCTCCACACCCCCAATCACCCACTGACCCACCCCTCCAAACCCCCAATCACCCACTGACCCACCCCTCCTCACCCCCAATCACCCACCGACCCACCCCTCCACACCCCAATCACCCACTGACCCACCCCACTACACCCCGCAATCACCCACTGACCCACCCCTCCACACTCCCAAACACCCACAGACCCACCCCTCCACACCCCCAATCACCCACTGACCCACCCCTCCACACACCCAATCATCCACCGACCCACCCCTCCACACTCCCAATCACCCACCGACCCACCCCTTCACACTCCCAATCACCCACTGACCCACCCCTCCACACTCCTAATCACCTACCGACCCACCCCTCCACACCCTCAATAACCCACTGACACACCCATCCACACCCCCAATCACCTACCGACCCACCCCACCACACCCCCAATCACCCACTGTCCCACCCCTGCTAACCCCCAATCACCCACTGACCCACCCCTCCACACCCCCAATCACCCACTGACCCACCCTTCTACACCCCCAATCACCCACTGACCCAACCCTCCACACAACCACAACCACCCACTGACCCACCCCTCCACACCCCCAATCACCCACTGACCCACCCCTCCACACCCCCAATCACCCACTGACCCACCCCTCCACACCCCCAAACACCCACCGACCCACCCCTCCACACCCCCAATAACCCACTGACACACCCCTCCACACCTCCAATCACCCACCGACCCACCCCTCCACACCCCCAATCACCCACTGTCCCACCCCTCCACACCCCCAATCACCCACTGACCCACCCCTCCACACCCCGAATCACCCACTGACCCACCCCTCCGCACCCCCAATCACCCACTGACCCACCCCTCCACACCCCCAATCACCTACTGACCCACCCCTCCACACCCCCAATCACTCACTGACCCACTCCTCCACACCCCCAATCACCCACCGACCCACCCCTCCACACCCCCAATCACCCTCTGACCCACCCCTCCACACCCCCAATCACCCACTGACCCACCCCTCCACACCCCCAATAACCCACTGACCCACCCCTCCACACCCCCAATCACCCACTGACACACCCCTCCTCACCCCCAATCACCCACTGACCCACCCCTTCTCACCCCGAATCACCCACTGACCCACCCCTCCACACCCCCAATCACCCACTGATCCACCCCTCCACACCCCCAATCACCCACTGACCCACCCCTCCACACCCACAATCACCCACTGACCCACCCCTCCACACCCCCAATCACCTACTGACCCACCCCTCCACACCCCCAGTCACTCACTGACCCACTCCTCCACACCCCAATCACCCACTGACCCACCCCTCCACACCCCCAATCTCCCACTGACCCACCCCTCCACACACCCAATCACCCACTGACCCACCCCTCCACACCCCCAATCACCCACCGACCCACCCCTCCACACCCCCAATCACCCACTGACACACCCCTCCTCACCCCCAATCACCCACTGACCCACCCCTTCTCACCCCCAATCACCCACTGACCCACCCCTCCACACCCCCAATCACCCACTGATCCACCCCTCCACACCCCCAATCACCCACTGACCCACCCCTCCACACCCCCAATCACCCATTGACCCACCCCTCCACACCCCGAATCACCCACTGACCCACCCCTCCGCACCCCCAATCACCCACTGACCCACCCCTCCACACCCCCAATCACCTACTGACCCACCCCTCCACACGCCCAATCACTGACTGACCCACTCCTCCACACCCCAATCACCCACTGACCCACCCCTCCACACCCCCAATCACCCACTGACCCACCCCTCCACACCCCCAATCACCCACCGATCCACCCCTCCACACCCCCAATCACCCACTGACCCACCCCTCCACACCCCAATCACCCACCGACCCACCCCTCGACACCCCAACCACCCACTGACCCACCCGTCCACACCCCCAATCACCCACTGACACACCCCTCCACACCCCCAATCACCCACCGACCCACCCCTCCACACCCCTAATCACCCACTGACACACCCCTCCACACCCCCAATCACCCACTGACCCACCCCTCCACACCCCCAATCACCCACTGACCCACCCCTCCACACCCCCAATCACCCACTGACCCACCCGTCCACACCCCCAATCACCCACTGACACACCCCTCCACACCCCCAATCACCCACTGACCCACCCCTCCACACCCCCAATCACCCACTGACCCACCCCTCCACACCCCCAATCACCCACTGACCCACCCCTTCTCACCCCCAATCACCCACTGACCCACCCCTCCACACCCCCAATCACCCACTGATCCACCCCTCCACACCCCCAATCACCCACTGACCCACCCCTCCACACCCCCAATCACCCACTGACCCACCCCTCCACACCCCGAATCACCCACTGACCCACCCCTCCGCACCCCCAATCACCCACTGACCCACCCCTCCACACCCCCAATCACCTACTGACCCACCCCTCCACACCCCCAATCACTCACTGACCCACTCCTCCACACCCCCAATCACCCACCGACCCACCCCTCCACACCCCCAATCACCCTCTGACCCACCCCTCCACACCCCCAATCACCCACTGACCCACCCCTCCACACCCCCAATCACCCACTGACCCACCCCTCCACACCCCCAATCACCCACTGACACACCCCTCCTCACCCCCAATCACCCACTGACCCACCCCTCCACACCCCCAATAACCCACTGACCCACCCCTCCACACCCCCAATCACCCACTGACACACCCCTCCTCACCCCTAATCACCCACTGACCCACCCCTTCTCACCCCGAATCACCCACTGACCCACCCCTCCACACCCCCAATCACCCACTGGTCCACCTCTCCACACCCCCAATCACCCACTGACCCACCCCTCCACACCCCCAATCACCCACTGACCCACCCCTCCACACCCCCAATCACCTACTGACCCACCCCTCCACACCCCCAGTCACTCACTGACCCACTCCTCCACACCCCAATCACCCACTGACCCACCCCTCCACACCCCCAATCTCCCACTGACCCACCCCTCCACACACCCAATCACCCACTGACCCACCCCTCCACACCCCCAATCACCCACCGACCCACCCCTCCACACCCCCAATCACCCACTGACACACCCCTCCTCACCCCCAATCACCCACTGACCCACCCCTTCTCACCCCCAATCACCCACTGACCCACCCCTCCACACCCCCAATCACCCACTGATCCACCCCTCCACACCCCCAATCACCCACTGACCCACCCCTCCACACCCCCAATCACCCACTGACCCACCCCTCCACACCCCGAATCACCCACTGACCCACCCCTCCGCACCCCCAATCACCCACTGACCCACCCCTCCACACCCCCAATCACCTACTGACCCACCCCTCCACACTCCCAATCACTGACTGACCCACTCCTCCACACCCCAATCACCCACTGACCCACCCCTCCACACCCCCAATCACCCACTGACCCACCCCTCCACACCCCCAATCACCCACCGATCCACCCCTCCACACCCCCAATCACCCACAGACCCACCCCTCCACACCCCAATCACCCACCGACCCACCCCTCGACACCCCAACCACCCACTGACCCACCCGTCCACACCCCCAATCACCCACTGACACACCACTCCACACCCCCAATCATCACTGACCCACCCCTCCACACCCCCAATCACCCACTGACCCACCCCTCCACACCCCCAATCACCCACTGACCCACCCCTCCACACCCCCAATCACCCACTGACCCACCCCTTCTCACCCCCAATCACCCACTGACCCACCCCTCCACACCCCCAATCACCCACTGATCCACCCCTCCACACCCCCAATCACCCACTGACCCACCCCTCCACACCCCCAATCACCCACTGACCCACCCCTCCACACCCCGAATCACCCACTGACCCACCCCTCCGCACCCCCAATCACCCACTGACCCACCCCTCCACACCCCCAATCACCCACTGACCCACCCCTCCACACCCCCAATCACCCACTAACCCACCCCTCCACACCCCAATCACCCACCGACCCACCCCTCCACACACCCAATCACCCACCGACCCACCCCTCCACACCCCCAATCACCCACTGACCCACCCCTCCACACCCGCAATCACCCACCGACCCACCCCTCCACACCCCCAATCACCCACTGACCCACCCCTCCACACCCCCAATCACTCACTGACCCACTCCTCCACACCTCCAATCACCCACCGACCCACCCCTCCACACCCCCAATCACCCTCTGACCCACCCCTCCACACCCCCAATCACCCACTGACCCACCCCTCCACACCCCCAATCACCCACTGACCCACCCCTCCACACCCCCAATCACCCACTGACACACCCCTCCTCACCCCCAATCACCCACTGACCCACCCCTTCTCACCCCCAATCACCCACTGACCCACCCCTCCACACCCCCAATCACCCACTGATCCACCCCTCCACACCCCCAATCTCCCACTGACCCACCCCTCCACACCCCCAATCACCCACTGACCCACCCCTCCACACCCCCAATCACCTACTGACCCACCCCTCCACACCCCCAATCACTCACTGACCCACTCCTCCACACCCCAATCACCCACTGACCCACCCCTCCACACCCCCAATCTCCCACTGACCCACCCCTCCACACACCCAATCACCCACTGACCCCACCCCTCCACACCCCCAATCACCCACCGACCCACCCCTCCACACCCCCAATCACCCACTGACACACCCCTCCTCACCCCCAATCACCCACTGACCCACCCCTTCTCACCCCCAATCACCCACTGACCCACCCCTCCACACCCCCAATCACCCACTGATCCACCCCTCCACACCCCCAATCACCCACTGACCCACCCCTCCACACCCCCAATCACCCACTGACCCACCCCTCCACACCCCGAATCACCCACTGACCCACCCCTCCGCACCCCCAATCACCCACTGACCCACCCCTCCACACCCCCAATCACCTACTGACCCACCCCTCCACACCCCCAATCACTCTCTGACCCACTCCTCCACACCCCAATCACCCACTGACCCACCCCTCCACACCCCCAATCACCCACTGACCCACCCCTCCACACACCCAATCACCCACTGACCCTCCCCACCACACCCCCAATCACCCACTGACCCACCCCTTCTCACCCCCAATCACCCACTGACCCACCCCTCCACACACCCAATCACCCACTGACCCTCCCCACCACACCCCCAATCACCCACTGACCCACCCCTCCCCACCCCAATCACCCACTGACCCACCCCTCCACACCCCCGATCACCCACCGACCCACCCCTCCACACCCCCAATCACCCACTGACACACCCCTCCTCACCCCCAATCACCCACTGACCCACCCCTTCTCACCCCCAATCACCCACTGACCCACCCCTCCACACCCCCAATCACCCACTGATCCACCCCTCCACACCCCCAATCACCCACTGACCCACCCCTCCACACCCCCAATCACCCACTGACCCACCCCTCCACACCCCGAATCACCCACTGACCCACCCCTCCGCACCCCCAATCACCCACTGACCCACCCCTCCACACCCCCAATCACCTACTGACCCACCCCTCCACACCCCCAAACACTCACTGACCCACTCCTCCACACCCCAATCACCCACTGACCCACCCCTCCACACCCCCAATCACCCACTGACCCACCCCTCCACACACCCAATCACCCACTGACCCTCCCCACCACACCCCCAATCACCCACTGACCCACCCCTTCTCACCCCCAATCACCCACTGACCCACCCCTCCACACACCCAATCACCCACTGACCCTCCCCACCACACCCCCAATCACCCACTGACCCACCCCTCCACACCCCAATCACCCACTGACCCACCCCTCCACACCCCCGATCACCCACTGACCCACCCCTCCACACCCCAATCACCACTACTTTAACCTTTCCTATCAGAGTCACCTCATGTACAGACACTCCTGTGTCCAGCATCACTTTATGGACACATAATCAATCTGTGTGTAGAAACTATCTTATGTATTTATATTCTTTGTGTTTTTTTATTATTGTGTTCGTTATCTTATTGTGTGTTTTTGTTTGTGCTGTGTCGGATCCGGAGTAACCACTGTTTCATTCGCCTTTACACTGGTGTGCAGGAAAGGCATTAAGCTGTCTTGAATGTTGAATATAAAGCTACCACTTTCTGCAGACTTTTGTGTTCTTGGATGTTGGTTTTCTCTGTTACTGCTTTTGTACCAGGGAACGTCACTCTTTGTCTCCCGTGAACTGTGACTGTGTGTAACGATAGTATACGTCAGTGGTCTCTGACCTCTTTCAACTCACGGACTAATACTAGCAAGCAAGTGGTCAGTGGACCCCGGGTCAGGAACCCCTGGCGTACGTAGACTTTCACTCCATATCTAACCCGTGGCCAGGGAATATCTGAGAGTGCGGCGTAAGGGAGGTTAACTCGGCTCTCTCTGCTCCGACAGTGTTTGCTGAAACAACAGACAGGAATTTTCATCCACAGCTGAACCAGTGTTGTCCCTGCCCGGATTGTTCAGATAGTGAAACCAAGACCATGCCAAATATTCAGACTGACTCACTGTCTGTCTATCTATCTTTTGATCCAATCGTCTGTCTTATCTATCTATCTATCTATCTATCTATATATATATGTCTATCTATCTATCTATCCGCCTGTCTGTCTTATCTATCTGTCTATCTGTCATTATATCTGTCTATCTAATTATTTATCTATCTGCCTATCTATCTATCTGTCTGTTTATCTATCTATGTCTGTCTATCTATCATCTTTCTGTCTATTTATCTATCCATCCACCTGTCTGTCTGTTCTATCTATCTATCTGTCTATCTATTTATCTATATCTGGCAATCTCTCTCTCTCTATCTATCTATCTACTGCTACACTACTGCAGCTCCACAGTATGTCGAAGTTTAAAATAAATTCATTAGCAACGCACGTACATGTCACCGTATGCAACCCCGACAACACACACAAAATGCTGCAGGAACTCGGCAGGCCAGGAAGCGCCTACAGAAAAGAGTACGGCCGACGTTTCAGGCCGAGTCCCTTCATCAGGACTGGAGAAAAAAAAGATGAGAAGTCAGAGTAAGAAGTTGAGGGAGGAGAGGAAGAAGTACAAAGTGGTAGGGGAGAGGTGAAATGGGGGTGTTGTCGGGGTGAAGTAAAGAGCTGGGAAGTTGACTGATGAAAGAGATACAGGGCTGGAGAAGGGGGGATCTGAGAGGAGAGGGTAGAAGACCGTGGAAGAAAGGGAAGGAAGAGGAGCACCTGAGGGAGGTGATGGGCTGGTAAGATAAGAGTGGGAAACAGGAATGGAGAATGTTTGGGTGGGCATTACCAAAAGTTTGAGGAATCGATGTTCATGCCATCAGGTTGGAGGCTACCTACATGGAACATAAGGTGTTGCTCCTCAAACCTGACTGTGTGGCCTCATCCTGACAGTAGAGGAGACCATGGACTGACAGATCGGAATGGGAATGGGAAGTGGAATTAAAATGGTTGGCCGCTGGGAGATATCTGCCGTTTTTTGTAGATTTTTCCATTCAAGGGTGTTGGTGTTCCCATACCGGGCGGTGATGCAGCCCGTCTATATACCCTCCACCACGCAGCTATAGAAGTTTGTCAAAGTTTTAGAAGTTGCCATATACTACCCTGGGATTCACTTCCTTGTGGGCATTCACAGTAGAACAAACAAATATAATAGAATCAGTGAAAAACTACACGCAAAGACTGACAAACAACCAATGTGTACAAGATAACAAACCGCAAATATAAGAAGAAAGCTACCGATAATAAATATTAATAAGTAAAACTGAAAACAATTTTTTGAAAGTGTTGCTTCCTTAGAAATTATTTATGGTTATGATAGACAGCTTGAAGCTGAACACCAATATAATTTCAGACTATGTGTATCATGTCAGAATTTGGAGAAACAAGAAATTAACTTTTATTGAATATAATGTGTTTAATTGCATCATGGTGCTGACGCTTTGCAATAGTTCAACCCAACTGAAAATGTTTTGTTGATGATTTTCATTTCTACTCGATGCCTGAGGCTTCTCGCTTAAGTGTCCAACAATAAGTCGCCAACACTGATGGATTCCAGTTGCCCTGATACTGTTTCTCCATGACCGCCAAGTGCTGATGAAACCTTTCACCGTGCTCGTCACTGACAGCGCCAAGATTTGCAGGGAAGAAGTCTAAATGGGAATGCAGAAAATGAATCCTTAGTGACGTGCTGCACTTTGTGGTTTTGTATACTTGAAGCATGTTATCAACCAGCTGCACGTAGTTTGGTGCTCTGTAGTTGCCAAGAAAGCTTTTCAAAAACATCCTTGAATGCCTTCCATGTGATTTTCTCCGGTCCCACTAGAAGTTCTTTGAATTGCCCGTCATTGATGACCTGTTTGATTTGTGGACCAACTAAAATGCCTTCCTTCATCCTGGCATCAATTATTCTGTCTTGAATTATGAATTGAAATAACAAATATAGGCGATTAAAAAAAGATGCATGATGATCTAATTTAATGGTGATTTTCATGATCGGCAGCCCAAAATCAATAAGTTACCCCCAAAAGTATTCAGGAAGCAAAATCTTTGTTCTCCAGTGTAATACTGAGAACATGATTTGTGGAGTCCTTGAAAGTGAGTTGGTACGTTGTGGAATCTGCTCTTGTGAAAGGGTGGATACCTGTGTTAGGTCCTTTCCCAATCAACGTTCAAAGTACATTTATTATCAAAGTATAAGTTCCTTACAGGAAGCCACAAAACAAGAAACCAGGAAGAGCCCTATTAAAAAAAAGGACCAACACTCAATGCGCAGAGAGAAAGAAAAAAAAAACAAATCATGCAAACAACAAAGCAAGCATCAGCATTCAGAAGGAAATTGAGTCCATGTACTCAAAGCCCGGCGCAGGCCCATAGCCTCACTCTCAGTTCATCGCAGAGCAGGGCGAGTCGCCATGAAGCTGGCGGGCACTAAGCCCGGTTACGCCAGAGCGGGGCACAGCCTTAGCGCCGAGGACAGCGAAGTAAACGCCGCAGAGCAGTAGCGGCCCCGACACTCGCCTCCGATCCTAAAACCCTGCCTTTTCAGTCCATCTGAATACAAACCACAGTCTAATGCCAGCACCCCTTGAGGGAACCGGGGGTGTTTGTAATGCTCTAGTTCCCAGACTTGGGACAAATGCTTCAATTCCTCCTTTAACCAGGCCCTCCTAAAGGAAATATCTTCCCTGCATTTGGAGATGGATGAAGCCTTGTTTTGCATTTAATATTTCAGTCGTATTTGAGTAATATTGTACATATATTGTTCGATTAAGCATTCTTGTTTGTTTAACTAATTCATGCGGGTCATATGTAAAGATATGTTAATTGCATATGTCATGAGGGAACCACATGATTCGTGTGTGTCTTTCTTAGAAGTAAAAAACAATTAAGGCTGGATTATCTTGGCTTTAGTGACTCCCAACAGTGTCACAAATCACCAAGCTGTCGTCAGGAGCCTCTAGAAGATCCTCCGTATCTTCTAGCCAAAGAAGATCTCCAACCATGCCACAACAGATAGGATCTCCCGGTAGCCACCCACCTCGACTCTGCTTCCCATTCCCATTCAGATATGTCCATACATGGCCTCCTCTACTGCCATGATGAGGCCAAACTCAGGTTGGAGGAGCAACACCTCATATACCGTCTGGGTAGTCTCCAGCCCCTTGGTGTGAACATAGAATTCTCCAACTTCCGGTAATTCCCTCCCCCTCCCTTCCTCTATCCCTATGTCACTCTGCCCCCTCCCCCAACTGCCTACCTCCTCCCTCATGGTTCTGCCTCCTTCTACTACCCATTGTGTTTTCCCCTATTCCTTCACCTTTGCTGCCCATCCCCTCCCTGCTTCCCCTCCCCCACCCCTTTATCTTTCCCCTTACTGGTTATTCACCCGGAACCTACCAGCCTTCTCCTTCCCACCCTCCCCCCACCTTCTTTATAGGGTCTCTGCCCCTTCCCCCTACAGTCCTGACGAAGGGTTCCGGCCCGAAACGTCAACTGTTCGTTTCCACGGATGCTGCCCGACCTGCTGAGTTCCTCCAGCGTGTTGTGGGTATTGCTCCAACCACACCCGACCCCTTCAGTGTTACCAAGAGGACATGGCCGCCATCATCATGAGGAGACGCTGGAGATGGATTGGGCGCGTATGTGATGGGAAGAGAGGCCAGCTCTTCAGCGGACCCCTGAAGGGCAGGGGAAATGTGGGGAGACCAAAGACAACTTGGCGCCTGAACCACACCTGGGGCATAGTAGAGATGGAGGGCCTTTATTGTTGCCCTAAACGCCAGCAGTGTAGCTAATTAAACAGTCCCATGTCTCTTTTGCTTTCTTTTTCATTAGTCTCTCCTCCTTCCCTTTCTCCCATGGTCCACTCTCCTCTCCTATCTGATTCCTTCCTCTCCTGCCCTGTACCTTTACCCACCCATCACCTCCTACCTTCTTATTTCATATCTCCTCTCTCACCCACCTGGCTTCACCCATCACCTCCCCCTGGTGTCCCTCCTCCTTCCCTTTCTCCCATGGTCCACTCTCCTCTCCTATCTGATTCCTTCCTCTCCAGCCCTTTACCTTTCCCACCCACCTGGCTTCACCTTTCACCTTCTAGCTCTCCTCCTTCCTCTCCCCCCCCCACCCACCTTTTCATTTTGGCCTCTCTCCCCCTTCCTTCCCAGTCCTGAAGAAGGGTCTTGGTCCGAGACTGCTTATTCACTTCCATAGATGCTGCTTGACCTGCTGAGTTCCTTCGGCATTTTGTGTGTGTTAATGAGTTTAATCTTTTGGAGTTACAAAACATAGCAAGCCTCATCTCGCATTTACCTCCTTAACGTCCATTTCCACCCACCCCCAGCTTGCCCTTTTAATGAGACACTCCACCACCACCCTTCTCATTTCTCTCTCCCTCCCCAAAGGTTGATAGGATGGTTAAGAAGGCGTATGGTGTGTTGGCCTTCATTAGTTGGGGGATTGAGTTCAAAAGCTGTGAGCTATAAAATCCTGGTTAGACCACACTTGGAGTATAGTGCTCATTCCTGGTCGCCTCGTTATAGGAAGGATGTGGATGCTTTAGAGAAGGTGCAGAGGAGATTTGTCCTGAAGAGTCATCTCGGCCCAAAACGTTGACTGTTTATTCCTCTCCGTAGCTGGTGCCTGGCCTGCTGAGTTCCTCCAGCTTTTTGTGAGCGTGTGTTGCTCTGGATTTCCAGCGTCTGCAGATTTTCTCTTGTTTAAGATTTGCCAGGATGCTGCCTGGAATTCGAGAGCATGTCCTGTGAGGATAGGTTGAACGAGCTGGGGCTTTCCTCTTCGCATTCGAGACCACTCGATAGAGGTGTACAAGATAATGAGGCACAGACCGAGTGGACAGCCAGAGACTTTGTGCCAGGGAAAAAAATGGACAATACCAGGGGGCCTAATTTTAAGGCGGTTGGAGGAAGGTATAGGGGGAATGTCAGAGGTAAGGTTTTTACACGGAGAGTGGCGGGTGCGTGGAACACACTGCCAGGGTTGGTGGTGGGGCAGATGGGGTCACAGAGTCAAAGAGAGAAACACAGCACGGAGACAGGGCCTTCGGCCCATCTAGTTCATGCTGAACCTTTAATCTGCCTACTCCCACTGACCTGTATCCGGACCACAACCATCCAAAGAGTTTTCTATGACTCTGTCACTCTATTCCAGATACTTACCATCCTCCGCGTAAAAAGTTGCCCCTCGAGTCCCTTTTACACATTTTCCCCTCTCACCCTAAAGTTAATGGCCCCAAGTTTTGGACTCCCCCCTACCATGGGAAAAAGACTGTGACCATCCACCTCATTTATGTCTCTCATCATTATAACCATTTCTACGAGGTTGCCCTATCTTGTAAAAGAATAGACACTGCCCAGAAGAAGGCGATGGCAAACCACCTCGGTAGAAAAGATTTGCCAAGCGCAATCATGGTCATGAATAGACCATGATCACATAGAAACATAGAAACATAGAAAATAGGTGCAGGAGTAGGCCATTCGACCCTTCGAGCCTGCACCGCCATTTATTATGATCATGGCTGATCATCCAACTCAGAACCCAGCCTTCCCTCCATACCCCCTGACCCCTGTAGCCACAAGGGCCATATCTAACTTCCTTTTAAACATAGCTAATGAACTGGCCTCAACAGTTTGCTGTGGCAGAGAATTCCACAGATTCACCACTCTCTGTGTGAAGAAGTTTTTCCTAACCTCGGTCCTAAAAGGCTTCCCCTCTATCCTCAAACTGTGACCCCTCGTTCTAGACCTCCCCAACATCGGGAACAATCTTCCCGCATCTAGCCTGTCCAATCCCTTTAGGATCTTATACGTTTCAATCAGATCCCCCCTCAATCTTCTAAATTCCAACGAGTACAAGCCCAGTTCATCCAGTCTTTCTTCATATGAAAGTCCTGCCATCCCAGGAATCAATCTGGTGAACCTTCTTTGTACTCCCTCTATGGCAAAGATGTCTTTCCTCAGATTAGGGGACCAAAACTGCACACAATACTCCAGGTGTGGTCTCACCAAGGCCTTGTACAACTGCAGTAGTACCTCCCTGCTCCTGTACTCGAATCCTCTCGCTATAAATGCCAGCATACCGTTCGCCTTTTTCACCGCCTGCTGTACCTGCATGCCCACTTTCAATGACTGGTGTATAATGACACCCAGGTCTCGTTGCACCTCCCCTTTTCCTAATCGGCCACCATTCAGATAATAATCTATTTTCCTATTTTTGCCACCAAAGTGGATAACTTCACATTTATCCACATTAAATTGCATCTGCCATGAGTTTGCCCACTCACCCAACCTATCCAAGTCACCCTGCATCCTCTTAGCATCCTCCTCACTGCTAACACTGCCACCCAGCTTCGTGTCATCCGCAAACTTGGAGATGCTGCATTTAATTCCCTCATCCAAGTCATTAATATATATTGTAAACAACTGGGGTCCCAGCACTGAGCCTTGCGGTACCCCACTAGTCACCGCCTGCCATTCTGAAAAGGTCCCATTTATTCCCACTCTTTGCTTCCTGTCTGCTAACCAATTCTCCACCCACACCAATACCTTACCCCCAATACCGTGTGCTTTAAGTTTGCACACTAATCTCCTGTGTGGGACCTTGTCAAAAGCCTTTTGAAAATCCAAATATACCACATCCACTGGTTCTCCCCTATCCACTCTACTAGTTACATCCTCAAAAAATTCTATGAGATTCGTCAGACATGATTTTCCTTTCACAAATCCATGCTGACTTTGTCCGATCATTTCACCGCTTTCCAAATGCGCTGTTATCACATCCTTGATAACTGACTCCAGCAGTTTCCCCACCACTGACGTTAGGCTAACCGGCCTATAATTCCCCGGTTTCTCTCTCCCTCCTTTTTTAAAAAGTGGGGTTACATTAGCCACCCTCCAATCCTCAGGAACTAGTCCAGAATCTAACGAGTTTTGAAAAATTATCACTAATGCATCCACTATTTCTTGGGCTACTTCCTTAAGCACTCTAGGATGCAGACCATCTGGCCCTGGGGATTTATCTGCCTTCAATCCCTTCAATTTACCTAACACCACTTCCCTACTAACATGTATTTCGCTCAGTTCCTCCATCTCACTGGACCCTCTGTCCCTTACTATTTCTGGAAGATTATTTATGTCCTCCTTAGTGAAGACAGAACCAAAGTAATTATTCAATTGGTCTGCCATGTCCTTACTCCCCATAATCAATTCACCTGTTTCTGTTTGCAGGGGACCTACATTTGTCTTTATCAGTCTTTTCCTTTTTACATATCTATAAAAGCTTTTACAGTCCGTTTTTATGTTCTCTGCCAGTTTTCTCTCATAATCTTTTTTCCCCTTCCTAATTAAGCCCTTTGTCCTCCTCTGCTGAACTCTGAATTTCTCCCAGTCCTCAGGTGAGCCACTTTCTCTGGCTAATTTGTATGCTACTTCTTTGGAATTGATACTATCCCTAATTTCTCTTGTCAGCCACGGGTGCACTACCTTCCTTGATTTATTCTTTTGCCAAACTGGGATGAACAATTGTTGTAGTTCATCCATGCAACCTTTAAATGCCTGCCATTGCATATCCACCGTCAATCCTTGAAGTGTCATTTGCCAGTCTATCTTAGCTAATTCACGTCTCATACCTTCAAAGTTACCCCTCTTTAAGTTCAGAACCTTTGTTTCTGAATTAACTACGTCACTCTCCATGTTAATGAAGAATTCCACCATATTATGGTCACTCTTACCCAAGGGGCCTCTCACGACAAGATCGCTAATTAACCCTTCCTCATTGCTCAAAACCCAGTCCAGAATAGCCTGCTCTCTAGTCGGTTCCTCGACATGTTGGTTCAAAAAACCATCCCGCATACATTCCAAGAAATCCTCTTCCTCAGCACCTTTACCAATTTGGTTCACCCAGTCTACATGTAGATTGAAGTCACCCATTATAACTGCTGTTCCTTTATTGCACACATTTCTAATTTCCTGTTTAATACCATCTCCGACCTCACTACTACTGTTAGGTGGCCTGTACACAACTCCCACCAGCGTCTTCTGCCCCTTAGTGTTACGCAGCTCTACCCATATCGATTCCACATCTTCCCGGCTTATGTCCTTCCTTTCTATTGCGTTAATCTCTTTTTTAACCAGCAACGCCACCCCACCTCCCCTTCCTTCATGTCTATCCCTCCTGAATATTGAATATCCCTGAACGTTGAGCTCCCATCCCTGGTCACCCTGGAGCCATGTCTCTGTGATCCCAACTATATCATAATCATTAATAACAATCTGCACTTTCAATTCATCCACCTTATTACGAATGCTCCTTGCATTGACACACAAAGCCTTCAGGCGCTCTTTTACAACTCTCTTAGCCCTTTTTAATGCTTGCCCTGGATTTGTCGGCCTGCCACTTTTACTTTTCCCCTTTGTACTTTTTGCTTCTACGCTCACTTTACACCCCTCTGTCTCTCTGCACTGGTTCCCATCCCTCTGTTGTGAACTAACCTCCTCACACCTAGCCGCTTTAATTTGATTCCCACCCCCCAACCATTCTAGTTTAAAGTCACCTCAGTAGCCCCCGCTAATCTCCCTGCCAGGATATTAGTCCCCCTCGGATTTAAGTGTAACCCGTCCTTTTTGTACAGGTCACACCTGCGCCAAAAGAGGTCCCAATGATCCAAAAACTTGAATCCCTGCCCCCTGCTCGAATCCCTCAGCCACGCATTTATCCTCCACCTCATCGCATTCCTACTCTCACTGTCACGTGGCACAGGCAGTAATCCCGAGATTACTACCTTTGCGGTCCTTTTTCTCAACTCCCTTCCTAGCTCCCTATATTCTTCTTTCAGGACCTCATCCCTTTTCCTACCTATGTCATTGGTACCTATATGTACCAGGACCTCTGGCTCTACACCCTCCCACTTCAGGATATCTTGGACACGATCAGAAATATCCCGGACCCTGGCACCAGGGAGGCAAACTACCATCCGAGTCTCCTGCGCCAATATGACATGGCGTGTAATGATGATGTAATAAAACACAACGCATAATGATGATGTCACATGGCACAACACATAATGATGATGTCATACAGCACTGCCCATAATGTTGATGTCATATGACATGACATGTAATGATGATGTCATACGACTTAGCACATGGTGATGACAATGACGGCCATATTGTTAACCTGCACTGCACTCTCCCTTCAGCTGTTACACTTTAATAAGCACCCGGTTGTTTCCCCTTGTACTAACTCGATGCACTGTATTGATCAATTTTTAATTTGATATAATTTTATTTGCAAATACAAAGTGGAGCAGGTCCAATGAGCCACACTGCCTAGCAACCAACCTAGTTTACCCTTGCCTAATCAGAGGGTAATTTACAAAGACCGATTAAGTACTAGCACGTCGGTCTTTGGACTGTCGGAGGAAACCGGAGCACCCGTAGGAAACCCACGCGGTCACGGGGAGGACGTACAAACTCCTCACAGGTGCTGCCCCAGAATCGAACCCCAAGCTCTCGGATGGCCCGAGCTGTTAATACGAGAGGTGATTGATAAGTTCGTGGCCCAAGGTAGAAGGAGTCAATTTTAGAAAACCTAGCATGTTTATTTTTCAACATAGTCCCCTCCTACATGTACACACTTAGTCCAGCGGTCGTGGAGCATACGGATCCCTTCTTTGTAGAAGTCGGCGTCTTGGACCCCCAGAAAGTGGTCTAAGCAGGGGCATTGATAAATTCATGGCTCAAGGTAGAAGGAGATGAGCTATTTAACTTCAAACTATCTGCATCATCACTCAGAGTTGAACTGCACGTGCATGTAATGAGAGCTGTATAACTCATCGCCTTCTACCTTGGGCCACGAACTTATCAATCACCCCTGCAAAAGAATAAATCAAGGAAGGTAGTGCACCCGTGGCTGACAAGTGAAATTAGGGATAGTATCAATTCCAAAGAAGAAGCATACAAATTAGCCAGAAAAAGTGGCTCACCTGAGGACTGGGAGGAATTCAGAGTTCAGCAGAGGAGGACAAAGGGCTTAATTAGGAAGGGGAAAAAAGATTATGAGAGAAAACTGGCAGGGAACATAAAAACTGACTGTAAAAGCTTTTATAGATATGTGAAAAGGAAAAGACTGATAAAGACGTAGGTCCCCTACAGACAGAAACAAGTGAATTGATTTTGGGGAGCAAGGACATGGCAGACCAATTGAATGATTACTTTGGTTCTGTCTTCACTAAGGAGGACATAAATAATCTTCCAGAAATAGTAGGGGACAGAGGGTCCAGTGAGATGGAGGAACTGAGGGAAATACATGTTAGTAGGGAAGAGGTGTTAGGTAAATTGAAGGGATTGAAGGCAGATAAATCCCCAGGGCCAGATGGTCTGCTTCCCAGAGTGCTTAAGGAAGTAGCCCAAGAAATAGTGGATGCATTAGTGATAGTTTTTCAAAACTCGTTAGATTCTGGACTAGTTCCTGAGGATTGGAGGGTGGCTAATGTAACCCCACTTTTTAAAAAAGGAGGGAGAGAGAAACCGGGGTATTATAGACCAGTTAGCCTAACGTCGGTGGTGGGGAAACTGCTGGAGTCGGTTATCAAAGATGTGATAACAGCACATTTGGAAAGCGGTGAAATCATCGGACAAAGTCAGCATGGATTTGTGAAAGGAAAATCATGTCTGACGAATCTCATAGAATTTTTTGAGGATGTAACTAGTAGAGTGGATAGGGGAGAGCCAGTGGATGTGGTATATTTGGATTTTCAAAAGGCTTTTGACAAGGTCCCACACAGGAGATTAGTGTGCAAACTTAAAGCACATGGTATTGGGGGTAAGGTATTGATGTGGATAGAGAATTGGTTAGCAGACAGGAAGCAAAGAGTGGGAATAAACGGGACCTTTTCAGAATGGCAGGCAGTGACTAGTGGGGTACCGCAAGGCTCAGTGCTGGGACCCCAGTTGTTTACAATATATATTAATGACTTGGATGAGGGAATTAAATGCAGCATCTCCAAGTTTGCGGATGACACGAAGCTGGGCGGCAGTGTTAGCTGTGAGGAGGATGCTAAGAGGATGCAGGGTGACTTGGATAGGTTGGGTGAGTGGGCAAATTCATGGCAGATGCAATTTAATGTGGATAAATGTGAAGTTATCCACTTTGGTGGCAAAAATAGGAAAACAGATTATTATCTGAATGGTGGCCGATTAGGAAAAGGGGAGGTGCAATGAGACCTGGGTGTCATTATACACCAGTCATTGAAAGTGGGCATGCAGGTACAGCAGGCGGTGAAAAAGGCAAATGGTATGCTGGCATTTATAGCGAGAGGATTCGAGTACAGGAGCAGGGAGGTACTACTGCAGTTGTACAAGGCCTTGGTGAGACCACACCTGGAGTATTGTGTGCAGTTTTGGTCCCCTAATCTGAGGAAAGACATTCTTGCCATAGAGGGAGTACAAAGAAGGTTCACCAGATTGATTCCTGGGATGGCAGGACTTTCATATGAAGAAAGACTGGATGAACTGGGCTTGTACTTGTTGGAATTTAGAAGATTGAGGGGGGATCTGATTGAAACGTATAAGATCCTAAAGGGATTGGACAGGCTAGATGCAGGAAGATTGTTCCCGTTGTTGGGGAAGTCCAGAACGAGGGGTCACAGTTTGAGGATAAGGGGGAAGCCTTTTAGGACTGAGATTAGGAAAAACTTCTTCACACAGAGAGTGGTGAATCTGTGGAATTCTCTGCCACAGGAAACTGTTGAGGCCAGTTCATTGGCTATGTTTAAGAGGGAGTTAGATATGGCCCTTGTGGCTATGGGGGTCAGGGGGTATGGAGGGAAGGCTGGGGCAGGGCTCTGAGTTGGATGATCAGCCATGATCATAATAAATGGCAGTGCAGGCTCGAAGGGCCGAATGGCCTACTCCTGCATCTATTTTCTATGTTTCTATGAACCTATCAATCACCCCGTGCTGTGGACAACTTTCTGGAGGTCCAAGACGCCGACTTCTACAAAGAAGGGATCCGTATGCTCCACGACCGCTGGACTAAGTGTGTAAATGTAGGAAAAATAAATGTGCTAGATTTCCTAAAATTGACTCCTTCTACCTTAGGCCACGAACTTATCAATCACCCCTTGTATGGTTGCAAAGAAAGCGCAACAGCACCTCTACTTCCTCAGGAGTCATCGAAAACCTTGGCAAACTTAAACTTCTATCGACGTGTGGTGGAAAGTGTGCAGACTGGCTGCATTATGGCCTGGTCTGGGAATATCAATGTCTTCGAGGGGAAAATCCTCAAAGACACTGTGGATTCAGCCCAGTATATCAAGGATAACAACCTCCCAACCATTGAGCACATCTACATGAAACATTGCCGTGGAAAAGCAGCATCCGTCAACAAAGATCCTCACCACCCGGGCCAGCTCTTTTACCCTGCTGCCATCAGGAAGGAGGTACAGGAGCCTCAGGACCCACACCACCAGGTTCAGGAACAGTTATTACCCCTCAGCCATCAGGTAGGAGGTATAGGAGCCTCAGGACCCACACCACCAGGTTCAGGAACAGTTATTACCCCTCAGCCATCAGGAAGGAGGTACAGGAGCCTCAGGTCCCACACCACCAGGTTCAGGAACAGTTATTACCCCTCAGCCATCAGGGAGGAGGTACAGGAGCCTCAGGTCCCACACCACCAGGTTCAGGAACAGTTATTACCCCTCAACCATCAGGAAGGAGGTACAGGAGTCTCAGGACCCACACCACCAGGTTCAGGAACAGTTATTACACCTCAACCTTCAGGAAGGAGGTATAGGAACCTCAGGACCCTCACCACCAGGTTCAGAAACAGTTAATACCCCCTCAACCATCAGGAAGGAGGTACAGGAGCCTCAGGACCCACACCACCAGGTTCAGGAACAGTTATTACCCCTCAGCCATCAGGTAGGAGGTACAGGAGCCTCAGGACCCACACCACCAGGTTCAGGAACAGTTATTACCCCTCAACCATCAGGAAGGAGGTACAGGAGCCTCAGGACCCACACCACCAGGTTCAGGAACAGTTATTACCCCTCAACCATCAGGAAGGAGGTACAGGAGCCTCAGGACCCACACCACCAGGTTCAGGAATAGTTATTACCCCTCAACCATCAGGAAGGAGGTACAGGAGCCTCAGGACCCACACCACCAGGTTCAGGAACAGTTATTACCCCCTCAACCGTCAGGCTCTTGAACAAGAGGGGATAACTACACTCATTCCATTTCTGATGTTCCAAGAACCGATGATCTCACTTTAAGGACTCTTTATCTCAGGTTCTCTGTATTTATTGTTAATTATTAATACCTGCATTTGCACTGTATGATCCTGTATAACAGTCACTGTTGTATAGATTTTCTGAATATGCCCAGAGGAGAAGGAGAAACAAGGTTGTACGTGGTGATGTGTTCTGATAATAAATTTTGCATTGAACTTTGAACTAACCATTACAATACTTTGGCACCCAAACTCTTCCTGGCCTCAAGTCCTGCTCTGTCAGTTCCCCTGAACACTCCAAATTCCTTGTTTTTTAAAGAGAATTATCCATCCCCATGTCTCTCTTTTCCTATCCCTGGAGTGACAGACATGAGATTTTAACAGAGGTGGGAGTCGGGAGTCAAGAGCTGGGACTTTGGGTTTAAAAAGAGGTCAATCCCGGGGGCTTTCTGCAAGAATTTCACTTTACAGGAATCAGGACTTGGAGCGAGAGGGGTGAGATGCTGGAGGAGGGAGGTCTTGACACAGGACTTTCTACAGATTTACAGGAACCAGGACTTGGAGCGACAGGCCGCGAGACTTAAAGAGCCGAACACTTTGAGAACAGAATTGTTGGCTGCAGGAAGATTTAATGATTGACAGACTCGATCCTGAACACAGAATAAAGTGCTTATATTCCGTCTGGGTAGCCTCCAACCTGATGGCATGATCATTGACTTCTCAAACTTCTGCTAAGGCCCCACCTCCCCCTCGTACCCCATCCCTTATTTATTTATATACACACATTCTTTCTCTCACTCTCCTTTTTCTCCCTCTGTCCCTCTCACTATACCCCTTGCCCATCCTCTGGGTTTTCCCCCCTCCCCCTTTTCCTTCTCCCTGGACCTCCTGTCCCGTGATCCTCTCATATCCCTTTTGCCAATCACCTGTCCAGCTCTTGGCTCCATCCCTCCCCCTCCTGTCTTCTCCTATCATTTCGGATCTCCCCCTCCTCCTCCCACTTTCACATCTCTTACTAGCTCTTCCTTCAGTTAGTCCTGACGAAGGGTCTCGGCCCGAAACGTCGACTGTACCCCTTCCTAGAGATGCTGCCTGGCCTGCTGCGTTCACCAGCAACTTTGATGTGTGTTGCATAAAGTGATTGTCCACGGGTCTATCAGCATTGCAGAGTTTTCTACCACAACAGCCCCGACACACGCCAAAACAGAATTAATGAAGTTCTGGAAAACGTGGGGGTGAGCCCCGTCTCGGCTTTGTCCGCAGTTCCCTGTGACCGCAGGAGCACAATGCACCCCGCCACCCGTGTGTGTGTGCGTGTGTGTGTGGCGGTTAGCTTTACTGCTCCAGCGGCTGTCCCGTAAGGAGTTTGTACGTTCACCCTGTGAGTCGCGCGGCCTTCCCATGTTCCAGAGGCCTGCGGGTTAAGGGTTGGTCGGCTGCGGGGATGCTGTGTTGGGGAGGGGGCTGGAAGCGTGGGGGAGCTTGCCGGCTGACCCCAGCGCAACACTGGGACAGTTCCAGCCATTGACAAAGACAACGCATTTTACTTTGCGCGTCCACGTTGATGCGACAAATAAAAACTAACCTTTTCCTCTTTATCATACCCTTTCATTCAGGGAACTCAGGCTACATATATTCGTTGTGTGTGTACGTTTCTTCTTCTAAGTGCGCTGTGTATTCCGCCAGAGAAAAAAAAGCTGGATATCCCAGTGGCCCACTTTAATTCCACTTCCCATTCCCATTCCCTTCTATCCAGCCATGGCCTGTCGTGATGAGGCCACACTCAGGTTGGAGTAACAACACCTTATTTTCTGTTTGGTTAGCCTCCAACCCGATGGCATGAACGTTGATTTCTCAAACTTTTTGGTAACGTCCCCACAACCCCACAGAGTCCTGACGAAGGATTCCGGCCCGAAACGTTGACTGATCGTTTCCACGGATGCTGCCCGGCCTGCTGAGTTCGTCCAGCGTGTTGTGAGTGTTGCTTTGTCCCCACAACCCCACTCCCTTCAATGTTCCCCATCCCCCTTTCCCCTCTCTCACCTGATCTCCTTGCCTGCCCATCGCCTCCCTCTGGTGCTCCCCTCCCCGCCCCTTTTCTTTCTTCCATGGCCTTCTGTCTCTTTCACCAATCAACTTCCCAGCTCTTCACTTCACTCCTCTCCCTCCCAGTTTCACCTATCACCTTGCGTCCCCCTCCCCCGCCGCCCTCATCCCCTAACTCTGACTCCTCAGCTTTTTATCCCCAGTCCTGCCGAAGGAGTTCGGCCGGAAATGTCACTCTTTTCCACAGATGCTGCCTGTCCTGCTGAGTTCCTCCGGCGTTTTGTCTGTGTTGCTCGGATTTCCGGCGGCCCTGCAGGTCTTCTCTTCTTTGCGATCGGGTTCCGCCATCTGTGGTCTCCCGGGCCTCCAACCATTCTGTCCCCTGCAGATATTCTCTACCCTAGCCCCAGACTTGGAACTCAGCACAGGCACAGGCCCTCCGGCCCGCAGTGTTGTGCTGAACCAGCGAGAACAGCAAATCAAAAACACCCAGGCACCAATCCCGCCTGCCTGTCTGAGTCTGAGGCCTCCAGTGGTCATAGCTGACCGTCAATGTCGAGTCCTAGCTGTCTAGATACTCAGGCTGGGGCAGTACGATATGGAGAGCGAGCTGTTGCCCGTGTAGCGGGCTCCCCATCTCCACGCATCTGCTGAACCCAGTGGAACGGCAGAGACCGACATAGTTTGGCGCCAGGAGTAGCCGGTCAGCGTTGAACTCAATGTAGGGACTGCCTCGGGGACTCCAGCTCTGGATTTTTCCCTCCGGGTTCACTCCCAACGCCTTCCCCGCGAGTGAGTGTAGCCGCGAGGCAGCGGGAGGTTTGAGATCCGAGTTTTCCTTCTCCTAGATGAGCTGATGAGCCCCATCTGCCCGAAGCGACTGGTTTTAAGGCACCAGTGACCCACTTTTGCCCCTTCTCCTGTCAGTAGAAACGGTTCCGCCAGGTTTAGTAGCTAAACCACACGTGAAGGCCGGGAGCTGGACTTGGTTGTCAGAGGCTGTTTGAGACGCACGCCATTGGGACATTTAATAGGTAGTGGGAGCTTGTCCACAATATCACCCCTGGCTTTCTGAACCTTGAGGAACCCTCCTACCTACACAATGTCTATATCGCACCATCTTCATTACATCCATGTGCCTATCTAAATGTCTCTTAAAACACTCTAATGTATTTGTCTCTTCCTCCATCCCAGGCAGCACATTCCAGGCATCCACCACTCTCTGAGTAAAAAACTTACCCATCATATCTCCTTTGAACCTGCCCCCTCGCACCTCCAATGCCTGCCCTCTGGTATCAGATATGGCACCATCCATAATCTTGGGCCTCTCACCATCCAGGACTTGGTCTTTTCTCACTACTATCATTCAAAAGGAAGTACAGGAGCCTCAGGACCCACACCACCAGGTTCAGGAACAGTTATTACCCCTCAACCATCAGGAAGGAGGTACAGGAGCCTCAGGACCCACACCACCAGGTTCAGGAATAGTTATTACCCCTCAACCATCAGGAAGGAGGTACAGGAGCCTCAGGACCCACACCACCAGGTTCAGGAACAGTTATTACCCCCTCAACCATCAGGAAGGAGGTACAGGAGCCTCAGGACGCACACCACCAGGTTCAGGAACAGTTATTACCCCCTCAACCATCAGGAAGGAGGTACAGGAGCCTCAGGACCCACACCACCAGGTTCAGGAACAGTTATTACCCCTCAACCATCAGGAAGGAGATACAGGAGCCTCAGGACTCACACCACCAGGTTCAGGAGCAGTTATTACCCCTCAACCATCAGGAAGGAGGTACAGGAGCCTCAGGACCCACACCACCAGGTTCAGGAACAGTTATTACCCCGCAACCATCAGGAAGGAGGTACAGGAGCCTCAGGACTCACACCACCAGGATCAGGAGCAGTTATTACCCCTCAACCATCAGGAAGGAGGTACAGGAGCCTCAGGACCCACACCACCAGGTTCAGGAACAGTTATTACCCCTCAACCATCAGGAAGGAGGTACAGGAGCCTCAGGACTCACACCACCAGGTTCAGGGACAGTTATTACCCCTCAACCATCAGGAAGGAGGTAGAGGAGCCTCAGGACCCACACCACCAGGTTCAGGAACAGTTATTACCCCTCAACCATCAGGAAGGAGGTACAGGAGCCTCAGGACTCACACCACCAGGTTCAGGGACAGTTATTACCCCTCAACCATCAGGAAGGAGGTAGAGGAGCCTCAGGACCCACACCACCAGGTTCAGGAACAGTTATTACCCCTCAACCATCAGGAAGGAGGTAGAGGAGCCTCAGGACCCACACCACCAGGTTCAGGAACAGTTATTACCCCTCAACCATCAGGAAGGAGGTACAGGAGCCTCAGGACTCACACCACCAGGTTCAGGAGCAGTTATTACCCCTCAACCATCAGGAAGGAGGTACAGGAGCCTCAGGACCCACACCACCAGGTTCAGGAACAGTTATTACCCCTCAACCATCAGGAAGGAGGTACAGGAGCCTCAGGACTCACACCACCAGGTTCAGGGACAGTTATTACCCCTCAACCATCAGGAAGGAGGTAGAGGAGCCTCAGGACCCACACCACCAGGTTCAGGAACAGTTATTACCCCTCAACCATCAGGAAGGAGGTACAGGAGCCTCAGGACTCACACCACCAGGTTCAGGGACAGTTATTACCCCTCAACCATCAGGAAGGAGGTAGAGGAGCCTCAGGACCCACACCACCAGGTTCAGGAACAGTTATTACCCCTCAACCATCAGGAAGGAGGTACAGGAGCCTCAGGACCCACACCACCAGGTTCAGGAACAGTTATTACCCCTCAACCATCAGCCTCTTGAACCAGCGGGGATAACTTCACTCAACCCGTCACTGAACTGTTCCTATAGCCAACGGACTCACTCTCAAGGATGCTTCATCCCGTTCCCTGGATATTTATTGCTTATTTATTTATTATTATTATTATTTCATTCTTTTTGATTTTGTGCAGTTTGTGGTCTATTGCACTGGCTAAGCGCAAAAGTTGGTGTGGTCTTCCATCGATTCTGTTATGGATCTATTGAGTATGCCCGTAACAAAACATATCTGAGGGGTATATATAGTGACATACAGCATTGTGACATAAAAGTTTTAGACATACATCTAGGCTGTCTGAGAATTTTGCACACAGTACTGTGTCTGTTAGTGTGAAGTAAAGAGCGAATTTGTAAATCCGGCGGGAGTAAAGGTGAGGGAGGGGTGTGGGGACAGGTGGCAGAGAAGGAGTGTCAGGGGCGGGCACAGACACACTCAGCCCTGAGACGTCAGGCCAGGTCATTTGATTCCAAACAATCGGTTTATTGATCATTTACAGAACGTCTCTCTGGTGCTTCCCTCTCCCTTCCCCTTTTCCCAACCATGACTCCCCCCTTCCCACTCTCAGTCCACAATAGAGACCCAGATCAGAATCGGGTTTATCATCACTCAGATATGTCATAAAATTTGTTTTTTTTTTGCAACCGCAGTACAGTGCAATACATAAAATTACTACGGTACTGTGTAAAAGTCTTCGGCAGCCCTAGCTATATAGATGTGCGCGCCTGACGCTTTTGAACGTGACTGCTTTTGTGCAGATAATACATTTACTCTGATATGTGGACTCCCTTATCGTTATGATATCCTGTCGTGCTCAAAGGCTGGCGTACTAAATTATCCAGGAAACTTTTAAAAAAATTAATAATCAGGAACCTGCGGTGCAGTTTCAGTTACATCACGTGACGGCCTCTTCGTCCCACTGAAACTCTCTTACCCCAACCTGGCCAACCTGTTCACTAAGTTTCTGGCGAGCAGGCCCACCTGTTTATGATAGCGACACAGTAACTTATAACGCCACCTTTCACCTTCCAAGGAGCTTCACAAAAGGTATGTCAGCTGACTGCTCTTGACACCGAAATGTGGTGAAATCGAGGTTTTATCAGCGTCATCTTTCAAGGGAATCGCTGAGTCCCAGTATCAATGGGATCACAGTTATTCACGCGGCTCGGGAATAGACACACACACACACCCACCCCGGCACGTAACCAGAATTCCGTTCCCGTGACCCAGTTTTGTTTTCCAGGCCTTCTTGTTGTCCAAACATAACTCAGTATTTTATTTGTACTTTAAACATAATGTGGCTCTCGCCTTTTTTTAGCAAAATAATATATAATGTTAATTACAAGTACCAATTTCGTTTATTCACGTAAAAACACTGCGTGATTTACAGACCAATAAACTCTCTCTCTCGCACATAAAAGCACATTTAGACACACACACACACACACACACGGACAGACACAGAGAGACAGGCACACACACAAACATATACACGCAGACAGACACACAGAGACACGCACACACATACACACAGACACACACACAAAGTCATATACATACACACACACAGACATATACATATACACCTAGACAGACACACAGAGACACGCATACACACACACATGCACACACACAAAGACATACCTACACACACGGTCAGACACACAGAGACACACACAGACACACTTGCGAGCACACGCACGCGCAGAGACACGAGAAAGACACGAGATGCTGGAAATTCAGAGCAACACACACACACAAAATAAACGCTGGAGGAACTCAGCAGGTCAGGCAGCGTCTATGGAGATGAGTGAAGAGTGGACGTTCGGGACGAGCTCCTTTATCAGGACTCAGACACAGACAGACACACACACACACACACACACACACAGTAGGTCGGTTAAGTCACGGTAGACCTGTCCGGACAGCGACAGCCGCTCTCCGGCCTCCGGAGCGCACCGTTCATTCCCGCAAATCAAGTCTCTAGTCACACCTGGAAACCGGTCGCTTTCGGGGCTGCATTCACTGTGAAGCCAATGTCCATTGCGAGCCAAAAACAGCGATAAGCTGCCTCTCCTGAAGTTCAAACGCGGTCGGGGAAATGAACCCCAGGTGGGTCGCGGGGGTTAACCCTTTAAAGCCATTCCATGACCAGATTGTCCTTAACCCATCACGCAAATTGTAGTTCAACTGGGCCGAATGGTTGATTGTCCTTTTCGGTCCCCCCAGGCTTCAGTCGAGTGTTAACCCATTGAGGGGATGCCCCGGAACGCCCTCCGTGCGCTGTGGGCTGGAATCCTCCCATTTGGGATAGCCACGGGAAGTCAGTCTCTGGATGGGAGCGCTCGGCGCTCCGGCCGGCTGTCAGCGATTCTCTCCGGCGTCGGCCCCGGCCTCCGCCTGGCTGAATAAGCCGGGGTTTTCGGACAGACTCGAGCGCACCTTCTTCTTTTCCTTGAAGCGGCCCGAGTTGGAGACTCGGACGTGCCGGCCCTTGGTGCTCTTGTCCACGATCTTCTCCAGCCGGGCCTCGAGCTGGGAGTCGCCCCGGCTCTCCCTGTCGGCGCCCTCGGTGTTACTGCTCTGCTCGACCGGCAGCTCGCTCAGCACCTTGGAGCCGCTTTTCTTGCGCAGGAAGGTGAACTTCCACCAGCTGTGAGGACCCCCGTCACCCATGGCGGCTGGAACTCACTTCTGTCCGGTCACTGAGAGAAAAGCGCTGTTCGTCTCCCGTCCCGTCCTCTCTGCACAGCCTCTCGGACAGTTACAGGTGAGTGTCTCACCTGCCCAGGTGTGAATGAAACTGCAGCGCTCTCGGTCACGTGGCGGGCTGCTCTGTGCCGGGGAGGGAGAGGTTCCGCCACATATATATACATATAAAAAAAAAGATAAACCCCGCCCCACCCACGCCCTGACCCGGGACAGGACGCGAGGGCATCGCTGGCAGGGATCCAGGAGGCGAGTCGGAGAGACACGGGGGGGTGGGCGGGCGGCAGTCAGCATCCACTGGAGGAACTCAGCGGGTCGAGCGGCGTCCGTGGGCAGCTCAGTTACTTTCCCCAAATCAGTAAGGCTGATCGACACCTCCACCCCCTAACCCACCCGTCCACACCCCCAATCGCCCGCTGATCCACCCTACCCCACACCCCCAACCACCACCACTTTATCATTTCCTTTCAGAGTCACCTCATGTACAGACACTCCTGTGCCCAGCGTCACTTTATGGACACACAATCAATCTGTGTATATAAACTATCTTAAGTGTTTATTCGCTCTTCCGTTATTCGCCATGCCGTATGACGAGGGCGATCACGGTCTTTCCGTGATCATGATTGTCCTTGGCAATTTTTTTTCTGCTGAAGTGGTTTGCCATCGCCTTCTTCTGGGCAGTGACTTTACAAGACGGGTGACCCCCCCCCCCCCGGCCATTATCAATACTCTCCAGAGATTGTCTGCCTGGCGTCAGGACTTGTGATCTGCACCGGCTGCTCGTACAACCGTCCACCACCTGACTCCACGGTTTCATGTGACCCTGATCGGGGGCTAAGCAGGCGCTACACCTTGCCCAAGGGTGACCTGCAGGCTAGCGGAGGGAAGAAGCGCCTCACGCCTCCTTTGATCGCCCACAATCATACAACAGGGCACATAACGAACAAACCTAATAACTTGGCCACTGAGTGTGTGTCCGTGACCTTCTGCTGCTGTAGCCCGTCCACTTCAAGGTTCGACATGTCGTGCGTTCAGAGATGCCCTTCTGCACATCACTGTGGTTATTTGAGTTACCGTCAGCTTGAACCAGTCTGGCCCTTCTCCTCTGACCTCTCTCGTTAATGAGACATTTCCCCCCAACAGAACTGCCGCTCACCGGAAGTTTTTCTTTGTTTTTCACGCCATTCTCTGCAAACTCCAGAGCCTGCTGTGCGTGTAAATCCCAGGAGATCCAGCAGTTTCTGAGATAATCATCTGGCACCAACATAAAAGAGTCACTTAGATCACATTTCTTCCCCCATTCTGATGTTTGGTCCAAACAACAACTGAACCTCTTGACCGTGTCTGTGTGCTATTATGCAGTGAGATGCGGCCACCTGGTTGGCTGATCAGATATTTGTATTAACGAGCAGCTGCATCTGATAAAGTGGCCACTGATTTACATAGAAACATAGAAAATAGGTGCAGGAGTAGGCCATTCGGCCCTTCGAGCCTGCACCGCCATTTATTATGATCATGGCTGATCATCCAACTCAGAACCCCGCCCCAGCCTTCCCTCCATACCCCCTGACCCCTGTACCCACAAGGGCCATATCTAACTCCCTCTTAAACATAGCCAATGAACTGGCCTCAACTGTTTCCTGTGGCAGAGAATTCCACAGATTCACCACTCTCTGTGTGAAGAAGTTTTTCCTAATCTCGGTCCTAAAAGGCTTCCCCTCTATCCTCAAACTGTGACCCCTTGTTCTGGACTTCCCCAACATCGGGAACAATCTTCCTGCATCTAGCCTGTCCAATCCCTTTAGGATCTTATACGTTTCAATCAGATCCCCCCTCAATCTTCTAAATTCCAACAAGTACAAGCCCAGTTCATCCAGTCTTTCTTCATATGAAAGTCCTGCCATCCCAGGAATCAATCTGGTGAACCATCTTTGTACTCCCTCTATGGCAAAGATGTCTTTCCTCAGATTAGGGGACCAAAACTGCACACAATACTCCAGGTGTGGTCTCACCAAGGCCTTGTACAACTGCAGTAGTACCTCCCTGCTCCTGTACTCGAATCCTCTCACTATAAATGCCAGATTTGTGGCTAAACTTGGAGTAGGCAATAAACAAGAAAAAAATCTGCAGATGCTGGAAACCCAGAGCAACACAAACAAAATGCTGGAGGATCTCAGCAGGTCAGGCAGCATCTGTGGAAACAGTTGATGCTTCTGGCCGAGGCCCATCTTCAGGATGAAGAAGGAAGACGGAAGATGCCAAAATAAAAAGGTCGGGGTGGATGCGGGGGGGGGGGAGGAAGGAGGATAGCTGGAGGGTGATAGGTGAAGCCAGGTGGGTGGGAAAGGTCAAGGGCTGGAGAAGAAGGAATCTGATTGGAGAGGAAAGTGGACCATGGGAGAAAGGGGAAGGAGGAAGAGACCAGGGAGAAGTAATAGGCAGGTGAAGAGAGGTAAAAGGTCATAGTGGGGAATAGAGGAAGGGGGGATTTGTTTACCTGAAGGAGAAATTAATGTTCATGCCATCAGGTGGATGGAATATAAAGTGTTGCTTCTTCACCTTGAGAGTGGCGTCACCTTGGGACAAGAGGAGGCCATGGACTGACATCCCGGACTGTGAACGGGAACAGACGTTGGAACGAGAATTAAAATGTTTGGCCAGCAGGAAGTCCGGCTTGTGGCAGACGGTGCAGAGGAGCTCGACGAAGCACCCCCTCCCCCCCCCAATTTACGACAGGTCTCTCCAGTGTAGAGGGGGACGCGTTAGATGACCCCAGCAGATTCACAGGTGAAGAGTTGGCTCACCTGGGAAGACTGCTTGGCGACCTGAATGGAGGTGAGGGGAGAGGTGTGTGGGCAGGTGGGGCACTTTGGCCACTTGCAGGGACAAGGGCTGGGAGGGAGATGAGTGGGGAGGGATGAATGGACAATGGAACCACAGAGGGAGCAGAGGGTGGGGAGGAAGAGTTAAAGATATGCTTAGTGGTGGGATCTCTTGGAGATGGCAGTAGTTGTGGAGGACGATGTGCTTAATGCAGATGTCGTAGGTAAGTTCTATCACTGTTAAGGCAGTGGGAAGATGGGGTGAGTACGGATGTGTGGGAAATGGAGAAGATCGAGTCAGGGTGGCAGCAATTGTAGGCGGGGGAGAACCCCCATTCTTTATAGAAGGAGGACATCACTGATTTCCCGACAACAGATGCAGCGGAGGTGAAGAAACTGAGATGCTGAGGATGTTCTACGAGTCTGTGGTGGCCAGTGCTATCATGTTTGCTGTTGTGTGCTGGGGCAGCAGGCTGAGGGTAGCAGACACCAGCAGAATCAGCAAACTCATTCGTAAGGCCTGCGATGTTGTGGGGATGGAACTGGACTCTCTGACGGTGGTGTCTGAAAAGAGGATGCTGTCCAAGTTGCATGCCATCTTGGACAATGTCTCCCATCCACTACATAATGTACTGGGTGGGCACAGGAGTACATTCAGCCAGAGACTCATTCCACCGAGATGCTACACTGAGCATCATAGGAACTCATTCCACCGAGATGCAACACAAAGCGTCATAGGAAGTCATTCCTGCCTGTGGCCATCAAACTTTACAACTCCTCCCTTGGAGGGTCAGACAGTCTGAGCCAATAGGCTGGTCGTGGACTTATTTCCATCTGACATAATTTACATATCACTATTTAACTATTTATGGTTTTATATTGCTATATTTATACTCTATTCTTGGTTGGTGCAACTGTAACGAAACCCAATTTCCCTCAGGATCAATAAAGTATGTCTACCTATCTATCTATCTATCTATCTATCTAAAAAGGAGTAGCATTTTTACAGGAGATAGAGTGGGAAGAGGGATAGTCAGGATAATCGTGGAATCAGTAGGTTTAGAAAAGATGTTGGTTCACAGTTTGTCTCCAGAGGTGGAGACGGAGATCAGGAAAGGGGAGGGAGGTGTCAGAGATAACCCAAGTAAATTTAAGGTCAGGGTGGAAGTTAGAAGCAAAGTTGATAAAAATTGATGAGCTCAGCATGGGTGCACAAAGCAACACCAGTGCCATCGGAAACGTAGCGGAGGAAGTGTTGGGGAGCACTTCCGGTGTAGGTTTCAAACACGGACTGTTCTACATAGCCAATGAAGAGGCAGGCGTAGCTGGGGCCCATGCGAGTGCCCATGGCTATCCCCCGAGTTTGGAGAAAGTGAACGGAGCCCAAGGAAACATTGTTGAGGGTGAGGACCAGTTCGGCCAGATGGAAGAAGGAGGTAGTGTAGGGGAATTGGTTGGTTCTTTTGTCCAGAAAGTAGCAGGGAGCTTTGAGGCCTTCCTGATGAGGAGATAGAAGTGTACAAGGACTGGACATCCGTGGTGAAAATGCGGTGGCCAGGGAAATGAAAGTTGCAGAGGAGATCGAGGGGATGAGAAGTGTCGCAGATGTAGGTGAAAAGGGACTGAACCAAGGGGGATAGAATGGAATCGAGGTATGAGAGCATGAGTAAATATCTTTAGGGATTTTGCAGAGGAAATGGAGGTGGAAATTGGCTCATTTGATATCTATGAGGTGACCCTCCATTACTCACACCATAGCAAAGATGACCAACTTATTAGAAACATAGAAAACCTACAGCACAATACAGGTCCTTCGGCCCACAAAGCTGTGCCAAACATGTCCCTACCTTAGAACTATCTAGGTTTTACCCTATGTAGCTCTCTATTTTTCTAAGCTCCATGTAGCCATCCAGGAGTCTCTTAAAAGACCCTATCGTTTCCGCCTCCACCACCGTCACCGGCAGCCCATTCCACACACTCACCACTATCTGAGTAAAAAACTTACCCCTGACATCTCCTCTGTACCTACTTCCAAGCATCTTACAACTATGCCCTCTTGTGCTAGCCATTTCAGCCCTGGGAAAAAGCCTCTGGCTATCCACGCGATCAATGCCTCTCATCATCTTGTACACCTCTATCAGGTCACCTCTCACCCTCTGTCGCTCCAAGGAGAAAAGGCCGAGTTCACTCAACCTATTCTCATAAGGCATGCTCCCCAATCCAGGCAACATCTTTGTAAATCTCCTCTGCACCCTTTCTATGGTTTCCACATCCTTCCTGTAGTGAGGCAACCAGAAATGAGCACAGTACTCCCTAGTGGGGTCTAACCAGCGTCCTATATAACTGCAACACTACCTCTCGGCCCTTAAACTCAATCCCACGATTGATGAAGGCCAATGCACCGCGTGCCTTCTTAACCACAGAGTCAATTTGCGCAGCAGCTTTGAGTGTCCTATGGACTCGGACCCCAAGATCCCTCTGGTCCTCCACACTGCCAAGAGTCTTACCATTAATACTATATTCTGCCATCATATTTGACCTCCTAATAAATGACCTCCTTTAAATGAACCACATATTTATCTGGGTTGAACTCCATCTGCCACTTCTCAGCCCACTTTTGCATCCTATCGATTTCCCACTGTAACCTCTGACAGCCCCCCACACTATCCACAACACCCCCAACCTTTGCGTCATCAGCAAATTTACTAACCCATCCCTCCACTTCTGCATCCAGGTCATTTATAAAAATCACAAAGAGTAGGGGTCCCAGAGCAGATCCCTGAGGCACACCACTGGTCACTGACCTCCATGCAGAATATGACCCATCGACAACCACTCTTTGCCTTCTGTGGGCAAACCAATTCTGGGTCCACAAAGCAATGTCCCCTGGATCCCATACCTCCTTACTTTCTCAATAAGCCTTGCATGGGGTACCTTATCAAATGCCTTGCTGAAATCCATACATACTACATCCATGGCTCGACCTTCATCAATGTGGTTAGTCACATCCTCAAAAAATTCAATCAGGCTCATAAGGCATGACCTGCCTTTGACAAAGCCATGCTGACTATTCCTAATCATATTGGAGATCCCTGTACTCTGCCCATGAGGAAAGGTTGTCCTTGGGGAAGGGAAGCTGTCAAAGCGTCAACATTGTTTAATGTTGACACTTCAAGTTCACAAGTGTAAAGGAGAATGAAATAATTGTTAGTCCATATCCGATGCAGCACAATAAAACATGATGAGATAAAGAACAGAATAATAAAAAAGCGCAATAAATATAAATACATAACATCGCTTATTTACACAGATTGATTATATGTCTATAAAGTGACTCTAGGCAGAGGAGTGCCCGTACATCAGGTGACTCTGACAGAAAATGATGTAAGTAGTGGTGGTTGGGGGTGTGGAGGGGTGGGTCAGTGGGTGATTGGGGGTGTGGAGGGGTGGGTCAGTGGGTGATTGGGGGTGTGGAGGGGTGGGTCAGTGGGTGATTGGGGATGTGGAGGGGTGGGTCAGTGGGTGATTGGGGGTGTGGAGGGGTGGGTCGGTGGGTGATTGGGGGTGTGGAGGGGTGGGTTAGTGGGTGATTGGGGGTGTGGAGGGGTGGGTCAGTGGGTGATTGGGGGTGTGGAGGGGTGGGTTAGTGGGTGATTGGGGGTGTGGTGGGGTGGGTCAGTGGGTGATTGGGGGTGTGGAGGGGTGGGTCAGTGGGAGATTGGGGGTGTGGAGGGGTGGGTCGGTGGGTGATTAGGGGTGTGGAGGGGTGGGTTAGTGGGATATTGGGGGTGTGGAGGGGTGGGTCAGTGGGTGATTGGGGGTGTGGAGGGGTGGGTTTGTGGGTGATTGGGGGTGTGGTGGGGTGGGTCAGTGGGTGATTGGGGGTGTGGAGGGGTGGGTCAGTGGGAGATTGGGGGTGTGGAGGGGTGGGTCGGTGGGTGATTAGGGGTGTGGAGGGGTGGGTCAGTGGGTGATTGGGGGTGTGGAGGGGTGGGTCAGTGGGTGATTGGGGGTGTAGGGGGTGGGTCAGTGGGTGGTTGGGGGTGTAGAGGGGTGGGTCAGTGGGTGGTTGGGGGTGTGGACGGGTGGGTCAGTGGGTGATTGGGGGTGTGGAGGGGTGGGTCGGTGGGTGATTGGGGGTGTGGACGGGTGGGTCAGTGGGTGGTTGGGGGTGTGGAGGGGTGGGTCAGTGGGTGATTGGGGGTGTGGAGGGGTGGGTCAGTGGGTGATTGGGGGTGTGGAGAGGTGGGTCAGTAGGTGATTGGGGGTGTGGAGGGGTGGGTCAGTGGGTGATTGGGGGTGTGGAGGGGGGGGTCAGTGGGTGATTGGGGGTGTGGAGCGGTAGGTCAGTGAGTGATTGGGGGTGTGGAGGGGTGGGTCAGTGGGTGATTGGGGGTGTGTAGGGGTGGGTCAGTGGGTGATTGGGGGTGTGGAGGGGTGGGTCAGTGGGTGATTGGGGGTGTGGAGGGGTGGGTCAATGGGTGATTGGGTGTGTGGAGGGGTGGGTCAATGGGTGATTGGGGGTGTGGAGGGGTGGGTTAGTGGGTGATTGGGGGTGTGGAGGGGTGGGTCAGTGGGTGATTGGGGGTGTGGAGGGGTGGGTCAGTGGGAGATTGGGGCTGTGGAGGGGTGGGTCAGTGGGTGGTTGGGGGTGTGGAGGGGTGGGTCAGTGGGTGATAGGGGGTGTGGAGGGGTGTGTCAGTGGGTGATTGGGGGTGTGGAGGGGTGGGTCGGTGGGTGATTGTGTGTGGAGGGGTGTGTCAGTGGGTGATTGGGGGTGTGGAGGGGTGGGTCAGTGGGTGATTGGGGGTGTGGAGGGGTGGGTCAGTGGGTGATTGGGGGTGTGGAGGGGTGGGTCAGTGGGAGATTGGAGGTGTGGAGGGGTGGGTCGGTGGGTGATTAGGGGTGTGGAGAGGTGGGTCAGTGGGTGATTGGGGGTGTGGAGGGGTGGGTCAGTGGGTGATTGGGGGTGTGGAGGGGTGGGTCAGTGGGTGATTGGGGGTGTGGAGGGGGGGTCAGTGGGTGATTGGGGTGTGGAGGGGTGGGTCAGTGGGTGATTGGGGGTGTGGAGGGGTGGGTCAGTGGGTGATTGGGGGTGTGGAGGGGGGGTCAGTGGGTGATTGGGGTGTAGAGGGGTGGGTCAGTGGGTGATTGGGGGTGTAGGGGGTGGGTCAGTGGGTAGTTGGGGGTGTAGAGGGGTGGGTCAGTGGGTGGTTGGGGGTGTGGACGGGTGGGTCAGTGGGTGATTGGGGGTGTGGAGGGGTGGGTCGGTGGGTGGTTGGGGATGTGGACGGGTGGGTCAGTGGGTGGTTGGGGTGTGGAGGGGTGGGTCAGTGGGTGATTGGGGGTGTGGAGGGGTGGGTCAGTGGGTGATTGGGGGTGTGGAGAGGTGGGTCAGTAGGTGATTGGGGGTGTGGAGGGGTGGGTCAGTGGGTGATTGGGGGTGTGGAGGGGTGGGTCAGTGGGTGATTGGGGGTGTGGAGGGGTGGGTCAGTGAGTGATTGGGGGTGTGGATGGGTGGATCAGTGGGTGATTGGGGGTGTGTAGGGGTGGGTCAGTGGGTGATTGGGGGTGTGGAGGGGTGGGTCAGTGGGTGATTGGGGGTGTGGAGGGGTGGGTCAGTGGGTGATTGGGTGTGTGGAGGGGTGGGTCAATGGGTGATTGGGGGTGTGGAGGGGTGTGTTAGTGGGTGATTGGGGGTGTGGAGGGGTGGGTCAGTGGGAGATTGGGGCTGTGGAGGGGTGGGTCAGTGGGAGATTGGGGGTGTGGAGGGGTGGGTCGGTGGGTGATTAGGGGTGTGGAGGGGTGGGTCAGTGAGTGATTGGGGGTGTGGAGGGGTGGGTCAGTGGGTGATTGGGGGTGTAGGGGGTGGGTCAGTGGGTGTTTGGGGGTGTAGAGGGGTGGGTCAGTGGGTGATTGGGGGTGTGGAGGGGTGGGTCAGTGGGAGATTGGGGCTGTGGAGGGGTGGGTCAGTGGGAGATTGGGGGTGTGGAGGGGTGGGTCGGTGGGTGATTGGGGGTGTGGAGGGGTGGGTCAGTGAGTGATTGGGGGTGTGGAGGGGTGGGTCAGTGGGTGATTGGGGGTGTAGGGGGTGGGTCAGTGGGTGGTTGGGGGTGTAGAGGGGTGGGTCAGTGGGTGGTTGGGGGTGTGGAGGGGTGGGTCAGTGGGTGATCGGGGGTGTGGAGGGGTGGGTCAGTGGGTGATAGGGGGTGTGGAGTGGTGTGTCAGTGGGTGATTGTGTGTGGAGGGGTGTGTCAGTGGGTGATTGGGGGTGTGGAGGGGTGGGTCAGTGGGTGATTGGGGGTGTGGAGGGGTGGGTCAGTGGGTGATTGGAGGTGTGGAGGGGTGGGTCAGTGGGAGATTGGAGGTGTGGAGGGGTGGGTCGGTGGGTGATTAGGGGTGTGGAGGGGTGGGTCAGTGGGTGATTGGGGGTGTGGAGGGGTGGGTCAGTGGGTGATTGGGGGTGTGGAGTGGGGGTCAGTGGGTGATTGGGGTGTGGAGGGGTGGGTCAGTGGGTGATTGGGGGTGTGGAGGGGTGGGTCAGTGGGTGATTGGGGGTGTGGAGGGGGGGTCAGTGGGTGATTGGGGTGTAGAGGGGTGGGTCAGTGGGTGATTGGGGGTGTGGAGCGGTGGGTCAGTGGGTGATTGGGGGTGTGGAGGGGTGGGTCAGTGGGTGATTGGGGGTGTGAAGGGGTGGGTCAGTGGGAGATTGGGGGTGTGGAGGGGTGGGTCAGTGTGTGGAGGTGTTGATCAGCCTCACTGCTTGGAAGAAAGTCACTGTTTTTGAGTCTGGTGGTCCTGGTGTGGATGCTACGAAGCTCCTCCCCGACGGGAGTGGGACAGACAGTCCGTGAGCAGGTTGGGTGGGATCCTTCATGATGTTGCTGGCCCTTTTCCAACACCTTTCTCCTGACGGCGTGTAGACTGGCGCCGGTGATGCGTTGGGCAGTTGTGACTCCCCGTGGTGGAGAATTCCTGCCCTCCTCAGTCCAGTCTTCGAACCGGGCAGTGATGCAGCTCATCAGAGTGCTCCCGACGGCACATCCATCGAAGAGCGTGAGCGTAGGTGTGCAAATTTCTGTTCCCTTCAGTCAAGGGCAGAGCCCTCACCAGGCCAGCCAGGAATGACCTTCACAACAAAGCAATAACTTGTGAGGGTGAGTCAGCAAGGAAATATTATGCCGGCCCGTGCCAATAAAGCTATCAGCGTAGGAGGTACCCTCGCCGATAAGAACTGCTTGATGATTAACCACAGTGAGAGTGACAGTGAGAAATACTGAAAATGCAGGAGGTGTAAACGCACCGACACACACACTTCACAATCGGTGTCATGCCTGTCCCTGAGGCTGTGTCATTCCCAGCAGAAAGTAAACTTACAATCAAGTTGTCTGCATGTCAAGTTCAAGTAGAATGGGACAGTGTTCCTTTGAGGCCAAGGTGCAAAACACACAGCACCTGTAGTTACAAAGCCACAGAGAGCCATAAAAATAGGGGACAAGCTCTCCTCTACAATCACTCTGAGCACCGGTGCCCCCAGAAGGCTGTGTACTCAGCCCCCTGCTGTACTCACTGTACAGCCATGATTGTGCAGCCAAGTTTCCATCGAACTCAATGTATAAGTTTGCTGATGACACCACAATTGTAGGCCGTATCTCGGGTAATGATGAGTTTGAGTACAGAGAGGAAATTAAGAACCTGGTGGCATGGTGCGAAGACAATAACCTATCCCTCAACGTCAGCAAGATGAAGGAATTGGTTGTTGACTTCAGAAAGAGTAGCAGACAGCACAACCCAATTTACATCAGTGGTGCGCAAGTGGAACAGGTCAAAAGCTTTAAGTTCCTCGGGGTCAATATCACAAATGACCTGACTTGGTCCAACCAAGCAGAGTCCACTGCCAAGAAGGCCCACCAGCACCTTTACTTCCTGAGAAAGCTAAAGAAATTTGGCCTGTCCCCTAAAACCCTCACTAATTTTTATAGATGCACCGTAGAAAGCATTCTTCTAGGGTGCATCACAACCTGGTATGGAAGTTGTCCTGTCCAAGACCGGAAGAAGCTGCAGAAAATCGTGAACACGACGCAGCACATCACACAAACCAATCTTCCGTCCGTGGACTCACTTTACACCGCACGCTGTCGGAGCAGTGCTGCCAGGTTAATCAAGGACACGACCCACCCAGCCAACACACTTTTCGTCCCTCTTCCCTCTGGGAGAAGGCTCAGGAGCTTGAAGCCTCTATGGCCAGATTTGGGAACAGCTTCTTTCCATCTGTGATAAGACTGCTGAACAGATCCTGACCCGGATCTGGGCCGTGCCCTCCAAATATCCGGACCTGCCTCTCGGTTTTTTTGCACGACCTTACTTTCCATTTTTCTATTTTCTGTTTATGATTTATAATTTAAATTTTTAATATTTATTATCGATTTGTAATCCAGGGAGCGGGAAGTGCAGAATCAAATATCGCTGTGATGATTGTACATTCTAGTATCAATTGTTTGGCGACAATAAAGTATAAAGTATAAAGTATAAATAAGCCCCTGAGCGGACTGGAATGAAGATTGAAGGTACATGATGGCATATCGTCCTGGAGCCATTTCTCCGCAAGAACAAATGCGCAGCAGTTGCTCTACTCGCTCTGGGTCAGCCACGGACTAAGTTAATCCAGCTTGGCTGCCATGGAGCGAACACTGGAGAGCAGCGTCAATGGGGGAACCGGCCCAGTATCTCAACCTAGCATGGATTCCAACACGTTCGACGCGCATTCATTTCTCTCCCACGCCACCTCCTGTGCCTCTGTGTCCAACCCTGGGATTCATTTTCTTGCAGTCTTTCACAGTAAAACAAGGAATAACAATAGAACCAGTGAAAAACTAGAAAGACGGACAAAAAAACTCATATGCAAAAGAAGGAAAGTTGTGCAAACACTAAAATATATAAACAGACAAATAAAGAAATAGATTTAAAAAATAATATTGAGAACATGAGTTGTAAAGAGTCCCTGAAAGTGAGGTTGTGGAATCAGTTCAGTGTTGAGGTGAGTGAAATTATCCATGCTGGTTCAGGAACCTGATGATTGAGGGGTGATAACTGTTCCTGAACCTGGTGGTGTGGGTCCTGAGGTTCCTGTACCTCCTTCCTGATGGTTGAGGGGTAATAACTGTTCCTGAACCTGGTGGTGTGGGTCCTGAGGTTCCTGTACCTCCTTCCTGATGGTTGAGGGGTAATAACTGTTCCTGATCCTGGTGGTGTGGGACCTGAGGCTCCTGTACCTGCTTCCTGATGGTTGAGGGGTAATAACTGTTCCTGAACCTGGTGGTGTGGGTCCTGAGGCAACTGTACCTGCTTCCTGATGGTTGAGGGGTAATAACTGTTCCTGAGCATGATGGTGTGAGTGCTGAGGTTCCTGTATCTCCTTCCTGATGATTGAGGGGGTAATAGCAGTTCAGGTGTGGGTCCTGAGGCTCCTGTACCTCCTTTCTGATGGTTGAGGGGTAATAACTGTCCCTGAAACTGGTGGTGTGGGTCCTGAGGCTCCTGTAACACCTTCTTGACGGTTGAGGGGGACTATCTGTTCCTGAACCTGGTGGTGTGGGTCCTGAGGCTCCTGCACCTCCTTCCTGATGGTTGAGGGGTAATAACTGTTCCTGAACCTGGTGGTGTGGGTCCTGAGGCTCCTGTACCTCCTTCCTGATGGTTGAGGGGTAATAACTGTTCCTGAACCTGGTGGTGTGGGTCCTGAGGCTCCTGTACCTCCTCCCTGATGACAGTAACAAAAAGAGAGCTTGGCTTGGCTGGTGGGGGTCGTTGATAACTGATGCTTCTTTCTTGTGTCAGCAATACTTGCATATGTGCTCAATGGTGGGGAGGGTTTTGCCTGCGATGGTCTGGGCTCTGCCCGCTACCTTCTGTCCCCTTTTCCATCCCTGGGCATCGGTGTATCCATATCAGTGTACAGGGGGATGTTTACTCTGTAGATTACCGTAACAGGGAGCTTCACTCTTTAACTCCCATGACCCGAGCCTGTGTGCACAGATATTCCATATTTAATTCATTGACCAGAGAACCAAAGGACAGTTTAACCTTCTCAGACTGTCTGTCCCACTCCCATCAGGGAGGAGGCTACGTACCTTCAACGCCAGGACCACCAGACTCAAAAACTGTGACTCTCCACAAGCAGCGAGGATGATCAACACCTCCACCCACTGACTCACCCCTCCACACCCCCAATCACCCACTGACCCACCCCTCCACACCCCCAATCACTCACTGACCCACCCCTCCATACCCCCAATCACCCACTGACCAACCCCTCAGCACCCCCAATCACCCACTGACCCAACCCTCCACATCCCCAATCACCCACTGACCCACCCCTCCACATCCCCAATCACCCACTGACCCAACCCTCCACACACCTCCAATCACCATTGACCCACCCCTCCACACCCCCAATCACCCACTGACCCAACCCTCCACACCCCCAATCACCCACTGACCCACCCCTCCACACCCACAATCACCCACTGACCCACCCCTCCACACCCCCAATCACCCACTGACCCACCCCTCCACACCCCCAATCCCCACTAACCCACCCCTCCACACCCCCAATCACCCACTGACCCACCCCTCCACACCCCCAATCACCCACTGACCCACCCCTCCACACACCCAATCACCAACCGACCCACCCCTCCACACCCCCAATCACCCACTGACTCACCCCTCCAACCCCCAATCACCCACTGACCCAACCCTCCACAGTGCCAATCACCCACTGACCCACCCCTCCACACTCCCAATCACCCACTGACCCACACCTCCACAACTCCAATTCCCCACTGACACACCCCTCCACACCCCAATCACCCTCCGACCCATCTCTCCACAACCCCAATCACCCAGTGACCCACCCCTCCACACCCACAATCACCCACTGTCCCACCCCTGCACACCCCCAATCACCCACTGACCCACCCATACACACAGAACCAACCACCCACTGACCCAACCCTCCACACACCCAATCACCAACTGACCCACCCCTCCACAACCCCAATCACCAACAGACCCACCCCTCTACAACCCCAAAATCACTCACTGACACACCCCCCTTACCCTAATCACCCACCGATCCACCCCTGCACACCCCAATCAACCACTGACCCAACCCTCCATACCCCCAATCATCCACTGACCAACCCCTGTACACCCCCAATCACCCACTGACCACCACTCCACACCCCCAATCACCCACTGACCCCCCCTCCTCACCCCCAATCACCCATTGACCCATCCCTCCACACCCCCAATCAGCTACCAATCCACTCCTCCACATCCCAAATCACCCACTGATCCAACCCTCCATACCCCGATCACCCACTGACCCACCCCTCCACACCCTCAATTACCAACTGACCCATCCCTCCACAGCCCCAATCAGCTACTGATCCACCCCTCCACATCACGAATCACCCACTGATCCAACTCTCCATACCCCGATCACCCACTGACCCACCCCTCCACACCCCCGATCACCAACTGACCAACCCCTCAACATCCCCAATCACTGACTGACCCAACCCTCCACACCCCCAATCACCCACTGACCCACCCCTCCACACCCCCAATCACCCACTGACCCACCCCTCCACACACCCAATCACCAACCGACCCACCCCTCCACACCCCCAATCACCCACTGACTCACCCCTCCAACCCCCAATCACCCACTGACCCAACCCTCCACAGTGCCAATCACCCACTGACCCACCCTTCCACACTCCCAATCACCCACTGACCCACACCTCCACAACTCCAATTCCCCACTGACACAACCCTCCACACCCCCCAATCACCCAATGACCCACCCCTCCACACCCCAATCACCCTCCGACCCATCTCTCCACAACCCCAATCACCCAGTGACCCACCCCTCCACACCCACAATCACCCACTGTCCCACCCCTGCACACCCCCAATCACCCACTGACCCACCCATACACACAGAACCAACCACCCACTGACCCAGCCCTCCACACACACGCAACCACCCACTGACCCACCCCTCCACACACCCAATCACCAACTGACCCACCCCTCCACAACCCCAATCACCAACAGACCCACCCCTCTACAACCCCAAAATCACTCACTGACCCACCCCCCTTACCCTAATCACCCACCGATCCACCCCTGCACACCCCAATCAACCACTGACCCAACCCTCCATACCCCCAATCATCCACTGACCAACCCCTGTACACCCCCAATCACCCACTGACCACCACTCCACACCCCCAATCACCCACTGACCCCCCCTCCTCACCCCCAATCACCCATTGACCCATCCCTCCACACACCCAATCAGCTACCAATCCACCCCTCCACATCCCAAATCACCCACTGATCCAACCCTCCATACCCCGATCACCCACTGACACACCCCTCCAGTCCCCTGATCACCCACTGACCCAACCCTCCACACCCTCAATTACCAACTGACCCATCCCTCCACAGCCCCAATCAGCTACTGATCCACCCCTCCACATCACGAATCACCCACTTGATCCAACTCTCCATACCAAGATCACCCACTGACCCACCCCTCCACACCCCCGATCACCAACTGACCAACCCCTCAACATCCCCAATCACTGACTGACCCAACCGACCACATTCCCAATCATCCACTGACCCAACCCTCCACACCCCCAATCATCCACCGATCACAATCCAAATCACCCACTAACCCACCCCTCCACAACTCCAATTCCCCACTGACACACCCCTCTACACCCCCTATCACCCACTGACCCACCCCTCCACACCACAATCACCCACTAACACACCCCTCCACACCCCCAATCACCCACTGACCAACCCCTCCACACCCCCAATCACCCACTGACCCACCCCTCCACACCCCCAGTCACCCACTGAGCCATCTCTCCACAGTCCCAATCACCCACTGACCCATCCCTCCACACAGAACCAACCACCCTCTGACCCACCCTTCATCACCCCCAATCATCCACTGACCCACCCCTCCATACCCCCAATCAGCTACCGATCCACCCCTCCACATCCCCAATCATCCACTGACCCAACCCTCCATACCCCAATCATCCACTGACCCACCCCTCCACACCCCCAATCACCCACTGACCCACCCCTCCACACCCCCAACCACCCACTGACCCACCACTCCACACCGCCAATCACCAACTGACCCGCCCCTCTACAACACCAATCACCCACTGACCCACCCCCACACCCCAAATCACCCACTGACCCACCCCTCAACACCCTCAATCACACACTAACTCACCCCTCCACACCTCAATCACCCACCGACCCACCCCTCCACACGCCAATCAACCACTGACCCAACCCTCCATAACCCCATTGATTCACCAACCCATCCCTCCACACCGCCAATCAACCACTGACCCACCACTCCCCACCCCCAATCACCCACTGACCCACCCCTCCCCACCCACAATCACCCACTGACCACCACTCCACACCCCCAATGACCCACTGACCCACTCCTCATCACCCCAAATCACCCACTAAACCACCTCTCCACACCCCCAATCACTCACCGACCCATCCCTCCACACCCCTAATCACCCACTGACCCACCCCTCCACACACACCCTACCACCCTCTGACCCACCCCTCCACAGTCCTAATCATCCACTGACCCACCCCTCCACACCCCCAATCACCCACTGACCCACCCCTCCGCACACCCCAATCATCCACTGACCCACCCCTCCACACCCCCAACCACCCACTGACCCACCTCTCCACACGCCAATCAACCACTGACCCAACCCTCCATAACCCCATTGATTCACCAACCCATCCCTCCACACCGCCAATCAACCACTGACCCACCACTCCCCACCCCCAATCACCCACTGACCCACCCCTCCCCACCCCCAATCACCCACTGACCACCACTCCACACCCCCAATGACCCACTGACCCACTCCTCATCACCCCAAATCACCCACTAAACCACCTCTCCACACCCCCAATCACTCACCGACCCACCCTTCTACACCCCCAATCACCCACTGACCCACCCCTCCACACACCCCCAATCACCCACTGACCCACCACTCCACACCCCCAATCACCCACTGACCCACCCCTCCACACCCCCAATCACCCACCGAGCCATCCCTCCACACCCCCAATCACCCACTGACCCACCCCTTCACACCCCCAATCACCCACTGACCCACCCCTCCACACACACAATCAGCCACCGACCCACCCCTCCACACCCCAAATCAGCTCCCGATCCACCCCTCCACATCCCCAAATCATCCACTGACCCACCCTCCACACCCCCAATCACCCACTGACCCAGACCTCCGCACACCCCAATCATCCACTGACCCACCCCTCCACACTCCCAACCACCCACTGACCCACCCCTCCACACCCCCAATCACCCACTGACCCACCCCTCCACACCCCCAATCATCCACTGACGCACCCCTCCACACCCCCAATCACCCACTGACCCACCACTCCGCACTCCCAATCACCCACTGACCCACCCCTCCACACCCCCAATCACCCACTGACCCACCCCTCCACATCCCCAATCACCCACCGACCCACCCCTCTACAACACCAATCACCCACTGACCCACCCCTCCACACCCCCAATCACCCACTGACCCACCCCTCCGCACACCCCAATCATCCACTGACCCACCCCTCCACACCCCCAATCACCCACTGACCCACCACTCCACACCCCCAACCACCCACTGACCCACCACTCCACACCGCCAATCACCAACTGACCCGCCCCTCTACAACACCAATCACCCACTGACCCACCCCCACACCCCGAATCACCCACTGACCCACCCCTCAACACCCACAATCACACACTAACCCACCCCTCCACACCTCAATCACCCACCGACCCACCACTCCACACGCCAATCACCCACTGACCCACCCCTCCACACCCCCAATCATCCACTGACGCACCCCTCCACACCTCCAATCACCCACTGACCCACCCCTCCGCACACCCCAATCATCCACTGACCCACCCCTCCACACCCCCAACCACCCACTGACCCACCACTCCACACCGCCAATCACCAACTGACCCGCCCCTCTACAACACCAATCACCCACTGACCCACCCCCACACCCCGAATCACCCACTGACCCACCCCTCAACACCCTCAATCACACACTAACCCACCCCTCCACACCCCAATCATCCACTGACCCACCCCTCCACATCCCCAAAATCACTCACTGACACACCCCTCCACACGCCAATCACCCTCCGATCCACCCCTCCATACCCCAATCACCCACTGACCCACCCCTCCACACCCCCAATCACCCACTGACCACCCCTCCACACCCCCAATCACCCACTGACCCACCCCTCCACACCCCCAATCACCCACCGACCCACCCCCTCCGCACCCCCAATCACCCACTGTCCCACCCCTCCACACCCCCAATCACCCACCAACCCACCCCCTCCACACCTCCAATCACCCACTGACCCACCCCTCCACACACCCCCAATCACTCACTGACCCACCCCTCCACACCCCCAATCACCCACTGACCCCCCTCCACACCCCCAATCACCCACCGACCCACCCCTCCACACCCCTAATCACCCACCGACCCACCCCTCCACACCCCCAATCACCCACTGACCCACCCCTCAACACCCTCAATCACACACTAACTCACCCCTCCACACCTCAATCACCCACCGACCCACCCCTCCACACGCCAATCAACCATTAACCCAACCCTCCATACCCCCATTCATTCACCGACCCATCCCTCCACACCGCCATTCACCCACTGACCCACCCCTCCACACACACCCTACCACCCTCTGACCCACCCCTCCACAGTCCTAATCATCCACTGACCCACCCCTCCACACCCCCAATCACCCACTGACCCACCCCTCCGCACACCCCAATCATCCACTGACCCACCCCTCCACACGCCCAACCACCCACTGACCCACCTCTCCACACGCCAATCAACCACTGACCCAACCCTCCATAACCCCATTGATTCACCAACCCATCACTCCACACCGCCAATCAACCACTGATCCACCCCTCCCCACCCCCAATCACCCACTGACCACCACTCCACACCCAAAAATCACCCACTGACCCACTCCTCATCACCCCCAATCACCGACTGACCCACCTCTCCACACCCCCAATCACTCACCGACCCACCCTTCTACAACCCCAATCACCCACTGACCCACCCCTCCACACACACCCAATCACCAACTGACCCGCCCCTCTACAACACCAATCACCCACTGACCCACCCCCACACCCCGAATCACCCACTGACCCACCCCTCAACACCCTCAATCACAGACTAACCCACCCCTCCACACCCCAATCATCCACTGACCCACCCCTCCACATCCCCAAAATCACTCACTGACACACCCCTCCACACGCCAATCACCCTCCGATCCACCCCTCCATACCCCAATCACCCACTGACCCACCCCTCCTCACCCCCAATCACCCACTGACCACCCCTCCACACCCCCAATCACCCACAGACCCACCCCTCATCACCCCCAATCACCCACTGACCCACCCCTCCACACCCCCAATCACCCTCCGACCCACCCCTCCACACCCCCAATCACCCACTGACCCACCCCTCCACACCCCCAACCACCCACTGACCCACACCTCCACACCCCCCAATCACCCACTGACCCACCCCTCCACACACCCAATCACCCACTGACCCACCCCTCCACACCCCCCAATCACCCACTGACCCACCCCTCCACACCCCCCAATCACCCATTGACCCACCCCTCCACACCCCCAATCACCCACTGACCCACCCCTCCACACCCCCGATCACCCACTGACCCAGCCCCCCACACCCCCAATCACCCACTGACCCACACCTCCACACCCCCAATCACTCACTGACCCACCCCTCTACACCCCCAATCACCCTCTGACGCACCCCTCCACACCCCCAATCAGCCTCTGACCCACCCCTCCACACCCCCAATCTCCCACAAACCCACCCCTCCACACCCCCAATCACCCACTGACCCACCCCTCCACACCCCCAATCATCCTCTGACCCACCCCTCCACACCCCCAATCACCCACTGACCCACCCCTCCACACCCCCAATCACCCACTGACCCACCCCTCCACACCCCCAATCACCCACTGACCCACCCCTCCACACCCCCAATCACCCACTGACCCACCCCTCCACATCCCCAATCACCCACGGACCCACCCCCCACACCCCGAATCACCCACTGACCCACCCCTCCACACACCCCCAATCACCCTCTGACCCACCCCTCCACACTCCCAATCACCCACTGACCCACCCCTACACACCCCCAATCACCCACTGACCCTCCCCTCCCCACACCCCCAATCACCCACTGACCCACACCTCCACACCCCCAATCACCCACTGACCCACCCCTCCACACCCCCAATCACCCACTGACCCACCCCTCCACACCCACAATCACCCACCGACCCACCTCTCCACACCCCCAATCAGCCACCGACACACCCCTCCACACCCCCAATGACCCACTGACCCACCCCTCCACACCCCCATTCACCCACCGACCCACCTCCTCCGCACCCCCAATCACCCACTGTCCCACCCCTCCACACCCCCAATCACCCACCAACCCACCCCCTCCACACCTCCAATCACCCACTGACCCACCCCTCCACACACCCCCAATCACCAACTGACCCACCCCTCCACACCCCCAATCACCCACTGACCCCCCTCCACACCCCCAATCACCCACCGACCCACCCCTCCACACCCCCAATCACCCACCGACCCACCCCTCCACACCCCCAATCACCAACTGACCCACCCCTCAACACCCTCAATCACACACTAACTCACCCCTCCACACCTCAATCACCCACCGACCCACCCCTCCACACGCCAATCAACCACTAACCCAACCCTCCATACCCCCATTCATTCCCCGACCCATCCCTCCACACCGCCAATCACCCACTGACCCACCACTCCACACACACCCTACCACCCTCTGACCCACCCCTCCACAGTCCTAATCATCCACTGACCCACCCCTACACACCCCCAATCACCCACTGACCCACCCCTCCGCACACCCCAATCATCCACTGACCCACCCCTCCACACGCCCAACCACCCACTGACCCACCTCTCCACACGCCAATCAACCACTGACCCAACCCTCCATAACCCCATTGATTCACCAACCCATCACTCCACACCGCCAATCAACCACTGACCCACCCCTCCCCACCCCCAATCACCCACTGACCACCACTCCACACCCCCAATCACCCACTGACCCACTCCTCATCACCCCCAATCACCCACTGACCCACCTCTCCACACCCCCAATCACTCACCGACCCAACCTTCTACACCCCCAATCACCCACTGACCCACCCCTCCACACACCCCCAATCACCCACTGACCCTCCCCTCCACACCCCCAATCACCCACTGACACACCCCTCCACACCCCCAATCACCCACTGACACTACCCCCAATCACCCACTGACCCACCTCTCCACACCCCCAATCACTCACCGACCCACCCTTCTACACCCCCAATCACCCACTGACCCACCCCTCCACACACCCCCAATCACCCACTGACCCACCCCTCCACACCCCCAATCACCCACTGACCCACCCCTCCACACCCCCAATCACCCACCGACCCATCCTTCCACACCCCCAATCACCCACTGACCCACCCCTTCACACCCCCAATCACCCACTGACCCACCTCTCCACACACCCAATCAGCCACCGACCCACCCCTCCACAACCCAAATCAGCTCCCGATCCACCCCTCCACATCCCCAATCATCCACTGACCCACCCTCCACACCCCCAATCACCCACCGACCCACCCCTCCACACCCCAATCACCCACTGACCCACCCCTCCACACCCCCAATCATCCACTGACGCACCCCTCCACACCCCCAATCACCCACTGACCCACACCTCCGCACATCCCAATCATCCACTGACCCACCCCTCCACACCCCCAATCACCCACTGACCCACCACTCCACACCCCCAACCACCCACTGACCCACCACTCCACACCGCCAATCACCAACTGACCCGCCCCTCTACAACACCAATCACCCACTGACCCACCCCCGCACCCCGAATCACCCACTGACCCACCCCTCAACACCCTCAATCACACACTAACCCACCCCTCCACACCTCAATCACCCACCGACCCACCACTCCACACGCCAATCAACCACTAACCCAACCCTCCATACCCCCATTCATTCACCGACCCACCCCTCCACACCCCCAATCACCCACTGACCCAGCCCTCCGCACACCCCAATCATCCGCTGACACACCCCTCCACACTCCCAACCACCCACTGACCCACCCCTCCACACCCCCAATAACCCACTGACCCACCCCTCCACACCCCCAATCATCCACTGACGCACCCCTCCACACCTCCAATCACCCACTGACCCACCCCTCCGCACACCCCAATCATCCACTGACCCACCCCTCCACACCCCCAACCACCCACTGACCCAGCCCCCCACACCGCCAATCACCAACTGACCCGACCCTCTACAACACCAATCACCCACTGACCCACCCCCACACCCCGAATCACCCACTGACCCACCCCTCAACACCCTCAATCACACACTAACCCACCCCTCCACACCCCAATCATCCACTGACCCACCCCTCCACATCCCCAAAATCACTCACTGACACACCCCTCCACACGCCAATCACCCTCCGATCCACCCCTCCATACCCCAATCACCCACTGACCCACCCCTCCTCACCCCCAATCACCCACTGACCACCCCTCCACACCCCCAATCACCCACTGACCCACCCCTCATCACCCCCAATCACCCACTGACCCACCCCTCCACACCCCCAATCACCCACTGACCCACCCCTCCACACCCCCAATCACCCACTGACCCACCCCTCCACACCCCTAACCACCCACTGACCCACACCTCCACACGCCCCAATCACCCACTGACCCACCCCTCCACACACCCAATCACCCACTGACCCACCCCTCCACACCCCCCAATCACCCACTGACCCACCCCTCCACACCCCCCAATCACCCACTGACCCACCCCTCCTCACCCCCAATCACCCACTGACACACCCCTCCACACCCCCGATCACCCACTGACCCACCCCCCCACACCCCCAATCACCCACTGACCCACACCTCAACACCGCTAATCACTCACTGACCCACCCCTCTACACCCCCAATCACCCTCTGACGCACCCCTCCACACCCCCAATCAGCCTCTGACCCACCCCTCCACACCCCCAATCTCCCACAAACCCACCCCTCCACACCCCCAATCACCCACTGACCCACCCCTCCACACCCCCAATCACCCACTGACCCACCCCTCCACACCCCCAATCACCCACTGACACTCCCCTCCACACACCCCCAATCACCCACTGACCCACCTCTCCACACCCCCAATCACCCACTGACCCACCCCTCCACACCCCGAATCACCCACTGACCCACCCCTCTACACACCCCCAATCACCCTCTGACCCACCCCTCCACACCCCCAATCACCCACTGACCCTCCCCTCCCCACACCCCCAATCACCCACTGACCCACACCTCCACACCCCCAATCACCCACTGACCCACCCCTCCACACCCCCAATCACCCACTGACCCACCCCTCCACACCCACAATCACCCACCGACCCACCTCTCCACACCCCCAATCAGCCACTGACACACCCCTCCACACCCCCAATGACCCACTGACCCTCCCCTCCACACCCCCAATCACCCACCGACCCACCCCCTCCGCACCCCCAATCACCCACTGTCCCACCCCTCCACACCCCCAATCACCCACCACCCCACCCCCTCCACACCTCCAATCACCCACTGACCCACCCCTCCACACACCCCCAATCACCCACAGACCCACCCATCCACACCCCCAATCACCCACTGACCCACCCCTCCACTCCCCGAATCACCCACTGATCCACCCCTCCACACCCCCAATCACCCACTGACCCACCCCTCCACTCCCCGAATCACCCACTGACCCACCTCTCCACACACCCAATCACCCACTGACCCACCCCTCCACACCCCCAAACACCCACAGACCCACCCCTCCACACACCCAATCACCCACTGACCCACCCCTCCACACCCCCGATCACCCACTGACACAGCCCCCCACACCCCCAATCACCCACTGACCCACACCTCCACACCCCCAATCACTCACTGACCCACCCCTCTACACCCCCAATCACCCTCTGACGCACCCCTCCACACCCCCAATCAGCCTCTGACCCACCCCTCCACACCCCCAATCTCCCACAAACCCACCCCTCCACACCCCCAATCACCCACTGACCCACCCCTCCACACCCCCAATCATCCTCTGACCCACCCCTCCACACCCCCAATCACCCACTGACCCACCCCTCCACACCCCCAATCACCCACTGACCCACCCCTCCACACCCCCAATCACCCACTGACCCACCCCTCCATACACCCCCAATCACCCACTGACCCACCCCTCCACACCCCCAATCACCCACTGACCCACCCCTCCACACCCCGAATCACCCACTGACCCACCCCTCCACACACCCCCAATCACCCTCTGACCCACCCCTCCACACTCCCAATCACCCACTGACCCACCCCTACACACCCCCAATCACCCACTGACCCTCCCCTCCCCACACCCCCAATCACCCACTGACCCACACCTCCACACCCCCAATCACCCACTGACCCACCCCTCCACACCCCCAATCACCCACTGACCCACCCCTCCACACCCACAATCACCCACCGACCCACCTCTCCACACCCCCAATCAGCCACCGACACACCCCTCCACACCCCCAATGACCCACTGACCCACCCCTCCACACCCCCATTCACCCACCGACCCACCCCCTCCGCACCCCCAATCACCCACTGTCCCACCCCTCCACACCCCCAATCACCCACCAACCCACCCCCTCCACACCTCCAATCACCCACTGACCCACCCCTCCACACACCCCCAATCACCCACTGACCCACCCCTCCACACCCCCAATCACCCACTGACCCACCACTCCACACCCCCAATCACCCACCGACCCACCCCTCCACACCCCCAATCACCCACCGACCCACCCCTCCACACCCCCAATCACCAACTGACCCACCCCTCAACACCCTCAATCACACACTAACTCACCCCTCCACACCTCAATCACCCACCGACCCACCCCTCCACACGCCAATCAACCACTAACCCAACCCTCCATACCCCCATTCATTCCCCGACCCATCCCTCCACACCGCCAATCACCCACTGACCCACCACTCCACACACACCCTACCACCCTCTGACCCACCCCTCCACAGTCCTAATCATCCACTGACCCACCCCTCCACACCCCCAATCACCCACTGACCCACCCCTCCGCACACCCCAATCATCCACTGACCCACCCCTCCACACGCCCAACCACCCACTGACCCACCTCTCCACACGCCAATCAACCACTGACCCAACCCTCCATAACCCCATTGATTCACCAACCCATCACTCCACACCGCCAATCAACCACTGACCCCCCCCTCCCCACCCCCAATCACCCACTGACCCACCACTCCACACCCCCAATCACCCACTGACCCACTCCTCATCACCCCCAATCACCCACTGACCCACCTCTCCACACCCCCAATCACTCACCGACCCACCCTTCTACACCCCCAATCACCCACTGACCCACCCCTCCACACACCCCCAATCACCCACTGACCCTCCCCTCCACACCCCCAATCACCCACTGACACACCCCTCCACACCCCCAATCACCCACCGACCCATCCCTCCACACCCCCAATCACCCACTGACCCACCCCTTCACACCCCCAATCACCCACTGACCCACCCCTCCACACACCCAATCAGCCACCGACCCACCACTCCACACCCCAAATCAGCTCCCGATCCACCCCTCCACATCCCCAATCATCCACTGACCCACCCCTCCACACCCCCAATCACCCACTGACCCACCCCTCCACACCCCCAATCACCCACTGACCCACCCCTCCACACCCCCAATCATCCACTGACGCACCCCTCCACACCCCCAATCACCCACTGACCCACCCCTCCGCACACCCCAATCATCCACTGACCCACCCCTCCACACCCCCAATCACCCACTGACCCACCACTCCACACCCCCAACCACCCACTGACCCACCACTCCACACCGCCAATCACCAACTGACCCGCCCCTCTACAACACCAATCACCCACTGACCCACCCCCACACCCCGAATCACCCACTGACCCACCCCTCAACACCCTCAATCACACAATAACCCACCCCTCCACACCTCAATCACCCACCGACCCACCACTCCACACGCCAATCAAACACTAACCCAACCCTCCATACCCCCATTCATTCACCGACCCACCCCTCCACACCCCCAATCACCCACTGACCCAGCCCTCCGCACACCCCAATCATCCACTGACACACCCCTCCACACTCCCAACCACCCACTGACCCCCCCCTCCACACCCCCAATCACCCACTGACCCACCCCTCCACACCCCCAATCATCCACTGACGCACCCCTCCACACCTCCAATCACCCACTGACCCACCCCTCCACACCCCCAATCACCCACTGACCCACCCCTCCACACCCCCAACCACCCACTGACCCACACCTCCTCACCCCCAATCACCCACTGACCCACCCCTCCACACCCCCAATCACCCACTGACCCACCCCTCCACACCCCCAATCACCCACTGACCCACCCCTCCACACCCCCAATCACCCACTGACCCACCCCTCCACACCCCCAATCACCCACTGACCCACCCCTCCACACCCCCAATCACCCACTGACCCAGCCCTCCACACCCCCAATCACCCACTGACCCACCCCTCCACACCCCCAATCACTCACTGACCCACCCCTCCACACCCCCAATCACCCACTGACGCACCCCTCCACACCCCCAATCAGCCTCTGACCCACCCCTCCACACCACCAATCTCCCACAAACCCACCCCTCCACACCCCCAATCACCCACTGACCCACCCCTCCACACCCCCAATCATCCTCTGACCCACCCCTCCACACCCCCAATCACCCACTGACCCACCCCTCCACACCCCCAATCACCCACTGACCCACCCCTCCACACCCCCAATCACCCACTGACACTCCCCTCCACACACCCCCAATCACCCACTGACCCACCTCTCCACACCCCCAATCACCCACTGACCCACCCCTCCACACCCCGAATCACCCACTGACACACCCCTCTACACACCCCCAATCACCCTCTGACCCACCCCTCCACTCTCCCAATCACCCACTGACCCACCCCTCCACACCCCCAATCACCCACTGACCCACCCCTCCCCACACCCCCAATCACCCACTGACCCACACCTCCACACCCCCAATCACCCACTGACCCACCCCTCCACACCCCCAATCACCCACTGACCCACCCCTCCACACCCCCAATCACCCACCGACCCACCCCTCCACACCCCCAATCAGCCACCGACACACCCCTCCACACCCCCAATGACCCACTGACCCTCCCCTCCACACCCCCAATCACCCACCGACCCACCCCCTCCGCACCCCCAATCACCCACTGTCCCACCCCTCCACACCCCCAATCACCCACCAACCCACCCCCTCCACACCTCCAATCACCCACTGACCCACCCCTCCACACACCCCCAATCACCCACTGACCCACCCCTCCACACCCCCAATCACCCACTGACCCACCCCTCCACTCCCCGAATCACCCACTGATCCACCCCTCCACACCCCCAATCACCCACTGACCCACCCCTCCACTCCCCGAATCACCCTCTGACCCACCTCTCCACACCCCCAATCACCCACCGACCCACCCCTCCACACACCCAATCACCAACTGACCCACCCCTCCACACCCCCAATCACCCACCGACCCACCCCTCCACACCCCCAATCACCCACTGACCCACCCCTCCACACCCCCAATCACCCACTGACCCACCCCTCCACACCCCCAATCACCCACTGACCCACACCTCCACACCCCCAATCACTCACTGACCCACCCCTCCACACCCCCAATCACCCACTGACCCACCCCTCCACACCCCCAATCACCCACTGACCCACCCCTCCACACCCCCAATCACCCACTGACCCACCCCTCCACACACCCAATCACCCACTGACCCACCCCTCCACACCCCCAATCACCCACTGACCCACCCCTCCACACCCCCAATCACCCACTGACCCACCCCTCCACACCCCCAATCACCCACTGACCCTCCCCTCCATACACCCCCAATCACCCACTGACCCACCCCTCCACATCCCCAATCACCCACTGACCCACCCCCCACACCCCCAATCACCCACTGACCCACCCCTCCACACACCCCCAATCACCCACTGACCCACCCCTCCACACCCCCAATCACCCACTGACCCACCCCTCCACACCCCCAATCACCCACTGACCCACCCCTCCCCACACCCCCAATCACCCACTGACCCACCCCTCCACACCCCCAATCACCCACTGACCCACCCCTCCACACCCCCAATCACCCACTGACCCACCCCTCCACACCCACAATCACCCACCGACCCACCTCTCCACACCCCCAATCAGCCACCGACACACCCCTCCACACCCCCAATGACCCACTGACCCACCCCTCCACACCCCCATTCACCCACCGACCCACCCCCTCCGCACCCCCAATCACCCACTGTCCCACCCCTCCACACCCCCAATCACCCACCAACCCACCCCCTCCACACCTCCAATCACCCACTGACCCACCCCTCCACACACCCCCAATCACCCACTGACCCACCCCTCCACACGCCCAATCACCCACTGACCCCCCTCCACACCCCCAATCACCCACCGACCCACCCCTCCACACCCCCAATCACCCACCGACCCACCCCTCCACACCCCCAATCACCCACTGACCCACCCCTCAACACCCTCAATCACACACTAACTCACCCCTCCACACCTCAATCACCCACCGACCCACCCCTCCACACGCCAATCAAACACTAACCCAACCCTCCATACCCCCATTCATTCACCGACCCATCCCCCCACACCCCCAATCAACCACTGACCCACCCCTCCACACACACCCTACCACCCTCTGACCCACCCCTCCACAGTCCTAATCATCCACTGACCCACCCCTCCACACCCCCAATCACCCACTGACCCACCCCTCCGCACACCCCAATCATCCACTGACCCACCCCTCCACACGCCCAACCACCCACTGACCCACCTCTCCACACGCCAATCAACCACTGACCCAACCCTCCATAACCCCATTGATTCACCAACCCATCACTCCACACCGCCAATCAACCACTGACCCACCCCTCCCCACCCCCAATCACCCACTGACCACCACTCCACACCCCCAATCACCCACTGACCCACTCCTCATCACCCCCAATCACCCACTGACCCACCTCTCCACACCCCCAATCACTCACCGACCCACCCTTCTACACCCCCAATCACCCACTGACCCACCCCTCCACACACCCCCAATCACCCACTGACCCACCCCTCCACACCCCCAATCACCCACTGACCCACCCCTCCACACCCCCAATCACCCACCGACCCATCCCTCCACACCCCCAATCACCCACTGACCCACCCCTCCACACCCCCAATCACCCACTGACCCACCCCTCCACACACCCAATCAGCCACCGACCCACCACTCCACACCCCAAATCAGCTCCCGATCCACCGCTCCACATCCCCAATCATCCACTGACCCACCCCTCCACACCCCCAATCATTCACCGACCCACCCCTCCACACCCCCAATCACCCACTGACCCACCCCTCCACACCCCCAATCACCCACTGACCCACCCCTCCACACCCCCAATCACCCACTGACCCACCCCTCCACACCCCGAATCACCCACTGACCCACCCCTCCACACACCCCCAATCACCCACTGACCCACCCCTCCACACTCCCAATCACCCACTGACCCACCCCTCCACACCCCCAATCACCCACTGACCCTCCCCTCCCCACACCCCCAATCACCCACTGACCCACACCTCCACACCCCCAATCACCCACTGACCCACCCCTCCACACCCCCAATCACCCACTGACCCACCCCTCCACACCCACAATCACCCACCGACCCACCTCTCCACACCCCCAATCAGCCACCGACACACCCCTCCACACCCCCAATGACCCACTGACCCAGCCCTCCACACCCCCAATCACCCACCGACCCACCCCCTCCGCACCCCCAATCACCCACTGTCCCACCCCTCCACACCCCCAATCACCCACCAACCCACCCCCTCCACACCTCCAATCACCCACTGACCCACCCCTCCACACACCCCCAATCACCCACTGACCCACCCCTCCACACCCCCAATCACCCACTGACCCACCCCTCCACACCCCCAATCACCCAGCGACCCACCCCTCCACACCCCCAATCACCCACCGCCCCCCCCCGCCACACCCCCAATCACCCACTGACCCACCCCTCAACACCCTCAATCACACACTAACTCACCCCTCCACACCTCAATCACCCACCGACCCACCCCTCCACACGCCAATCAACCACTAACCCAACCCTCCATACCCCCATTCATTCCCCGACCCATCCCTCCACACCGCCAATCACCCACTGACCCACCCCTCCACACACACCCTACCACCCTCTGACCCACCCCTCCACAGTCCTAATCATCCACTGACCCACCCCTCCACACCCCCAATCACCCACTGACCCACCCCTCCGCACACCCCAATCATCCACTGACCCACCCCTCCACACGCCCAACCACCCACTGACCCACCTCTCCACACGCCAATCAACCACTGACCCAACCCTCCATAACCCCATTGATTCACCAACCCATCACTCCACACCGCCAATCAACCACTGATCCACCCCTCCCCACCCCCAATCACCCACTGACCACCACTCCACACCCCCAATCACCCACTGACCCACTCCTCATCACCCCCAATCACCCACTGACCCACCTCTCCACACCCCCAATCACTCACCGACCCACCCTTCTACACCCCCAATCACCCACTGACCCACCCCTCCACACACCCCCAATCACCCACTGACCCTCCCCTCCACACCCCCAATCACCCACTGACACACCCCTCCACACCCCCAATCACCCACCGACCCATCCCTCCACACCCCCAATCACCCACTGACCCACCCCTTCACACCCCCAATCACCCACTGACCCACCCCTCCACACACCCAATCAGCCACCGACCCACCCCTCCACACCCCAAATCAGCTCCCGATCCACCCCTCCACATCCCCAATCATCCACTGACCCACCCTCCACACCCCCAATCACCCACCGACCCACCCCTCCACACCCCCAATCACCCACTGACCCACCCCTCCACACCCCCAATCACCCACTGACCCACCCCTCCACACCCCCAATCACCCACTGACCCACCCCTCCGCACACCCCAATCATCCACTGACACACCCCTCCACACACCCCAATCACCCACTGATCCACCCCTCCACACCCCCAACCACCCACTGACCCACCACTCCACACCGCCAATCACCAACTGACCCGCCCCTCTACAACACCAATCACACACTGACCCACCCCGACACCCCGAATCACCCACTGACCCACCCCTCAACACCCTCAATCACACAATAACCCACCCCTCCAGACCTCAATCACCCACCGACCCACCACTCCACACGCCAATCAACCACTAACCCAACCCTCCATACCCCCATTCATTCACCGACCCACCCCTCCACACCCCCATTCACCCACTGACCCAGCCCTCCGCACACCCCAATCATCCACTGACACACCCCTCCACACTCCCAACCACCCACTGACCCACCCCTCCACACCCCCAATCACCCACTGACCCACCCCTCCACACCCCCAATCATCCACTGACGCACCCCTCCACACCTCCAATCACCCACCGACCCACCCCTCCACACCCCCAATCACCCACTGACCCACCCCTCCACACCCCTAACCACCCACTGACCCACACCTCCACACCCCCCAATCACCCACTGACCCACCCCTCCACACACCCAATCACCCACTGACCCACCCCTCCACACCCCCCAATCACCCACTGACCCACCCCTCCACACCCCCCAATCACCCACTGACCCACCCCTCCACACCCCCAATCACCCACTGACCCACCCCTCCACACCCCCGATCACCCACTGACCCAGCCCCCCACACCCCCAATCACCCACTGACCCACACCTCCACACCCCTAATCACTCACTGACCCACCCCTCTACACCCCCAATCACCCTCTGACGCACCCCTCCACACCCCCAATCAGCCTCTGACCCACCCCTCCACACCCCCAATCTCCCACAAACCCACCCCTCCACACCCCCAATCACCCACTGACCCACCCCTCCACACCCCCAATCATCCTCTGACCCACCCCTCCACACCCCCAATCACCCACTGACCCACCCCTCCACACCCCCAATCACCCACTGACCCACCCCTCCACACCCCCAATCACCCACTGACACTCCCCTCCACACACCCCCAATCACCCACTGACCCACCTCTCCACACCCCCAATCACCCACTGACCCACCCCTCCACACCCCGAATCACCCACTGACCCACCCCTCTACACACCCCCAATCACCCTCTGACCCACCCCTCCACACTCCCAATCACCCACTGACCCACCCCTCCACACCCCCAATCACCCACTGACCCTCCCCTCCCCACACCCCCAATCACCCACTGACCCACACCTCCACACCCCCAATCACCCACTGACCCACCCCTCCACACCCCCAATCACCCACTGACCCACCCCTCCACACCCACAATCACCCACCGACCCACCTCTCCACACCCCCAATCAGCCACCGACACACCCCTCCACACCCCCAATGACCCACTGACCCTCCCCTCCACACCCCCAATCACCCACCGACCCACCCCCTCCGCACCCCCAATCACCCACTGTCCCACCCCTCCACACCCCCAATCACCCACCAACCCACCCCCTCCACACCTCCAATCACCCACTGACCAACCCCTCCACACACCCCCAATCACCCACAGACCCACCCATCCACACCCCCAATCACCCACTGACCCACCCCTCCACTCCCCGAATCACCCACTGATCCACCCCTCCACACCCCCAATCACCCACTGACCCACCCCTCCACTCCCCGAATCACCCACTGACCCACCTCTCCACACACCCAATCACCCACTGACCCACCCCTCCACACCCCCAATCACCCACCGACCCACCCCTCCACACCCCCAATCACCCACTGACCCACCCCTCCACACCCCCGATCACCCACTGACCCACCCCCCCACACCCCCAATCACCCACTGACCCACACCTCCACACCCCCAATCACTCACTGACCCACCCCTCTACACCCCCAATCACCCTCTGACGCACCCCTGCACACCCCCAATCACCCTCTGACCCACCCCTCCACACCCCCAATCTCCCACAAACCCACCCCTCCACACCCCCAATCACCCACTGACCCACCCCTCCACACCCCCAATCACCCACTGACCCACCCCTCCACACCCCCAATCACCCACTGACCCACCCCTCCACACCCCCAATCACCCACTGACCCTCCCCTCCATACACCCCCAATCACCCACTGACCCACCCCTCCACATCCCCAATCACCCACGGACCCACCCCCCACACCCCGAATCACCCACTGACCCACCCCTCCACACACCCCCAATCACCCTCTGACCCACCCCTCCACACTCCCAATCACCCACTGACCCACCCCTGCACACCCCCAATCACCCACTGACCCTCCCCTCCCCACACCCCCAATCACCCACTGACCCACACCTCCACACCCCCAATCACCCACTGACCCACCCCTCCACACCCCCAATCACCCACTGACCCACCCCTCCACACCCACAATCACCCACCGACCCACCTCTCCACACCCCCAATCAGCCACCGACACACCCCTCCACACCCCCAATGACCCACTGACCCACCCCTCCACACCCCCATTCACCCACCGACCCACCCCCTCCGCACCACAAATCACCCACTGTCCCACCCCTCCACACCCCCAATCACCCACCAACCCACCCCCTCCACACCTCCAATCACCCACTGACCCACCCCTCCACACACCCCCAATCACCAACTGACCCACCCCTCCACACCCCCAATCACCCACTGACCCCCCTCCACACCCCCAATCACCCACCGACCCACCCCTCCACACCCCCAATCACCCACCGACCCACCCCTCCACACCCCCAATCCCCAACTGACCCACCCCTCAACACCCTCAATCACACACTAACTCACCCCTCCACACCTCCAATCACCCACCGACCCACCCCTCCACACGCCCAATCAACCACTAACCCAACCCTCCATACCCCCATTCATTCCCCGACCCATTCCTCCACACCGCCAATCACCCACTGACCCACCACTCCACACAAACCCTACCACCCTCTGACCCACCCCTCCACAGTCCTAATCATCCACTGACCCACCCCTACACACCCCCAATCACCCACTGACCCACTCCTCCGCACACCCCAATCATCCACTGACCCACCCCTCCACACGCCCAACCACCCACTGACCCACCTCTCCACACGCCAATCAACCACTGACCCAACCCTCCATAACCCCATTGATTCACCAACCCATCACTCCACACCGCCAATCAACCACTGACCCACCCCTCCCCACCCCCAATCACCCACTGACCACCACTCCACACCCCCAATCACCCACTGACCCACTCCTCATCACCCCCAATCACCCACTGACCCACCTCTCCACACCCCCAATCACTCACCGACCCACCCTTCTACACCCCCAATCACCCACTGACCCACCCCTCCACACACCCCCAATCACCCACTGACCCACCCCTCCACACCCCCAATCACCCACTGACACACCCCTCCACACCCCCAATCACCCACCGACCCATCCCTCCACACCCCCAATCACCCACTGACCCACCCCTTCACACCCCCAATCACCCACTGACCCACCCCTCCACACACCCAATCAGCCACCGACCCACCACTCCACACCCCAAATCAGCTCCCGATCCACCCCTCCACATCCCCAATCATCCACTGACCCACCATCCACACCCCCAATCATTCACCGACCCACCCCTCCACACCCCCAATCACCCACTGACCCACCCCTCCACACCCCCAATCATCCACTGACGCACCCCTCCACACCCCCAATCACCCACTGACCCACCCCTCCGCACACCCCAGTCATCCACTGACCCACCCCTCCACACCCCCAATCACCCACTGACCCACTCCACACCCCCAACCACCCACTGACCCACCACTCCACACCGCCAATCACCAACTGACCCGCCCCTCTACAACACCAATCACACACTGACCCACCACCACACCCCGAATCACCCACTGACCCACCCCTCAACACCCTCAATCACACAATAACCCACCCCTCCACACCTCAATCACCCACCGACCCACCACTCCACACGCCAATCAACCACTAACCCAATCCTCCATACCCCCATTCATTCACCGACCCACCCCTCCACACCCCCAATCACCCACTGACCCAGCCCTCCGCACACCCCAATCATCCACTGACACACCCCTCCACACTCACAAACACCCACTGACCCACCCCTCCACACCCCCAATCACCCACTGACCCACCCCTCCACACCCCCAATCATCCACTGACGCACCCCTCCACACCTCCAATCACCCACTGACCCACCCCTCCGCACACCCCAATCATCCACTGACCCACCCCTCCACACCCCCAACCACCCACTGACCCACCTCTCCACACCGCCAATCACCAACTGACCCGCCCCTCTACAACACCAATCACCCACTGACCCACCCCCACACCCCGAATCACCCACTGACCCACCCCTCAACACCCTCAATCACACACTAACCCACCCCTCCACACCCCAATCATCCACTGACCCACCCCTCCACATCCCCAAAATCACTCACTGACACACCCCTCCACACGCCAATCACCCTCCGATCCACCCCTCCATACCCCAATCACCCACTGACCAACCCCTCCACACCCCCAATCACCCACTGACCACCCCTCCACACCCCCAATCACCCACTGACCCACCCCTCATCACCCGCAATCACCCACTGACCCACCCCTCCACACCCACAATCACCCACCGACCCACCCCTCCACACCCCCAATCACCCACTGACCCACCCCTCCACACCCCCGATCACCCACTGACCCACTCCTCATCACCCCCAATCACCCACTGACCCACCTCTCCACACCCCCAATCACTCACCGACCCACCCTTCTACACCCCCAATCACCCACTGACCCACCCCTCAACACACCCCCAATCACCCACTGACCCACCCCTCCACACCCCCAATCACCCACTGACTGACCCACCCCTCCACACCCCCAATCACCCACCGACCCATCCCTCCACACCCCCAATCACCCACTGACCCACCCCTTCACACCCCCAATCACCCACTGACCCACCCCTCCACACACCCAATCAGCCACCGACCCACCACTCCACACCCCAAATCAGCTCCCGATCCACCCCTCCACATCCCCAATCATCCACTGACCCACCCTCCACACCCCCAATCACTCACCGACCCACCCCTCCACACCCCCAATCACCCACTGACCCACCCCTCCACACCCCCAATCATCCACTGACGCACCCCTCCACACCCCCAATCACCCACTGACCCTCCCCTCCGCACACCCCAGTCATCCACTGACCCACCCCTCCACACCCCCAATCACCCACTGACCCACCACTCCACACCCCCAACCACCCACTGACCCACCACTCCACACCGCCAATCACCAACTGACCCGCCCCTCTACAACACCAATCACACACTGACCCACCCCCACACCCCGAATCACCCACTGACCCACCCCTCAACACCCTCAATCACACAATAACCCACCCCTCCACACCTCAATCACCCACCGACCCACCAATCCACACGCCAATCAACCACTAACCCAACCCTCCATACCCCCATTCATTCACCGACCCACCCCTCCACACCCCCAATCACCCACTGACCCAGCCCTCCGCACACCCCAATCATCCACTGACACACCCCTCCACACTCCCAACCACCCACTGACCCACCCCTCCACACCCCCAATCACCCACTGACCCACCCCTCCACACCCCCAATCATCCACTGACGCACCCCTCCACACCTCCAATCACCCACTGACCCACCCCTCCGCACACACCAATCATCCACTGACCCACCCCTCCACACCCCCAACCACCCACTGACCCACCACTCCACACCGCCAATCACCAACTGACCCGCCCCTCTACAACACCAATCACCCACTGACCCACCCCCACACCCCGAATCACCCACTGACCCACCCCTCAACACCCTCAATCACACACTAACCCACCCCTCCACACCCCAATCATCCACTGACCCACCCCTCCACATCCCCAAAATCACTCACTGACACACCCCTCCACACGCCAATCACCCTCCGATCTACCCCTCCATACCCCAATCACCCACTGACCCACCCCTCCACACCCCCAATCACCCACTGACCCACCCCTCCACACCCACAATCACCCACCGACCCACCCCTCCACACCGCCAATCACCCACTGACCCACCCCTCCACACCCCCGATCACCCACTGACCCAGCCCCCCACACCCCCAATCACCCACCGACTCACACCTCCACACCCCCAATCACTCACTGACCCACCCCTCTACACCCCCAATCACCCTCTGACGCACCCCTCCACACCCACAATCAGCCTCTGACACACCCCTCCACACCCCCAATCTCCCACAAACCCACCCCTCCACACCCCCAATCATCCTCTGACACACCCCTCCACACCCCCAATTACCCACTGACCCACCCCTCCACACTCCCAATCACCCACTGACCCACCCCTCCACACCCCCAATCACCCACTGACCCTCCCCTCCCCACACCTCCAATCACCCACTGACCCACACCTCCACTCCCCCAATCACCCACTGACCCACCCCTCCACACCCCCAATCACCCACTGACCCACCCCTCCACATTCACAATCACCCACCGACCCACCTCTCCACACCCCCAATCAGCCACCGACACACCCCTCCACACCCCCAATGACCCACTGACGCACCCCTCCACACCCCCAATCACCCACCGACCCACCCCCTCCGCACCCCCAATCACCCACTGTCCCACCCCTCCACACCCCCAATCACCCACAAACCCACCCCCTCCACACCTCCAATCACCCACTGACCCACCCCTCCACACACCCCCAATCACCCACAGACCCACCCATCCACACCCCCAATCACCCACTGACCCACCCCTCCACTCCCCGAATCACCCACTGATCCACCCCTCCACACCCCCAATCACCCACTGACCCAACACTCCACTCCCCGAATCACCCACTGACCCACCTCTCCACACACCCAATCACCCACTGACCCACCCCTCTACACCCCCAATCACCCACTGACCCACCCCTCCACACCCCCAATCACCGACCGACCCACCCCGCCACACCCCCAATCACCCACCGACCCACCCCTCCACACCCTCAATCACCCACCGACCCACCCCACCACACCCCCAATCACCCACTGACCCCTCTCCACACCCCCAATCACCCACCGACCCACCACTCCACACCCCCAATCACCCACCGAACCACCAGTCCACACCCCCAATCACCCACTGACCCCCCTCCACACCCCCAATCACCCACCGACCCACCACTCCACACCCCCAATCACCCACTGACCCACCCCTCCACACCCCCAATCACCCACGATACACCCCTCCACACCCCCAATCACCCACTGACCCACCCCTCCACACCCCCAATCACCCACTGACCCACCCCTCCACACCCCCAATCACCAACTGACCCACCCCTCCACACCCCCAATCACCCACTGACCCACCCCTCCACACCCCCAATCACCCACTGACCCACCCCTCCACACACCCCCAATCACCCACTGACCCACCCCTCCACACCCCCAATCACACACTGACCCACCCCTGCACTCCCCGAATCAACCTCTGATCCACCCCTCCACACCCCCAATCACCCACTGATCCACCCCTCCACTCCCCGAATCACCCACTGACCCACCTCTCCACACCCACAATCACCCACTGACCCACCCCTCCACACCCCCAATCACCCACTGAACCACCCCTCCACACCCCAAATCACCCACCGACCCACCCCTCCACACCCCCAATCACCCACCGACCCACTCCTCCACACCCCCAATCACCCTCTGACCCCCCTCCACACCAAGAATCACCCACCGACCCACCCCTCCACACCCCCAATCACCCACCGACCCACCCCTCCACACCCCCAATCACCCACTGACCCACCTCCACACCCCCAATCACCCACCGACCCACCCCTCCACACCCCCAATCACCCACTGACCCACCCCTCCACACCCCCAATCACCCACTGACCCACCCCTCCACCACCCCAATCACCCACTGACCCACCCCTCCACACCCCCAATCACCCACTGACCCACCCCTCCACACCCCTAATCACCCACTGACCCCCCTCCACACCCCCAATCAACCACCGACCCACCCCTCCACACCCCCAATCACCCACCGACCCACCCCTCCACACCCCCAATCACCCACTGACCCACCTCCACACCCCCAATCACCCACCGACCCACCCCTCCACACCCCCAATCACCCAATGACCCACCCCTCCACACCCCCAATCACCCACTGACCCACCCCTCCTCACCCCCAATCACCCACTGACCCACCCCTCCACACCCCCAATCACCCACCGACCCACCCCTCCACACCCCCAATCACCCACTGACCCACCCCTCCACACCCCCAATCACCCACCAACCCACCCCCTCCACACCTCCAATCACCCACTGACCCACCCCTCCACGCACACCCATTCACCCACTGACCCACCCTTCCACACCCCCAATCACCCACTGACCCACCCCTCCACTCCCCGAATCACCCACTGATCCACCCCTCCACACCCCCAATCACCCACTGACCCACCACTCCACTCCCCGAATCACCCACTGACCCACCGCTCCACACCCCCAATCACCCACTGACCCACCCCTCCACACCCCCAATCACCCACTGACCCACCCCTCCACACCCCCAATCACCCACCGACCCACCCCTCCACACCCCTAATCACCCACCGACCAACCCCTCCACACCCCTAATCACCCACCGACCCACCCCTCCACAAACCCAATCACCCACTGACCCCCCTGCACACCCCCAATCACCCACCGACCCACCCCTCCACACCCCCAATCACCCACCGACCCACCCCTCCACACCCCCAATCACCCACTGACCCCCCTCCACACCCCCAATCACCCACCGACCCACCCCTCCACACCCCCAATCACCCACTGACCCACCCCTCCACACCACCAATCACCCACTGACCAACCCCTCCACACCCCAATCAGCCACGACCCACCCTTCCACACCCCCAATCAGCCACTGACCCACCCCTCCACACGCCCAATCACCCACTGACCCACCCCTCCACACCCCAATCACCCACGACCCACCCCTCCACACCCCCAATCACGCACTGACCCACTCCTCCACACCACCAATCACCCACTGACCCACCCCTCCAAACACCCCCAATCACCCACTGACCCACCCCTCCACACTCCCAATCACTCACTGACCCACCCCTCCACACCCCCAATCACCCACCGACCCACCCCTCCACACCCCCAATCACCCACCGACCCACCCCTCCACACCCCCAATCACCCACTGACCCACCCCTCCACACCCCCAATCAACCACCACCCCACCCCCTCCACACCTCCAATCACCCACTGACCCACCCCTCCACACACCCCCAATCACCCACTGAACCACCCCTCCACACCCCCAATCACCCACTGACCCTCCCCTCCACTCCCCGTATCACCCACTGATCCACCCCTCCACACCCCCAATCACCCACTGAACCCCCTCCACACCCCCAATCACCCACCGACCCACCCCTCCACACCCCCAATCACCCACTGACCCACCCCTCCACACCCCCAATAACCCACTGACCCACCCCTCCACACCCCAATCACCCACGACCCACCCCTCCACACCCCCAATCACCCACTGACCAACCCCTCCACACGCCCAATCACCCACTGACCCTCCCCTCCACACCCCCAATCAACCACTGACCCACCCCTCCACACCCCCAATCACGCACTGACCCACCCCTCCACACCCCCAATCACCCACTGACCCACACCTCCACACACCCCCAATCACCCACTGACCCATCCCTCCACACCCCCAATCACCCACTGACCCACCCCTCCACACCCCCAATCACCCACTGACCCACCCCTCCACACCCCCAATCACCCACCGACCCACCCCTCCACACCCCCAATCACCCACCGACCCACCCCTCCACACCCCCAATCACCCACCGACCCACCCCTCCACACCCCCAATCACCCACTGACCCCCCTCCACACCCCCAATCACCCACCGACCCACCACTCCACACACCCAATCACCCACCGATCCACCAGTCCACACCCCCAATCACCCACTGACCCCCCTCCACACCCCCAATCACCCACCGACCCACCACTCCACACCCCCAATCACCCACTGACCCACCCCTCCACACCCCCAATCACCCACTGACCCACCCCTCCACACCCCAATCACCCACGATACACCCCTCCACACCCCCAATCACCCACTGGCCCACCCCTCCACACCCCCAATCACCCTCTGACCCACCCCTCCACACCCCAATCACCCACGACCCACCCCTCCACGCCCCCAATCACCCACTGACCCACCCCTCCACACCCCCAATCACCCACTGACCCACCCCTCCACACACCCCCAATCACCCACTGACCCACCCCTCCACACCCCCAATCACCCACTGACCCACCCCTGCACTCCCCGAAAGACCCTCTGATCCACCCCTCCACACCCCCAATCACCCACTGACCCACCCCTCCACTCCCCGAATCACCCACTGACCCACCTCTCCACACCCACAATCACCCACTGACCCACCCCTCCACACCCCCAATCACCCACTGAACCACCACTCCACACCCCCAATCACCCACCGACCCACCCCTCCACACCCCCAATCACCCACTGACCCACTCCTCCACACCCCCAATCACCCACTGACCCCCCTCCACACCCCGAATCACCCACCGACCCACCCCTCCACACCCCCAATCACCCACCGACCCACCCCTCCACAACCCCAATCACCCACTGACCCACCTCCACACCCCCAATCACCCACCGACCCACCCCTCCACACCCCCAATCACCCACTGACCCACCCCTCCACACCCCCAATCACCCACTGACCCACCCCTCCACAACCCCAATCACCCAATGACCCACCCCTCCACACCCCCAATCACCCACTGACCCACCCCTCCACACCCATAATCACCCACTGACCCCCCTCCACACCCCCAATCACCCACCGACCCACCCCTCCACAACCCCAATCACCCACACACTCACCCCTCCACACCCCCAATCACCCACTGACCCACCCCTCCACACCCCCAATCACTCACTGACCCACCCCTCCACACCCCCAATCACCAACCGACACACCCCTCCACACCCCCAATCACCCACCGACCCACCCCTCCACACCCCCAATCACCCACTGACCCACCCCTCCACACCCCCAATCAACCACCACCACACCCCCTCCACACCTCCAATCACCCACTGACCCACCCCTCCACACACCCCCAATCACCCACTGACCCACCCCTCCACACCCCCAATCACCCACTGACCCACCCCTCCACTCCCCGAATCACCCACTGATCCACCCCTCCACACCCCCAATCACCCACTGACCCACCCCTCCACTCCCCGAATCACCCACTGACCCACCTCTCCACACCCCCAATCACCCACTGACCCACCCCTCCACACCCCCAATCACCCACTGACCCACCCCTCCACACCCCCACTCACCCACCGACCCACCCCTGCACACCCCCAATCACCCTCCGACCCACCCCTCCACACCACTAATCACCCACCGACCCACCCCTCCACACCCCCAATCACCCACTGACCCCCCTCCACACCCCCAATCACCCACCGACCCACCCCTCCACACCCCCAATCACCCACCGACCCACCCCTCCACACCCCCAATCACCCACTGAACCCCCTCCACACCCCCAATCACCCACCGACCCACCCCTCCACACCCCCAATCACCCACTGACCCACCCCTCCACACCCCCAATAACCCACTGACCCACCCCTCCACACCCCAATCACCCACGACCCACCCCTCCACACCCCCAATCACCCACTGACCAACCCCTCCACACGCCCAATCACCCACTGACCCACCCCTCCACACCCCAATCAACCACGACCCACCCCTCCACACCCCCAATCACGCACTGACCCACCCCTCCACACCCCCAATCACCCACTGACCCACACCTCCACACACCCCCAATCACCCACTGACCCATCCCTCCACACCCCCAATCACCCACTGACCCACCCCTCCACACCCCCAATCACCCACCGACCCACCCCTCCACACCCCCAATCACCCACCGACCCACCCCTCCACACCCCCAATCACCCTCCGACCCACCCCTCCACACCCCCAATCACCCATTGACCCAACCCTCCACACCCCCAATCACCCACCGACCTTCCCCTCCACACACCCAATCACCCACCGACCCTCCCCTCCACACCCCCAATCACCCACTGACCCCCCTCCACACCCCCAATCACCCACCGACCCACCACTCCACACCCCCAATCACCCACTGACCCACCCCTCCACACCCACAATCACTGACTGACCCACCCCTCCACACCCCAATCACCAACGACCCACCCCTCCACACCCCCAATCACCCACTGACCCACCCCTCCACACCCCCAATCACCCACTGACCCACCACTCCACACCCCCAATCACCGACCGACCCACCCCTCCACACCCCCAATCACCCACTGACCCCCCTCCACACCCCCAATCACCCACCGACCCACCCCTCCACACCCCCAATCACCCACTGACCCAAACCTCCACACCCCCAATCACCCACTGACCCACCCCTCCTCACCCCCAGTCACCCACTGACCCACCCCTCCACACCCCAATCACCCACGACCCACCTCTCCACACCCCCAATCACCCACTGACCCACCCTTCCACACCCCCAATCACCCACTGACCCACCCCTCCAGACCCCGAATCACCCTCTGACCCACCCCTCCACACTCCCAATCACCCACTGACCCACCCCTCCACACCCCCAATCACCCACTGACCCTCCCCTCCCCGCACCCCCAATCACCCACTGACCCACACCTCCACACCCCCAATCACCCACTGACCCACCCCTCCACACCCCCAATCACCCACTGACCCACCCCTCCACACCCACAATCACCCACCGACCCACCTCTCCACACCCCCAATCAGCCACCGACCCACCCCTCCACACCCCCAATGACCCACTGACCCACCCCTCCACACCCCCAATCACCCACCGACCCACCCCCTCCGCACCCCCAATCACCCTCTGTCCCACCCCTCCACACCCCCAATCACCCACCAACCCACCCCCTCCACACCTCCAATCACCCACTGACCCACCCCTCCACACACCCCCAACCACCCACTGACACACCCCTCCACACCCCCAATCACCCACTGACCCACCCCTCTACTCCCCGAATCACCCACTGATCCACCCCACCACACCCCCAATCACCCACTGACCCACCCCTCCACTCCCCGAATCACCCACTGACCCACCTCTCCACACCCCCAATCACCCACTGACCCACCCCTCCACACCCCCAATCACCCACTGACCGACCCCTCCACACCCCCAATCACCCACCGACCCACCCCTCCACACCCCCAATCACCCACCGACCCACCCCTCCACACCCCCAATCACCCACCGACCCACCCCTCCACACCCCCAATCACCCACTGACCCCCCTCCACACCCCCAATCACCCACCGACCCACCCCTACACACACCCAATCACACACCGACCCACCCCCCCCACAGCCCCAATCACCCACTGACCACCCTCCACACCCACAATCACCCACCGACCCACCCCTCCACACCCGCAATCACCCACTGACCCACCCCTCCACACCCCCAATCACCCACTGACCCACCCCTCCACTCCCCAAATCACGCACTGACCCACCTCTCCACACCCCCAATCACCCACTGACCCCCCTCCACAGCCCCAATCACCCACCGACCCACCCCCTCCGCACCCCCAATCACCCACTGACCCACCCCTGCACACCCCCAATCACCCACTGACCCACCCCTCCACATCCCAATCACCCACTGACCCACCCCTCCACACCCCCAATCACCCACTGACCCACCCCTCCACACCCCCAATCACCCACTGACCCACCCCTCCACACCCCAATCACCCACGACCCACCCCTCCACACCCCCAATCATCCACTGACCCACCCCTCCACACCCCCAGTCACCCACTTACCCACCCCTCCACACACCCCCAATCACCAACTGACCCACCCCTCCACACCCCCAATCACCCACTGACCCACCCCTCCACTCCCCGAATCACCCACTGATCCACCCCTCCACACCCCCAATCACCCACTGACCCACCCCTCCACTCCCCAAATCACCCACTGACCCACCTCTCCACACCCCCAATCACCCACTGACCCCCCTCCACACCCCCAATCACCCACCGACCCACCCCTCCACACCCCCAATCACCCACCGACCCACCCCTCCACACCCCCAATCACACACTGACCCCCCTCCACACCCCCAATCACCCACCGACCCACCCCTCCACATCCCCAATCACCCACTGACCCACCCCTCCACACCCCCAATCACCCACTGACCCACCCCTCCACACCCCCAATCACCCACTGACCCACCCCTCCACACCCCCAATCACCCACTGACCCACCCCACCACACCCCCAATCACCCACAGACCCCCCTCCACACCCCCAGTCACCCACCGACCCACCCCTCCACACCCCCAATCACCCACCGACCCACCCCTCCACACACCGAATCACCCACTGACCCCACTCCACACCCCCAATCACCCACCGACCCACCCCTCCACACCCCCAATTACCCACTGACCCAACCCTCCACTCCCCGAATCACCCACTGATCCACACCTCCACACCCGCAATCACCCACTGACCCACCCCTCCACTCCCCGAATCACCCACTGACCCACCTCTCCACACCCCCAATCACCCACTGACCCACCCCTCCACGCCCCCAATCACCCACCGACCCACACCTCCCACACCCCCAATCACCCACCGACCCACCCCTCCACACCCCCAATCACCCACCGACCCACCCCTCCACACCCCTAATCACCCACCGACCCACCCCTCCACACCCCCAATTACCCACTGACCCCCCTCCACACCCCCAATCACCCACCGACCCACCCCTCCACACCCCCAATCACCCACCGACCCACCCCTCCAGACCCCCAATCACCCACTGACCCCCCTCCACACCCGCAATCACCCACCGACCCACCCCTCCACACCCCCAATCACCCACTGACCCACCCCTCCACACCCCCAATCACTCACTGACCCACCCCTCCAGACCCCAATCACCCACGACCCACCCCTCCACACCCCCAATCAAGCACTGACCCACCCCTCCACACCCCCAATCACCCACTGACCCACCCCTCCACACCCCAATCACCAACGACCCACCCCTCCACACCCCCAATCACCCACTGACCCACCCCTCCACACACCCAATCACCCACTGGCCCACCCCTCCACACCCCAATCACCCACGACACACCCCTCCACACCCCCAATCACCCACTGACCCACCCCTCCACACCGCCAATCACCCACTGACCCACCCCTCCACACACCCCCAATCACACACTGACCCACCCCTCCACACCCCCAATCACCCACTGACCCACCCCTCCACACCCCCAATCACTCACTGACCCACCCCTCCAGACCCCAATCACCCACGACCCACCCCTCCTCACCCCCAATCAAGCACTGACCCACCCCTCCACACCCCCAATCACCCACTGACCCACCCCTCCACACACACCCAATCACCCACTGACCCACCCCTCCACACCCCGAATCACCCACTGACCCACCCCTCCACTCCCCGAATCACCCACTGACCCACCTCTCCACACCCCCAATCACCCACTGACCCACCCCTCCACACCCCCAATCACCCACCGACCCACCCCTCCACACCCCCAATCACCCACCGACCCACCCCTCCACACCCACAATCACCCTCTGACCCCCCTCCACACCCCCAATCACCCACCGACCCACCCCTCCACACCCCCAATCACCCACCGACCCACCCCTCCACACCCCCAATCACCCACTGACCCCCCTCCACACCCCCAATCACCCACCGACCCACCCCTCCACACCCCCAATCACCCACCGACCCACCCCTCCACACCCCCAATCTCCCACTGACCCACCCCTCCACACCCCAATCACCAACGACCCACCCCTCCACACCCCCAATCTCCCACTGACCCACCCCTCCACACCCCCAATCACCCACGGCCCACCCCTCCACACCCCAATCACCCACGACACACCCCTCCACACCCCCAATCACCCACTGACCCACCCCTCCACACCCCCAATCACCCACTGACCCACCCCTCCACACACCCCCAATCACACACTGACCCACCCCTCCACACCCCCAATCACCCACTGACCCACCCCTCCACTCCCCGAATCACCCACTGACCCACCTCTCCACACCCCCAATCACCCACTGACCCACCCCTCCACACCCCCAATCACCCACCGACCCACCCCTCCACACCCCCAATCACCCACCGACCCACCCCTCCACACCCCCAATCACCCTCTGACCCCCCTCAACACCCCCAATCACCCACCGACCCACCCCTCCACACCCCCAATCACCCACCGACCCACCCCTCCACACCCCCAATCACCCACTGACCCCCCTCCACACCCACATCACCCACCGACCCAACCCCCCACACCCCCAATCACCCACCGACCCACCCCTCCACACCCCCAATCACCCACTGACCCACCCCTCCACACCCCAATCACCAACGACCCACCCCTCCACACCCCCAATCACCCAGTGACCCACCCCTCCACACCCCCAATCACCCACTGACCAACCCCTCCACACCCCAATCACCGACGACACACCCCTCCACACCCCCAATCACCCACTGACCCACCCCTCCACACCCCCAATCACCCACCGACCCACCCCTCCACACCCCCAATCACCCTCCGACCCACCCCTCCACACCCCCAATCACCCACTGACCCAACCCTCCACACCCCCAATCACCCACCGACCTTTCCCTCCACACACCCAATCACCCACCGACCCTCCCCTCCACACCCCCAATCACCCACTGACCCCCCTCCACACCCCCAATCACCCACCGACCCACCACTCCACACCCCCAATCACCCACTGACCCACCCCTCCACACCCACAATCACGCACTGACCCACCCCTCCACACCCCAATCACCAACGACCCACCCCTCCACACCCCCAATCACCCACTGACCCACCCCTCCACACCCCCAATCACCCACTGACCCCCCTCCACACCCCCAATCACCGACCGACCCACCCCTCCACACCCCCAATCACCCACTGACCCCCCTCCACACCCCCAATCACCCACCGACCCACCCCTCCACACCCCCAATCACCCACTGACCCAAACCTCCACACCCCCAATCACCCACTGACCCACCCCTCCTCACCCCCAGTCACCCACTGACCCACCCCTCCACACCCCAATCACCCACGACCCACCTCTCCACACCCCCAATCACCCACTGACCCACCCATCCACACCCCCAATCACCCACTGACGCACCCCTCCAGACCCCGAATCACCCTCTGACCCACCCCTCCACACTCCCAATCACCCACTGACCCACCCCTCCACACCCCCAATCACCCACTGACCCTCCCCTCCCCGCACCCCCAATCACCCACTGACCCACACCTCCACACCCCCAATCACCCACTGACCCACCCCTCCACACCCCCAATCACCCACTGACCCACCCCTCCACACCCACAATCACCCACCGACCCACCTCTCCACACTCCCAATCAGCCACCGACCCACCCCTCCACACCCCCAATGACCCACTGACCCACCCCTCCACACCCCCAATCACCCACCGACCCACCCCCTCCGCACCCCCAATCACCCTCTGTCCCACCCCTCCACACCCCCAATCACCCACCAACCCACCCCCTCCGCACCCCCAATCACCCACTGACCCACCCCTCCACACCCCCAATCACCCACTGACCCACCCCTCCACACCCCCAATCACCCACCGACCCACCCCTCCACACCCCCAATCACCCACCGACCCACCCCTCCACACCCCCAATCACCCACCGACCCACCCCTCCACACCCCCAATCACCCACTGACCCCCCTCCACACCCCCAATCACCCACCGACCCACCCCTACACACACCCAATCACACACCGACCCACCCCCCCCACAGCCCCAATCACCCACTGACCACCCTCCACACCCACAATCACCCACCGACCCACCCCTCCACACCCGCAATCACCCACTGACCCACCCCTCCACACCCCCAATCACCCACTGACCCACCCCTCCACTCCCCAAATCACGCACTGACCCACCTCTCCACACCCCCAATCACCCACTGACCCCCCTCCACACCCCCAATCACCCACCGACCCACCCCCTCCGCACCCCCAATCACCCACTGACCCACCCCTCCACACCCCCAATCACCCACTGACCCACCCCTCCACACCCCAATCACCCACGACCCACCCCTCCACACCCCCAATCACCCACTGACCCACCCCTCCACACCCCCAATCACCCACTGACCCACCCCTCCACACCCCAATCACCCACGACCCACCCCTCCACACCCCCAATCATCCACTGACCCACCCCTCCACACCCCCAATCACCCACTTACCCACCCCTCCACACACCCCCAATCACCAACTGACCCACCCCTCCACACCCCCAATCACCCACTGACCCACCCCTCCACTCCCCGAATCACCCACTGATCCACCCCTCCACACCCCCAATCACCCACTGACCCACCCCTCAACTCCCCAAATCACCCACTGACCCACCTCTCCACACCCCCAATCACCCACTGACCCCCCTCCACACCCCCAATCACCCACCGACCCACCCCTCCACACCCCCAATCACCCACTGACCAACCCCTCCACACACCAATCACCGACGACCCACCCTTCCACACCCCCAATCACCCACTGACCCACCCCTCCACACCCCCAATCACCCACTGACCCACCCCTCCACACACCCCCAATCACCCACTGACCCACCCCTCCACACCCACAATCACCCACTGACCCACCCCTCCACTCCCCGAATCACCCACTGATCCACCCCTCCACACCCCCAATCACCCACCGATCCACCCCTCCACACCCCCAATCACCCTCCGACCCACCCCTCCACACCCCCAATCACCCACTGACCCAACCCTCCACACCCCCAATCACCCACCGACCTTTCCCTCCACACACCCAATCACCCACCGACCCTCCCCTCCACACCCCCAATCACCCACTGACCCCCCTCCACACCCCCAATCACCCACCGACCCACCACTCCACACCCCCAATCACCCACTGACCCACCCCTCCACACCCACAATCACCCACTGACCCACCCCTCCACACCCCAATCACCAACGACCCACCCCTCCACACCCCCAATCACCCACTGACCCACCCCTCCACACCCCCAATCACCCACTGACCCCCCTCCACACCCCCAATCACCGACCGACCCACCCCTCCACACCCCCAATCACCCACTGACCCCCCTCCACACCCCCAATCACCCACCGACCCACCCCTCCACACCCCCAATCACCCACTGACCCAAACCTCCACACCCCCAATCACCCACTGACCCACCCCTCCTCACCCCCAGTCACCCACTGACCCACCCCTCCACACCCCAATCACCCACGACCCACCTCTCCACACCCCCAATCACCCACTGACCCACCCTTCCACACCCCCAATCACCCACTGACCCACCCCTCCAGACCCCGAATCACCCTCTGACCCACCCCTCCACACTCCCAATCACCCACTGACCCACCCCTCCACACCCCCAATCACCCACTGACCCTCCCCTCCCCGCACCCCCAATCACCCACTGACCCACACCTCCACACCCCCAATCACCCACTGACCCACCCCTCCACACCCCCAATCACCCACTGACCCACCCCTCCACACCCACAATCACCCACCGACCCACCTCTCCACACCCCCAATCAGCCACCGACCCACCCCTCCACACCCCCAATGACCCACTGACCCACCCCTCCACACCCCCAATCACCCACCGACCCACCCCCTCCGCACCCCCAATCACCCTCTGTCCCACCCCTCCACACCCCCAATCACCCACCAACCCACCCCCTCCACACCTCCAATCACCCACTGACCCACCCCTCCACACACCCCCAATCACCCACTGACACACCCCTCCACACCCCCAATCACCCACTGACCCACCCCTCTACTCCCCGAATCACCCACTGATCCACCCCACCACACCCCCAATCACCCACTGACCCACCCCTCCACTCCCCGAATCACCCACTGACCCACCTCTCCACACCCCCAATCACCCACTGACCCACCCCTCCACACCCCCAATCACCCACTGACCCACCCCTCCACACCCCCAATCACCCACCGACCCACCCCTCCACACCCCCAATCACCCACCGACCCACCCCTCCACACCCCCAATCACCCACCGACCCACCCCTCCACACCCCCAATCACACACTGACCCCCCTCCACACCCCCAATCACCCACCGACCCACCCCTACACACACCCAATCACACACCGACCCACCCCCCCCCACAGCCCCAATCACCCACTGACCACCCTCCACACCCACAATCACCCACCGACCCACCCCTCCACACCCGCAATCACCCACTGACCCACCCCTCCACACCCCCAATCACCCACTGACCCACCCCTCCACTCCCCAAATCACGCACTGACCCACCTCTCCACCCCCCCAATCACCCACTGACCCCCCTCCACAGCCCCAATCACCCACCGACCCACCCCCTCCGCACCCCCAATCACCCACTGACCCACCCCTCCACACCCCCAATCACCCACTGACCCACCCCTCCACATCCCAATCACCCACGACCCACCCCTCCACACCCCCAATCACCCACTGACCCACCCCTCCACACCCCCAATCACCCACTGACCCACCCCTCCACACCCCAATCACCCACGACCCACCCCTCCACACCCCCAATCATCCACTGACCCACCCCTCCACACCCCCAATCACCCACTTACCCACCCCTCCACACACCCCCAATCACCAACTGACCCACCCCTCCACACCCCCAATCACCCACTGACCCACCCCTCCACTCCCCGAATCACCCACTGATCCACCCCTCCACACCCCCAATCACCCACTGACCCACCCCTCCACTCCCCAAATCACCCACTGACCCACCTCTCCACACCCCCAATCACCCACTGACCCCCCTCCACACCCCCAATCACCCACCGACCCACCCCTCCACACCCCCAATCACCCACCGACCCACCCCTCCACACCCCCAATCACACACTGACCCCCCTCCACACCCCCAATCACCCACCGACCCACCCCTCCACACCCCCAATCACCCACTGACCCACCCCTCCACACCCCCAATCACCCACTGACCCACCCCTCCACACCCCCAATCACCCACTGACCCACCCCTCCACACCCCCAATCACCCACTGACCCACCCCACCACACACCCATCACCCACCGACCCCCCTCCACACCCCCAGTCACCCACCGACCCACCCCTCCACACCCCCAATCACCCACCGACCCACCCCTCCACACACCGAATCACCCACTGACCCCACTCCACACCCCCAATCACCCACCGACCCACCCCTCCACACCCCCAATCACCCACTGACCCACCCCTCCACACCCCCAATCACCCACCGACCCACCCCTCCACACCCCCAATCACCCACTGACCCACACCTCCACACCCGCAATCACCCACTGACCCACCCCTCCACTCCCCGAATCACCCACTGACCCACCTCTCCACACCCCCAATCACCCACTGACCCACCCCTCCACGCCCCCAATCACCCACCGACCCACCCCTCCACACCCCCAATCACCCACCGACCCACCCCTCCACACCCCCAATCACCCACCGACCCACCCCTCCACACCCCTAATCACCCACCGACCCACCCCTCCACACCCCCAATTACCCACTGACCCCCCTCCACACCCCCAATCACCCACCGACCCACCCCTCCACACCCCCAATCACCCACCGACCCACCCCTCCAGACCCCCAATCACCCACTGACCCCCCTCCACACCCGCAATCACCCACCGACCCACCCCTCCACACCCCCAATCACCCACTGACCCACCCCTCCACACCCCCAATCACTCACTGACCCACCCCTCCAGACCCCAATCACCCACGACCCACCCCTCCACACCCCCAATCAAGCACTGACCCACCCCTCCACACCCCCAATCACCCACTGACCCACCCCTCCACACCCCAATCACCAACGACCCACCCCTCCACACCCCCAATCACCCACTGACCCACCCCTCCACACACCCAATCACCCACTGGCCCACCCCTCCACACCCCAATCACCCACGACACACCCCTCCACACCCCCAATCACCCACTGACCCACCCCTCCACACCTCCAATCACCCACTGACCCACCCCTCCACACACCCCCAATCACACACTGACCCACCCCTCCACACCCCCAATCACCCACTGACCCACCCCTCCACACCCCCAATCACTCACTGACCCACCCCTCCAGACCCCAATCACCCACGACCCACCCCTCCTCACCCCCAATCAAGCACTGACCCACCCCTCCACACCCCCAATCACCCACTGACCCACCCCTCCACACACACCCAATCACCCACTGACCCACCCCTCCACACCCCGAATCACCCACTGACCCACCCCTCCACTCCCCGAATCACCCACTGACCCACCTCTCCACACCCCCAATCACCCACTGACCCACCCCTCCACACCCCCAATCACCCACCGACCCACCCCTCCACACCCCCAATCACCCACCGACCCACCCCTCCACACCCACAATCACCCTCTGACCCCCCTCCACACCCCCAATCACCCACCGACCCACCCCTCCACACCCCCAATCACCCACCGACCCACCCCTCCACACCCCCAATCACCCACTGACCCCCCTCCACACCCCCATCACCCACCGACCCACCCCTCCACACCCCCAATCACCCACCGACCCACCCCTCCACACCCCCAATCACCCACTGACCCACCCCCCCACACCCCAATCACCAACTGACCCACCCCTCCACACCCCCAATCTCCCACTGACCCACCCCTCCACACCCCCAATCACCCACTGGCCCACCCCTCCACACCCCAATCACCCACGACACACCCCTCCACACCCCCAATCACCCACTGACCCACCCCTCCACACCCCCAATCACCCACTGACCCACCCCTCCACACACCCCCAATCACACACTGACCCACCCCTCCACACCCCCAATCACCCACTGACCCACCCCTCCACTCCCCGAATCACCCACTGACCCACCTCTCCACACCCCCAATCACCCACTGACCCACCCCTCCACACCCCCAATCACCCACCGACCCACCCCTCCACACCCCCAATCACCCACCGACCCACCCCTCCACACCCCCAATCACCCTCTGACCCCCCTCAACACCCCCAATCACCCACCGACCCACCCCTCCACACCCCCAATCACCCACCGACCCACCCCTCCACACCCCCAATCACCCACTGACCCCCCTCCACACCCACATCACCCACCGACCCACCCCCCCCACACCCCCAATCACCCACCGACCCACCCCTCCACACCCCCAATCACCAACTGACCCACCCCTCCACACCCCAATCACCAACGACCCACCCCTCCACACCCCCAATCACCCAGTGACCCACCCCTCCACACCCCCAATCACCCACTGACCAACCCCTCCACACCCCAATCACCGACGACACACCCCTCCACACCCCCAATCACCCACTGACCCACCCCTCCACACCCCCAATCACCCACCGACCCACCCCTCCACACCCCCAATCACCCTCCGACCCACCCCTCCACACCCCCAATCACCCACTGACCCAACCCTCCACACCCCCAATCACCCACCGACCTTTCCCTCCACACACCCAATCACCCACCGACCCTCCCCTCCACACCCCCAATCACCCACTGACCCCCCTCCACACCCCCAATCACCCACCGACCCACCACTCCACACCCCCAATCACCCACTGACCCACCCCTCCACACCCACAATCACGCACTGACCCACCCCTCCACACCCCAATCACCAACGACCCACCCCTCCACACCCCCAATCACCCACTGACCCACCCCTCCACACCCCCAATCACCCACTGACCCCCCTCCACACCCCCAATCACCGACCGACCCACCCCTCCACACCCCCAATCACCCACTGACCCCCCTCCACACCCCCAATCACCCACCGACCCACCCCTCCACACCCCCAATCACCCACTGACCCAAACCTCCACACCCCCAATCACCCACTGACCCACCCCTCCTCACCCCCAGTCACCCACTGACCCACCCCTCCACACCCCAATCACCCACGACCCACCTCTCCACACCCCCAATCACCCACTGACCCACCCTTCCACACCCCCAATCACCCACTGACGCACCCCTCCAGACCCCGAATCACCCTCTGACCCACCCCTCCACACTCCCAATCACCCACTGACCCACCCCTCCACACCCCCAATCACCCACTGACCCTCCCCTCCCCGCACCCCCAATCACCCACTGACCCACACCTCCACACCCCCAATCACCCACTGACCCACCCCTCCACACCCCCAATCACCCACTGACCCACCCCTCCACACCCACAATCACCCACCGACCCACCTCTCCACACTCCCAATCAGCCACCGACCCACCCCTCCACACCCCCAATGACCCACTGACCCACCCCTCCACACCCCGAATCACCCACCGACCCACCCCCTCCGCACCCCCAATCACCCTCTGTCCCACCCCTCCACACCCCCAATCACCCACCAACCCACCCCCTCCGCACCCCCAATCACCCACTGACCCACCCCTCCACACCCCCAATCACCCACTGACCCACCCCTCCACACCCCCAATCACCCACCGACCCACCCCTCCACACCCCCAATCACCCACCGACCCACCCCTCCACACCCCCAATCACCCACCGACCCACCCCTCCACACCCCCAATCACCCACTGACCCCCCTCCACACCCCCAATCACCCACCGACCCACCCCTACACACACCCAATCACACACCGACCCCCCCCCCCCACAGCCCCAATCACCCACTGACCACCCTCCACACCCACAATCACCCACCGACCCACCCCTCCACACCCGCAATCACCCACTGACCCACCCCTCCACACCCCCAATCACCCACTGACCCACCCCTCCACTCCCCAAATCACGCACTGACCCACCTCTCCAAACCCCCAATCACCCACTGACCCCCCTCCACACCCCCAATCACCCACCGACCCACCCCCTCCGCACCTCCAATCACCCACTGACCCACCCCTCCACACCCCCAATCACCCACTGACCCACACCTCCACACCCCAATCACCCACGACCCACCCCTCCACACCCCCAATCACCCACTGACCCACCCCTCCACACCCCCAATCACCCACTGACCCACCCCTCCACACCCCAATCACCCACGACCCACCCCTCCACACCCCCAATCATCCACTGACCCACCCCTCCACACCCCCAATCACCCACTTACCCACCCCTCCACACACCCCCAATCACCAACTGACCCACCCCTCCACACCCCCAATCACCCACTGACCCACCCCTCCACTCCCCGAATCACCCACTGATCCACCCCTCCACACCCCCAATCACCCACTGACCCACCCCTCCACTCCCCAAATCACCCACTGACCCACCTCTCCACACCCCCAATCACCCACTGACCCCCCTCCACACCCCCAATCACCCACCGACCCACCCCTCCACACCCCCAATCACCCACTGACCAACCCCTCCACACACCAATCACCGACGACCCACCCTTCCACACCCCCAATCACCCACTGACCCACCCCTCCACACCCCCAATCACCCACTGACCCACCCCTCCACACACCCCCAATCACCCACTGACCCACCCCTCCACACCCCCAATCACCCACTGACCCACCCCTCCACTCCCCGAATCACCCACTGATCCACCCCTCCACACCCCCAATCACCCACCGACCCACCCCTCCACACCCCCAATCACCCTCCGACCCACCCCTCCACACCCCCAATCACCCACTGACCCAAACCTCCACACCCCCAATCACCCACCGACCTTTCCCTCCACACACCCAATCACCCACCGACCCTCCCCTCCACACCCCCAATCACCCACTGACCCCCCTCCACACCCCCAATCACCCACCGACCCACCACTCCACACCCCCAATCACCCACTGACCCACCCCTCCACACCCACAATCACCCACTGACCCACCCCTCCACACCCCAATCACCAACGACCCACCCCTCCACACCCCCAATCACCCACTGACCCACCCCTCCACACCCCCAATCACCCACTGACCCCCCTCCACACCCCCAATCACCGACCGACCCACCCCTCCACACCCCCAATCACCCACTGACCCCCCTCCACACCCCCAATCACCCACCGACCCACCCCTCCACACCCCCAATCACCCACTGACCCAAACCTCCACACCCCCAATCACCCACTGACCCACCCCTCCTCACCCCCAGTCACCCACTGACCCACCCCTCCACACCCCAATCACCCACGACCCACCTCTCCACACCCCCAATCACCCACTGACCCACCCCCTCCGCACCCCCAATCACCCTCTGTCCCACCCCTCCACACCCCCAATCACCCACCAACCCACCCCCTCCACACCTCCAATCACCCACTGACCCACCCCTCCACACACCCCCAATCACCCACTGACACACCCCTCCACACCCCCAATCACCCACTGACCCACCCCTCTACTCCCCGAATCACCCACTGATCCACCCCACCACACCCCCAATCACCCACTGACCCACCCCTCCACTCCCCGAATCACCCACTGACCCACCTCTCCACACCCCCAATCACCCACTGACCCACCCCTCCACACCCCCAATCACCCACTGACCCACCCCTCCACACCCCCAATCACCCACCGACCCACCCCTCCACACCCCCAATCACCCACCGACCCACCCCTCCACACCCCCAATCACCCACCGACCCACCCCTCCACACCCCCAATCACCCACTGACCCCCCTCCACACCCCCAATCACCCACCGACCCACCCCTACACACACCCAATCACACACCGACCCACCCCCCCCCACAGCCCCAATCACCCACTGACCACCCTCCACACCCACAATCACCCACCGACCCACCCCTCCACACCCGCAATCACCCACTGACCCACCCCTCCACACCCCCAATCACACACTGACCCACCCCTCCACTCCCCAAATAACGCACTGGCCCACCTCTCCACACCCCCAATCACCCACTGACCCCCCTCCACACCCCCAATCACCCACCGACCCACCCCCTCCGCACCCCCAATCACCCACTGACCCACCCCTCCACACACCCAATCACCCACTGACCAACCCCTCCACACCCCAATCACCCACGACCCACCCCTCCACACCCCCAATCACCCACTGACCCACCCCTCCACACCCCCAATCACCCACTGACCCACCCCTCCACACCCCAATCACCCACGACCCACCCCTCCACACCCCCAATCATCCACTGACCCACCCCTCCACACCCCCAATCACCCACTTACAAACCCCTCCACACACCCCCAATCACCAACTGACCCACCCCTCCACACCCCCAATCACCCACTGACCCACCCCTCCACTCCCCGAATCACCCACTGATCCACCCCTCCACACCCCCAATCACCCACTGACCCACCCCTCCACTCCCCAAATCACCCACTGACCCACCTCTCCACACCCCCAATCACCCACTGACCCCCCTCCACACCCCCAATCACCCACCGACCCACCCCTCCATACCCCCAATCACCCACCGACCCACCCCTCCACACCCCCAATCACACACTGACCCCCCTCCACACCCCCAATCACCCACCGACCCACCCCTCCACACCCCCAATCACCCACTGACCCACCCCTCCACACCCCCAATCACCCACTGACCCACCCCTCCACACCCCCAATCACCCACTAACCCACCCCTCCACACCCCCAATCACCCACTGACCCACCCCACCACACGCCCATCACCCACCGACCCCCCTCCACACCCCCAGTCACCCACCGACCCACCCCTCCACACCCCCAATCACCCACCGACCCACCCCTCCACACACCGAATCTCCCACTGACCCCACTCCACACCCCCAATCACCCACTGACCCACCCCTCCACACCCCCAATTACCCACTGACCCAACCCTCCACTCCCCGAATCACCCACTGATCCACACCTCCACACCCGCAATCACCCACTGACCCACCCCTCCACTCCCCGAATCACCCACTGACCCACCTCTCCACACCCCCAATCACCCACTGACCCACCCCTCCACGCCCCCAATCACCCACTGACCCACCCCTCCACACCCCCAATCACCCACCGACCCACCCGTCCACACCCCCAATCACCCACCGACCCACCCCTCCACACCCCTAATCACCCACCGACCCACCCCTCCACACCCCCAATTACCCACTGACCCCCCTCCACACCCCCAATCACCCACCGACCCACCCCTCCACACCCCCAATCACCCACCGACCCACCCCTCCAGACCCCCAATCACCCACTGACCCCCCTCCACACCCGCAATCACCCACCGACCCACCCCTCCACACCCCCAATCACCCACTGACCCACCCCTCCACACCCCCAATCACTCACTGACCCACCCCTCCAGACCCCAATCACCCACGACCCACCCCTCCACACCCCCAATCAAGCACTGACCCACCCCTCCACACCCCCAATCACCCACTGACCCACCCCTCCACACACACCCAATCACCCACTGACCCACCCCTCCGCACCCCGAATCAACCACTGACCCACCCCTCCACTCCCCGAATCACCCACTGACCCACCTCTCCACACCCCCAATCACCCACTGACCCACCCCTCCACACCCCCAATCACCCACCGACCCACCCCTCCACACCCCCAATCACCCACCGACCCACCCCTCCACACCCACAATCACCCTCTGACCCCCCTCCACACCCCCAATCACCCACCTGCCCACCCCTCCACACCCCCAATCACCCACCGACCCACCCCTCCACACCCCCAATCACCCACTGACCCCCCTCCACACCCCCATCACCCACCGTCCCACCCCTCCCCACCCCCAATCACCCACCGACTCACCCCTCCACACCCCCAATCACCCACTGACCCACCCCTCCACACCCCAATCACCAACGACCTACCCCTCCACACCCCCAATCACCCACTGACCCACCCCTCCACACCCCCAATCACCCACTGGCCCACCCCTCCACACCCCAATCACCCACGACACACCCCTCCACACCCCCAATCACCCACTGACCCACCCCTCCACACCCCCAATCACCCACTGACCCACCCCTCCACACACCCCCAATCACACACTGACCCACCCCTCCACACCCCCAATCACCCACTGACCCACCCCTCCACACCCCCAATCACTCACTGACCCACCCCTCCAGACCCCAATCACCCACGACCCACCCCTCCACACCCCCAATCAAGCACTGACCCACCCCTCCACACCCCCAATCACGCACTGACCCACCCCTCCACACACACCCAATCACCCACTGACCCACCCCTCCACACCCCGAATCACCCACTGACCCACCCCTCCACTCCCCGAATCACCCACTGACCCACCTCTCCACACCCCCAATCACCCACTGACCCACCCCTCCACACCCCCAATCACCCACCGACCCACCCCTCCACACCCCCAATCACCCACCGACCTACCCCTCCACACCCACAATCACCCTCTGACCCCCCTCCACACCCCCAATCACCCAACGACCCACCCCTCCACACCCCCAATCACCCACCGACCCACCCCTCCACACTCCCAATCACCCACTGACCCCCCTCCACACCCCCATCACCCACCGACCCACCACTCCACACCCCCAATCACCCACCGACCCACCCCTCCACACCCCCAATCACCCACTGACCCACCCCTCCACACGCCAATCACCAACGACCCACCCCTCCACACCCCCAATCAAACACTGACCCACCCCTCCACACCCCCAATCACCCACTGGCCCACCCCTCCACACCCCAATCACCCACGACACACCCCTCCACACCCCCAATCACCCACTGACCCACCCCTCCACACCCCCAATCACCCACTGACCCACCCCTCCACACACCCCCAATCACACACTCACCCACCCCTCCACACCCCCAATCACCCACTGACCCACCCCTCCACTCCCCGAATCACCCACTGACCCACCTCTCCACACCCCCAATCACCCACTGACCCACCCCTCCACACCCCCAATCACCCACCGACCCACCCCTCCACGCCCCCAATCACCCACCGACCCACCCCTCCACACCCCCAATCACCCTCTGACCCCCCTCAACACCCCCAATCACCCACCGACCCACCCCTCCACACCCCCATCACCCACCGACCCACCCCTCCACACCCCCAATCACCCACCGACCCACCCCTCCACACCCCCAATCACCCACTGACCCACCCCTCCACACCCCAATCACCCACGACCCACCCCTCCACACCCCCAATCACCCAGTGACCCACCCCTCCACACCCCCAATCACCCACTGACCCACCCCTCCACACCCCAATCACCGACGACCCACCCCTCCACACCCCCAATCACCCACTGACCCACCCCTCCACACCCCCAATCACCCACTGACCCACCCCTCCACACACCCCCAATAACCCACTGACCCACCCCTCCACACCCCCAATCACCCACTGACCCACCCCTCCACTCCCCGAATCACCCACTGATCCACCCCTCCACACCCCCAATCACCCACTGACCCACCCCTCCACTCCCCGAATCACCCACTGACCCACCCCTCTACACCCCCAATCACCCACCGACCCACCCCTCCACACCCCCAATCATCCACCGACCCACCCCTCCACACCCCCAATCACCCACTGACCCACCCCTCCACATCCCCAATCACCCACTGACCCACCCCTCCTCACCCCCACTCACCCACTGACACACCCCTCCACATCCCAATCACCCACGACCCACCCCTCCAAACCCCCAATCACCCACTGACCCACCCCTCCACACCCCCAATCACCCACCAACCCACCCCCTCCACACCTCCAATCACCCACTGACCCACCCCTCCACACACCCCCAGTCACCGACGGACCCACCCCTCCACTCCCCGAATCACCCACTGATCCACACCTCCACACCCCCCAATCACCCACTGACCCACCCCTCCACACCCCCAATCAACCACTGACCCACCCCTCCACACCCCCAATCACCCATTGACCCACCCCTCCACACCCCCAATCACCCACCGACCCACCCCTCCACACCCCCAATCACCCACCGACCCACCCCTCCACACCCCTAATCACCCACCGACCCACCCCTCCACACCCCCAATTACCCACTGACTCCCCTCCACACCCCCAATCACCCACCGACCCACCCCTCCACACCCCCAATCACCCACTGACCCCCCTCCACACCCCCAATCACCCACCGACCCACCCCTCCACACCCCCAATCACCCACCGACCCACCCCTCCACACTCCCAATCACACACTGACCCACCCCTCCACACCCCCAATCACCCACTGACCCACCCCTCCACACCCCAATCACCCACGACCCCCACCTCCACACCCCCAATCACGCACTGACCCACACCTCCACACCCCCAATCACCCACTGACCCACCCCTCCACACACCCCCAATCACCCACTGACACACCCCTCCACACCCCCAATCACCCACTGACCCACCCCTCCACACACCCCCAATCACCCACTAACCCACCCCTCCACACCCCCAATCACCCACTGACCCACCCCTCCACTCCCCGAATCACCCAATGATCCACCCCTCCACACCCCCAATCACCCACTGACCCACCCCTCCACACCCCCAATCACCCACTGACCCACCCCTCCACACACCCCCAATCACACACTGACCCACCCCTCCACACCCCCAATCACCCACTGACCCACCCCTCCACTCCCCGAATCACCCACTGACCCACCTCTCCACACCCCCAATCACCCACTGACCCACCCCTCCACACCCCCAATCACCCACCGACCCACCCCTCCAGACCCCCAATCACGCACCGACCCACCCCTCCACACCCCCAATCAACCACTGACCCCCCTCCACACCCCCATCACCCACCGACCCACCCCTCCACACCCCCAATCACCCACCGACCCACCCCTCCACACCCCCAATCACCCACTGACCCACCCCTCCACACCCCAATCACCCACTGACCCACCCCTCCACACCCCCAATCACCCACTGACCCACCCCTCCACACCCCAATCACCGACCACCCACCCCTCCACACCCCCAATCACCCACTGACCCACCCCTCCACACCCCCAATCACCCACTGACCCACCCCTCCACACCCCAATCACCGACCACCCACCCCTCCACACCCCCAATCACCCACTGACCCACCCCTCCACACCCCCAATCACCCACTGACCCACCCCTCCACACACCCCCAATCACCCACTGACCCACCCCTCCACACCCCCAATCACCCACTGACCCAACCCTCCACTCCCCGAATCACCCACTGATCCACCCCTCCACACCCCCAATCACCCACTGACACACCCCTCCACTCCCCGAATCACCCACTGACCCACCCCTCTACACCCCCAATCACCCACCGACCCACCCCTCCACACCCCCAATCATCCACCGACCCACCCCTCCACACCCCCAATCACCCACTGACCCACCCCTCCACACCCCCAATCACCCACTGACCCACCCCTCCTCACCCCCAATCACCCACTGACACACCCCTCCACACCCCAATCACCCACGACCCACCCCTCCACACCCCCAATCACCCACTGACCCACCCCTCCACACCCCAAATCACCCACCAACCCACCCCCTCCACACCTCCAATCACCCACTGACCCACCCCTCCACACACCCCCAATCACCCACTGACCCACCCCTCCACTCCCCGAATCACCCACTGATCCACACCTCCACACCCCACAATCACCCACTGACCCACCCCTCCACACCCCCAATCACCCACTGACCCACCCCTCCACACCCCCAATCACCCACCGACCCACCCCTCCACACCCCTAATCACCCACCGACCCACCCCTCCACACCCCCAATTACCCACTGACCCCCCTCCACACCCCCAATCACCCACCGACCCACCCCTCCACACCCCCAATCACTCACTGACCCCCCTCCACACCCCCAATCACCCACCGACCCACCCCTCCACACCCCCAATCACCCTCCGACCCACCCCTCCACACTCCCAATCACACACTGACCCACCCCTCCACACCCCCAATCACCCACTGACCCACCCCTCCACACCCCAATCAGCCACCCCCCCCCCTCCACACCCCCAATCACGCACTGACACACCCCTCCACACCCCCAATCACCCACTGACCCACCCCTCCACACACCCCCAATCACCCACTGACCCACCCCTCCACACCCCCAATCCCCCACTGACCCACCCCTCCACTCCCCGAATCACCCACTGATCCACCCCTCCACACCCCCAATCACCCACTGACCCACCCCTCCACTCCCCGAATCACCCACTGACCCACCTCTCCACACCCCCATTCACCCACTGACCCACCCCTCCACACCCCCAATCACCCACTGACCCACCCCTCCACAACCCCAATCACGCACCGACCCACCCCTCCACACCCCCAATCACCCACCGACCCACCCCTCCACACCCCCAATCACCCACTGACCCCCCTCCACACCCCCAATCACCCACCGACCCACCCCTCCACACCCCCAATCACCCACCGACCCACCCCTCCACACCTCCAATCACCCACTGACCCCCCTCCACACCCCCAATCACCCACCGACCCACCCCTCCACACCCCCAATCACCCACTGACCCACCCCTCCACACCCCCAATCACCCACTGACCCACCCCTCCACACCCCCAATCACCCACTGACCCACCCCTCCACACCCCCAATCACCCACTGACCCACCCCTCCACACCCCCAATCACCCACTGACCCCCCTCCACACCCCCAATCACCCACCAACCCACCCCTCCACACCCCCTATCACCCACCGACCCACCCCTCCACTCCCCCAATCACCCACTGACCCCCCTCCACACCCCCAATCACCCTCCGACCCACCCCTCCACACCCCCAATCACCCACTGACCCACCCCTCCACACCCCCAATCACCCACTGACCCACCCCTCCTCACCCCCAATCACCCACTGACCAACCCCTCCACACCCCAATCACCCACGACCCACCCCTCCACACCCCCAATCACCCACTGACCCACCCCTCCACACCCCCAATCACCCACCGACCCACCCCCTCCACACCTCCAATCACCCACTGACCCACCCCTCCACACACCCCCAATCACCCACTGACCCACCCCTCCACACCCCCAATCACCCACTGACCCACCCCTCCACTCCCCGAATCACCCACTGATCCACCCCTCCACACCCCCAATCACCAACTGACCCACCCCTCCACTCCCCGAATCACCCCCTGACCCACCTCTCCACACCCCCAATCACCCACTGACCCACTCCTCCACACCCCCAATCACCCACCGACCCACCCCTCCACAAACCCAATCACCCACCGACCCACCCCTCCACACCCCTAATCACCCACCGACCCACCCCTCGACACCCCCAATCACCCACTGACCCCCCTCCACACCCCCAATCACCCACCGACCCACCCCTCCACACCCCCAATCACTCACCGACCCACCCCTCCACACCCCCAATCACCCACTAACCCCACTCCACACCCCTAATCACCCACCGACCCACCCCTCCACACCCCCAATCACCCACTGACCCACCCCTCCACACCCCCAATCACCCACTGACCCACCCCTCCACACCCCAATCACCCACGACCCACCCCTCCACACCCCCAATCACCCACTGACCCACCCCTCCACACGCCCAATCACCCACTGACCCACCCCTCCACACCCCAATCACCCACGACCCACCCCTCCACACCCCCAATCACGCACTGACCCACCCCTCCACACCCCCAATCACCCACTGACCCACCCCTCCACACACCCCCAATCACCCACTGACCCACCCCTCCACACCCCCAATCCCCCACTGACCCACCCCTCCACTCCCCGAATCACCCACTGATCCACCCCTCCACACCCCCAATCACCCACTGACCCACCCCTCCACTCCCCGAATCACCCACTGACCCACCTCTCCACACCCCCAATCACCCACTGACCCACCCCTCCACACCCCCTATCACCCACTGACCCACCCCTCTACACCCCCAATCACCCACCGACCCACCCCTCCACACCCCAATCACCCACCGACCCACCCCTCCACACCCCCAATCACCCACTGTCCCCCCTCCACACCCCCAATCACCCACCGACCCACCCCTCCACACCCCAATTACCCACCGACCCACCCCTCCACACCCCCAATCACCCACTGACCCCCCTCCACACCCCCAATCACCCACCCACCCACCCCTCCACACCCCCAATCACCCACTGACCCACCCCTCCACACCCCCAATCACCCACTGACCCACCCCTCCACACCCCAATCACCCACGACCCACCCCTCCACACCCCCAATCACCCACTGACCCACCCCTCCACACCCCCAATCACCCACTGACCCCCCTCCACACCCCCAATCACCCACCGACCCACCCCTCCACACCCCCAATCACCCACCGACCCACCCCTCCACACCCCCAATCACCCACTGACTCCCCTCCACACCCCCAATCACCCACCGACCCACCCCTCCACACCCCCAATCACCCACTGACCCACCTCTCCACACCCCCAATCACCCACTGACCCACCCCTCCTCACCCCCAGTCACCCACTGACACACCCCTCCACACCCCAATCACCCACGACCACCCCTCCAGACCCACCCCTCCACACCCCCAATCACCCACTGACCAACACCTCCACACCCCCAATCACCCACTGACCCACCTCTCCATACCCCCAATCACCCACTGACCCACCTCTCCACACCCCGAATCACTCACTGACCCACCCCTCCACACTGCCAATCACCCACCAACCCACCCCCTCCACACCCCCAATCACCCACCGACCCACCCCTCCACACCCCCAATCACCCACCGACCCACCCCTCCACACCCCCAATCACCCACTGACTCCCCTCCACACCCCCAATCACCCACCGACCCACCCCTCCACACCCCCAATCACCCACTGACCCACCCCTCCACACCCCCAATCACCCACTGACCCACCCCTCCTCACCCCCAGTCACCCACTGACCCACCCCTCCACACCCCAATCACCCACGACCCACCCCTCCACACCCCCAATCACCCACTGACCCACACCTCCACACCCCCAATCACCCACTGACCCACCTCTCCATACCCCCAATCACCCACTGACCCACCTCTCCACACCCCGAATCACTCACTGACCCACCCCTCCACACTCCCAATCACCCACCAACCCACCCCCTCCACACCCCCAATCACCCACCAACCCACCCCCTCCAGACCTCCAATCACCCACTGACCCACCCCTCCACACACCCCCAATCACCCACTGACCCACCCCTCCACACCCCCAATCACCCACCGACCCACCCCTCCACACACCCAATCACCCACTGACTCCCCTCCACACCCCCAATCACCGACCGACCCACCCCTCCACACTCCCAATCACCCACTGACCCACCCCTCCACACCCCCAATCACCCACTGACCCACCCCTCCTCACCCCCAGTCACCCACTGACCCACCCCTCCACACCCCAATCCCCCACAACCCACCCCTCCACACCCCCAATCACCCACTGACCCACACCTCCACACCCCCAATCACCCACTGACCCACCTCTCCATACCCCCAATCACCCACTGACCCACCTCTCCACACCCCGAATCACTCACTGACCCACCCCTCCACACTCCCAATCACCCACCAACCCACCCCCTCCACACCCCCAATCACCCACCAACCCACCCCCTCCAGACCTCCAATCACCCACTGACCCACCCCTCCACACACCCCCAATCACCCACTGACCCACCCCTCCACACCCCCAATCACCCACTGACCCACCCCTCCACTCCCCGAATCACCCACTGATCCACCCCTCCACACCCCCAATCACCCACTGACCCACCCCTCCACTCCCCGAATCACCCACTGACCCACCTCTCCACACCCCCAATCACCCACTGACCCACCCCTCCACACCCCCAATAACCCACTGACCCACCCTTCCACACCCCCAATCACCCACCGACCCACCCCTCCACACCCCCAATCACCCACCGACCCACCCCTCCACACCCCTAATCACCCACCGACCCACCCCTCCACACCCCCAATCACCCACTGACACCCCTCCACACCCCCAATCACCCACCGACCCACCCCTCCACACCCCCAATCACCCACCGACCCACCCCTCCACACACCCAATCACCCACCGACCCACCCCTCCACACCCCCAATCACCCACTGACCCCCCTCCACACCCCCAATCACCCACCGACCCACCCCTCCACACCCCCAATCCCCCACTGACCCACCCCTCCACACCCCCAATCACCCACTGACCCACCCCTCCACACCCCAATCACCCACGACCCACCCCTCCACACCCCCAATCACCCACTGACCCACCACTCCACACGCCCAATCACCCACTGACCCACCCCTCCACACCCCAATCACCCACGACCCACCCCTCCACACCCCCAATCACGCACTGACCCACCCCTCCACACCCCCAATCACCCACTGACCCACCCCTCCACACACCCCCAATCACCCATTGACCCACTCCTCCACACCCCCAATCCCCCACTGACCCACCCATCCACTCCCCGAATCACCCACTGATCCACCCCTCCACACCCCCAATCACCCACTGACCCACCCCTCCACACCCCCAATCACCCACTGACCCACCCCTCCACACCCCCAATCACCCACCAACCCACCCCCTTCACACCTCCAATCCCCCACTGACCCACCCCTCCACACACCCCCAATCACCCACTGACCCACCCCTCCACTCCCCGAATCACCCACTGATCCACACCTCCACACCCCCCAATCACCCACTGACCCACCCCTCCACACCCCCAATCACCCACTGACCCACCCCTCCACACCCCCAATCACCCATTGACACACCCCTCCACACCCCCAATCACCCACCGACCCACCCCTCCACACCCCCAATCACCCACCGACCCACCCCTCCACACCCCTAATCACCCACCGACCCACCCCTCCACACCCCCAATCACCCACTGAGCCCCCTCCACACCCCCAATCACCCACTGACCCACCTCTCCACACCCCCAATCACCCACTGACCCACCCCTCCTCACCCCCAGTCACCCACTGACCCACCCCTCCACACCCCAATCACCCACGACCCACCCCTCCACACCCCCAATCACCCACTGACCAACACCTCCACACCCCCAATCACCCACTGACCCACCTCTCCATACCCCCAATCACCCACTGACCCACCTCTCCACACCCCGAATCACTCACTGACCCACCCCTCCACACTCCCAATCACCCACCAACCCACCCCCTCCACACCCCCAATCACCCACCGAACCACCCCTCCACACCCCCAATCACCCACCGACCCACCCCTCCACACCCCCAATCACCCACTGACTCCCCTCCACACCCCCAATCACCCACCGACCCACCCCTCCACACCCCCAATCACCCACTGACCCACCCCTCCACACCCCCAATCACCCACTGACCCACCCCTCCTCACCCCCAGTCACCCACTGACCCACCCCTCCACACCCCAATCACCCACGACCCACCCCTCCACACCCCCAATCACCCACTGACCCACACCTCCACACCCCCAATCACCCACTGACCCACCTCTCCATACCCCCAATCACCCACTGACCCACCTCTCCACACCCCGAATCACTCACTGACCCACCCCTCCACACTCCCAATCACCCACCAACCCACCCCCTCCACACCCCCAATCACCCACCAACCCACCCCCTCCAGACCTCCAATCACCCACTGACCCACCCCTCCACACACCCCCAATCACCCACTGACCCACCCCTCCACACCCCCAATCACCCACCGACCCACCCCTCCACACACCCAATCACCCACTGACTCCCCTCCACACCCCCAATCACCCACCGACCCACCCCTCCACACCCCCAATCACCCACTGACCCACCCCTCCACACCCCCAATCACCCACTGACCCACCCCTCCTCACCCCCAGTCACCCACTGACCCACCCCTCCACACCCCAATCACCCACGACCCACCCCTCCACACCCCCAATCACCCACTGACCCACACCTCCACACCCCCAATCACCCACTGACCCACCTCTCCATACCCCCAATCACCCACTGACCCACCTCTCCACACCCCGAATCACTCACTGACCCACCCCTCCACACTCCCAATCACCCACCAACCCACCCCCTCCACACCCCCAATCACCCACCAACCCACCCCCTCCAGACCTCCAATCACCCACTGACCCACCCCTCCACACACCCCCAATCACCCACTGACCCACCCCTCCACACCCCCAATCACCCACTGACCCACCCCTCCACTCCCCGAATCACCCACTGATCCACCCCTCCACACCCCCAATCACCCACTGACCCACCCCTCCACTCCCCGAATCACCCACTGACCCACCTCTCCACACCCCCAATCACCCACTGACCCACCCCTCCACACCCCCAATAACCCACTGACCCACCCTTCCACACCCCCAATCACCCACCGACCCACCCCTCCACACCCCCAATCACCCACCGACCCACCCCTCCACACCCCTAATCACCCACCGACCCACCCCTCCACACCCCCAATCACCCACTGACACCCCTCCACACCCCCAATCACCCACCGACCCACCCCTCCACACCCCCAATCACCCACCGACCCACCCCTCCACACACCCAATCACCCACCGACCCACCCCTCCACACCCCCAATCACCCACTGACCCCCCTCCACACCCCCAATCACCCACCGACCCACCCCTCCACACCCCCAATCCCCCACTGACCCACCCCTCCACACCCCCAATCACCCACTGACCCACCCCTCCACACCCCAATCACCCACGACCCACCCCTCCACACCCCCAATCACCCACTGACCCACCACTCCACACGCCCAATCACCCACTGACCCACCCCTCCACACCCCAATCACCCACGACCCACCCCTCCACACCCCCAATCACGCACTGACCCACCCCTCCACACCCCCAATCACCCACTGACCCACCCCTCCACACACCCCCAATCACCCATTGACCCACTCCTCCACACCCCCAATCCCCCACTGACCCACCCATCCACTCCCCGAATCACCCACTGATCCACCCCTCCACACCCCCAATCACCCACTGACCCACCCCTCCACACCCCCAATCACCCACTGACCCACCCCTCCACACCCCCAATCACCCACCAACCCACCCCCTTCACACCTCCAATCCCCCACTGACCCACCCCTCCACACACCCCCAATCACCCACTGACCCACCCCTCCACTCCCCGAATCACCCACTGATCCACACCTCCACACCCCCCAATCACCCACTGACCCACCCCTCCACACCCCCAATCACCCACTGACCCACCCCTCCACACCCCCAATCACCCATTGACACACCCCTCCACACCCCCAATCACCCACCGACCCACCCCTCCACACCCCCAATCACCCACCGACCCACCCCTCCACACCCCTAATCACCCACCGACCCACCCCTCCACACCCCCAATCACCCACTGAGCCCCCTCCACACCCCCAATCACCCACCGACCCACCCCTCCACACTCCCAATCACCTACTGACCCCCCTCCACACCCCCAATCACCCACCGACCCACCCCTCCACACCCCCAATCACCCACCGACCCACCCCTCCACACTCCCAATCACACACTGACCCTCCCCTCCACACCCCCAATCACCCACTGACACTCCCCTCCACACCCCAATCACCCACGACCCCCCCCTCCACACCCCCAATCACGCACTGACCCACCCCTCCACACCCCCAATCACCCACTGACCCACCCCTCCACACACCCCCAATCACCCACTGACCCACCCCTCCACACCCCCAATCCCCCACTGACCCACCCCTCCACTCCCCGAATCACCCACTGATCCACCCCTCCACACTCCCAATCACCCACTGACCCACCCCTCCACTCCCCGAATCACCCACTGACCCACCTCTCCACACCCCCAATCACCCACTGACCCACCCCTCCACACCCCCAATCACCCACTGACCCACCCCTCCACACCCCCAATCACCCACTGACCCACCTCTCCATACCCCCAATCACCCACTGACCCACCTCTCCACACCCCGAATCACTCACTGACCCACCCCTCCACACTGCCAATCACCCACCAACCCACCCCCTCCACACCCCCAATCACCCACCAACCCACCCCCTCCACACCTCCAATCACCCACTGACCCACCCCTCCACACACCCCCAATCACCCACTGACCCACCCCTCCACACCCCCAATCACCCACTGACCCACCCCTCCACTCCCCGAATCACCCACTGATCCACCCCTCCACACCCCCAATCACCCACTGACCCACCCCTCCACTCCCCGAATCACCCACTGACCCACCTCTCCACACCCCCAATCACCCACTGACCCACCCCTCCACACCCCCAATCACCCACTGACCCACCCCTCCACACCCCCAATCACCCACCGACCCACCCCTCCACACCCCCAATCACCCACCGACCCACCCCTCCACACCCCTAATCACCCACCGACCCACCCCTCCACACCCCCAATCACCCACTGACCCCTCTCCACACCCCCAATCACCCACCGACCCACCCCTCCACACCCCCAATCACCCACCGACCCACCCCTCCACACCCCCAATCACCCACTGACCCCCCTCCACACCCCCAATCACCCACCGACCCACCCCTCCACACCCCCAATCACCCACTGACCCACCCCTCCACACCCCCAATCACCCACTGATCCACCCCTCCACACCCCCAATCACCCACTGACCCACCCCTCCACTCCCCGAATCACCCACTGACCCACCTCTCCACACCCCCAATCACCCACTGACCCACCCCTCCACACCCCCAATCACCCACTGACCCACCCCTCCACACCCCCAATCACCCACCGACCCACCCCTCCACACCCCAATCACCCACCGACCCACCCCTCCACACCCCCAATCACCCACTGACACCCCTCCACACCCCCAATCACCCACCGACCCACCCCTCCACACCCCCAATCACCCACTGACCCTCCTCCACACCCCCAATCATCCACCGACCCACCCCTCCACACCCCCATCACCCACCGACCCACCCCTCCACACCCCCAATCACCCACTGACCCACCCCTCCACACTCCCAATCACCCACTGACCCACCCCTCCACACCCCCAATCACCCACTAACACACCCCTCCACACCCCAATCACCCACGACCCACCCCTCCACACCCCCAATCACCCACTGACCCACCCCTCCACACTCCCAATCACCCACCAACCCACCCCCTCCACACCTCCAATCACCCACTGACCCACCCCTCCACACACCCCCAATCACCCACTGACCCACCCCTCCACTCCCCGAATCACCCACTGATCCACACCTCCACACCCCCCAATCACCCACTGACCCACCCCTCCACACTCCCAATCACCCACTGACCCACCCCTCCACACCCCCAATCACCCATTGACACACCCCTCCACACCCCCAATCACCCACCGACCTACCCCTCCACACCCCCAATCACCCGCCGACCCACCCCTCCACACCCCTAATCACCCACCGACCCACCCCTCCACACCCCCAATTACCCACTGACCCCCCTCCACACCCCCAATCACCCACCGACCCACCCCTCCACACTCCCAATCACCTACTGACCCCCCTCCACACCCCCAATCACCCACCAACCCACCCCTCCACACCCCCAATCACCCACCGACCCACCCCTCCACACTCCCAATCACACACTGACCCACCCCTCCACACCCCAATCACCCACGACCCCCCCCTCCACACCCCCAATCACGCACTGACCCACCCCTCCACACCCCCAATCACCCACTGACCCACCCCTCCACACACCCCCAATCACCCACCGACCCACCCCTCCACACCCCCAATCCCCCACTGACCCACCCCTCCACTCCCCGAATCACCCACTGATCCACCCCTCCACACTCCCAATCACCCACTGACCCACCCCTCCACTCCCCGAATCACCCACTGACCCACCTCTCCACACCCCCAATCACCCACTGACCCACCCCTCCACACCCCCAATCACCCACTGACCCACCCCTCCACACCCCCAATCACCCACTGACCCACCTCTCCATACCCCCAATCACCCACTGACCCACCTCTCCACACCCCGAATCACTCACTGACCCACCCCTCCACACTGCCAATCACCCACCAACCCACCCCCTCCACACCCCCAATCACCCACCAACCCACCCACTCCACACCTCCAATCACCCACTGACCCACCCCTCCACACACCCCCAATCACCCACTGACCCACCCCTCCACACCCCCAATCACCCACTGACCCACCCCTCCACTCCCCGAATCACCCACTGATCCACCCCTCCACACCCCCAATCACCCACTGACCCACCCCTCCACTCCCCGAATCACCCACTGACCCACCTCTCCACACCCCCAATCACCCACTGACCCACCCCTCCACACCCCCAATCACCCACTGACCCACCCCTCCACACCCCCAATCACCCACCGACCCACCCCTCCACACCCCCAATCACCCACCGACCCACCCCTCCACACCCCTAATCACCCACCGACCCACCCCTCCACACCCCCAATCACCCACTGACCCCTCTCCACACCCCCAATCACCCACCGACCCACCCCTCCACACCCCCAATCACCCACCGACCCACCCCTCCACACCCCCAATCACCCACTGACCCCCCTCCACACCCCCAATCACCCACCGACCCACCCCTCCACACCCCCAATCACCCACTGACCCACCCCTCCACACCCCCAATCACCCACTGATCCACCCCTCCACACCCCCAATCACCCACTGACCCACCCCTCCACTCCCCGAATCACCCACTGACCCACCTCTCCACACCCCCAATCACCCACTGACCCACCCCTCCACACCCCCAATCACCCACTGACCCACCCCTCCACACCCCCAATCACCCACCGACCCACCCCTCCACACCCCAATCACCCACCGACCCACCCCTCCACACCCCCAATCACCCACTGACACCCCTCCACACCCCCAATCACCCACCGACCCACCCCTCCACACCCCCAATCACCCACTGACCCTCCTCCACACCCCCAATCATCCACCGACCCACCCCTCCACACCCCCATCACCCACCGACCCACCCCTCCACACCCCCAATCACCCACTGACCCACCCCTCCACACTCCCAATCACCCACTGACCCACCCCTCCTCACCCCCAATCACCCACTAACACACCCCTCCACACCCCAATCACCCACGACCCACCCCTCCACACCCCCAATCACCCACTGACCCACCCCTCCACACTCCCAATCACCCACCAACCCACCCCCTCCACACCTCCAATCACCCACTGACCCACCCCTCCACACACCCCCAATCACCCACTGACCCACCCCTCCACTCCCCGAATCACCCACTGATCCACACCTCCACACCCCCCAATCACCCACTGACCCACCCCTCCACACCCCCAATCACCCACTGACCCACCCCTCCACACCCCCAATCACCCATTGACACACCCCTCCACACCCCCAATCACCCACCGACCTACCCCTCCACACCCCCAATCACCCGCCGACCCACCCCTCCACACCCCTAATCACCCACCGACCCACCCCTCCACACCCCCAATTACCCACTGACCCCCCTCCACACCCCCAATCACCCACCGACCCACCCCTCCACACTCCCAATCACCTACTGACCCCCCTCCACACCCCCAATCACCCACCAACCCACCCCTCCACACCCCCAATCACCCACCGACCCACCCCTCCACACTCCCAATCACACACTGACCCACCCCTCCACACCCCCAATCACCCACTGACCCACCCCACCACACCCCAATCACCCACGACCCCCCCCTCCACACCCCCAATCACGCACTGACCCACCCCTCCACACCCCCAATCACCCACTGACCCACCCCTCCACACACCCCCAATCACCCACTGACCCACCCCTCCACACCCCCAATCCCCCACTGACCCACCCCTCCACTCCCCGAATCAGCCACTGATCCACCCCTCCACACCCCCAATCACCCACTGACCCACCCCTCCACTCCCCGAATCACCCACTGAACCACCTCTACACACACCCACTCACCCACTGACCCACCCCTCCACACCCCCAATCACCCACTGACCCACCCCTCCACACCCCCAATCACGCACCGACCCACCCCTCCACACCCCCAATCACCCACCGACCCCCCCCTCCACACCCCCAATCACCCACTGACCCCCCTCCACACCCTCAATCACCCACCGACCCACCCCTCCACACCCCCAATCACCCACCGACCCACCCCTCCACACCCCCAATCACCCACTGACCCACCCCTCCACACCCCCTATCACCCACTGACCCACCCCTCCACTCCCCCATCACCCACTGACCCCCCTCCACACCCGCAATCACCCTCCGACCCACCCCTCCACACACCCAATCACCCACTGACCCACCCCTCCACACCCCCAATCACCCACTGACCCACCCCTCCTCACCCCCAATCACCCACTGACCCACCCCTCTACACCCCAATCACCCACGACCCACCCCTCCACACCCCCAATCACCCACTGACCCACCCCTCCACACCCCCAATCACCCACCAACCCACCCCCTCCACACCTCCAATCACCCACTGACCCACCCCTCCACACACCCCCAATCACCCACTGACCCACCCCTCCACACCCCCAATCACCCACTGACCCACCCCTCCACTCCCCGAATCACCCACTGATCCACCCCTCCGCACCCCCAATCACCCACTGACCCACCCCTCCACTCCCCGAATCACCCACTGACCCACCTCTCCACACCCCCAATCACCCACTGACCCACCCCTCCACACCCACAATCACCCACCGACCCACCCCTCCACACCCCCAATCACCCACCGACCCACCCCTCCACACCCACAATCACCCACCGACCCACCCCTCCACACCCCCAATCACCCACTGACACCCCTCCACACCCCCAATCACCCACCGACCCACCCCTCCACACCCCCAATCACCCACTGACCCCCCTCCACACCCCCAATCATCCACCGACCCACCCCTCCACACCCCCATCACCCTCCGACCCACTCCTCCACACCCCCAATCACCCACTGACCCACCCCTCCACACTCCCAATCACCCACTGACCCACCCCTCCTCACCCCCAATCACCCACTGACACACCCCTCCACACCGCAATCACCCACGACCCACCCCTCCACACCCCCAATCACCCACTGACCCACCCCTCCACACCCCCAATCACCCACCAACCCACCCCCTCCACACCTCCAATCACCCACTGACCCACCCCTCCACACACCCTCAATCACCCACTGATCCACCCCTCCACTCCCCGAATCACCCACTGATCCACCCCTCCACACCCCCCAATCACCCACTGACCCACCCCTCCACACCCCCAATCACCCATTGACACACCCCTCCACACCCCCAATCACCCACCGACCCACCCCTCCACACCCCCAATCACCCACCGACCCACCCCTCCACACCCCTAATCACCCACCGACCCACCCCTCCACACCCCCAATTACCCACTGACCCCCCTCCACACCCCCAATCACCCACCGACCCACCCCTCCACACCCCCAATCACCCACCGACCCACCCCTCCACACTCCCAATCACACACTGACCAAACCCTCCACACCCCCAATCACCCACTGACCCACCCCTCCACACCCCAATCACCCACGACCCCACCCCTCCACACCCCCAATCACGCACTGACCCACCCCTCCACACCCCCAATCACCCACTGACCCACCCCTCCACACACCCCCAATCACCCACTGACCCACCCCTCCACACCCCCATCCCCCACTGACCCACCCCTCCACTCCCCGAATCACCCACTGATCCACCCCTCCACACCCCCAATCACCCACTGACCCACCCCTCCACTCCCCGAATCACCCACTGACCCACCTCTCCACACCCCCAATCACCCACTGACCCACCCCTCCACACCCCCAATCACCCACTGACCCACCCCTCCACACCCCCAATCACGCACCGACCCACCCCTCCACACCCCCAATCACCCACCGACCCACCCCTCCACACCCCCAATCACCCACTGACCCCCCTCCACACCCCCAATCACCCACCGACCCACCCCTCCACACCCCCAATCACCCACCGACCCACCCCTCCACACCCCCAATCACCCACTGACCCACCCCCTCCACACCTCCAATCACCCACTGACCCACCCCTCCACACACCCCCAATCACCCACTGACCCACCCCTCCACACCCCCAATCACCCACTGACCCACCCCTCCACTCCCCGAATCACCCACTGATCCACCCCTCCACACCCCCAATCACCCACTGACCCACCCCTCCACTCCCCGAATCACCCTCTGACCCACCTCTCCACACCCCCAATCACCCACTGACCCACCCCTCCACACCCACAATCACCCACCGACCCACCCCTCCACACCCCCAATCACCCACCGACCCACCCCTCCACACCCACAATCACCCACCGACCCACCCCTCCACACCCCCAATCACCCACTGACCCCCCTCCACACCCCCAATCACCCACCCACCCACCCCTCCACACCCCCAATCACCCACCCACCCACCCCTCCACACCCCCAATTACCCACCGACCCACCCCTCCACACCCCCAATCACCCACTGACCCACCCCTCCACACCCCCAATCACCCACTGACCCACCTCTCCACACCCCAATCACCCACGACCCACCCCTCCACACCCCCAATCACCCACTGACCCACCCCTCCACACGCCCAATCACCCACTGACCCACCCCTCCACACCCCAATCACCCACGACCCACCCCTCCACACCCCCAATCACGCACTGACCCACCCCTCCACACCTCCAATCACCTACTGACCCACCCCTCCACACACCCCCAATCACCCACTGACCCACCCCTCCACACCCCCAATCCCCCACTGACCCACCCCTCCACTCCCCGAATCACCCACTGATCCACCCCTCCACACCCCCAATCACCCACTGACCCACCCCTCCACTCCCCGAATCACCCACTGAACCACCTCTCCACACCCCCAATCACCCACTGACCCACCCCTCCACACCCCCAATCACCCACTGACCCACCCCTCCACACCCCCAATCACCCACCGACCCACCCCTCCACACCCCAATCACCCACCGACCCACCCCTCCACACACCCAATCACCCACTGACCCCCCTCCACACCCCCAATCACCCACCGACCCACCCCTCCACACCCCCAATCACCCACCGACCCTCCCCTCCACACCCCCAATCACCCACTGACCCCCCTCCACACCCCCAATCACCCACCGACCCACCCCTCCACACCCCCAATCACCCACTGACCCACCCCTCCACACCCCCAATCACCCACTGACCCACCCCTCCACACCCCAATCACCCACGACCCACCCCTCCACACCCCCAATCACCCACTGACCCACCCCTCCACACCCCCAATCACCCACTGACCCCCCTCCACACCCCCAATCACCCACCGACCCACCCCTCCACACCCCCAATCACCCACTGACCCACCCCTCCTCACCCCCAGTCACCCACTGACCCACCCCTCCACACCCCAATCACCCACGACCCACCCCTCCACACCCCCAATCACCCACTGACCCACCCCTCCACACCCCCAATCACCCACTGACCCACCTCTCCATACCCCCAATCACCCACTGACCCACCTCTCCACACCCCGAATCACTCACTGACCCACCCCTCCACACTCCCAATCACCCACCAACCCACCCCCTCCACACCCCCAATCACCCTCCAACCCACCCCCTCCACACCTCCAATCACCCACTGACCCACCCCTCCACACACCCCGAATCACCCACTGACCCACCCCTCCACACCCCCAATCACCCACTGACCCACCCCTCCACTCCCCGAATCACCCACTGATCCACCCCTCCACACCCCCAATCACCCACTGACCCACCCCTCCACTCCCCGAATCACCCACTGACCCACCTCTCCACACCCCCAATCACCCACTGACCCACCCCTCCACACCCCCAATCACCCACTGACCCACCGCTCCACACCCCCAATCACCCACCGACCCACCCCTCCACACCCCCAATCACCCACTGACCCACCCCTCCACACCCCTAATCACCCACCGACCCACCCCTCCACACCCCCAATCACCCACTGACCCCCCTCCACACCCCCAATCACCCACCGACCCACCCCTCCACACCCCCAATCACCCACCGACCCACCCCTCCACAACCCCAATCACCCACTGACCCCCCTCCACACCCCCAATCACCCACCGACCCACCCCTCCACCCCCCCAATCACCCACTGACCCACCCCTCCACACCCCCAATCACCCACTGACCCACCCCTCCACACCCCAATCACCCACGACCCACCCCTCCACACCCCCAATCACCCACTGACCCACCCCTCCACACGCCCAATCACCCACTGACCCACCCCTCCACACCCCAATCACCCACGACCCACCCCTCCACACCCCCAATCACGCACTGACCCACCCCTCCACACCCCCAATCACCCACTGACCCACCCCTCCACACACCCCCAATCACCCACTGACCCACCCCTCCACACCCCCAATCCCCCACTGACCCACCCCTCCACTCCCCGAATCACCCACTGATCCACCCCTCCACACCCCCAATCACCCACCGACCCACCCCTCCACACCCCCAATCACCCACTGACCCACCCCTCCACACCCCCAATCACCCACTGACCCACCCCTCCTCACCCCCAGTCACCCACTGACCCACCCCTCCACACCCCAATCACCCACGACCCACCCCTCCACACCCCCAATCACCCACTGACCCACCCCTCCACATCCCCAATCACCCACTGACCCACCTCTCCACACCCCGAATCACTCACTGACCCACCCCTCCACACTCCCAATCACCCACCAACCCACCCCCTCCACACCCCCAATCACCCACCAACCCACCCCCTCCACACCTCGAATCACCCACTGACCCACCCCTCCACACACCCCCAATCACCCACTGACCCACCCCTCCACACCCCCAATCACCCACTGACCCACCCCTCCACTCCCCGAATCACCCACTGATCTACCCCTCCACACCCACAATCACCCACTGACCCACCCCTCCACTCCCCGAATCACCCACTGACCCACCTCTCCACACCCCCAATCACCCACTGACCCACCCCTCCACACCCCCAATCACCCACTGACCCACCCCTCCACACCCCCAATCACCCACCGACCCACCCCTCCACAGCCCCAATCACCCACCGACCCACCCCTCCACACCCCTAATCACCCACCGACCCACCCCTCCACACCCCCAATCACCCACTGACCCCCCTCCACACCCCCAATCACCCACCGACCCACCGCTCCACACCCCCAATCACCCACCGACCCACCCCTCCACACCCCTAATCACCCACTGACCCCCCTCCACACCCCCAATCACCCACCGACCCACCCCTCCACCCCCCCAATCACCCACTGACCCACCCCTCCACACCCCCAATCACCCTCTGACCCACCCCTCCACACCCCAATCACCCACGACCCACCCCTCCACACCCCCAATCACCCACTGACCCACCCCTCCACACGCCCAATCACCCACTGACCCACCCCTCCACACCCCAATCACCCACGACCCACCCCTCCACACCCCCAATCACGCACTGACCCACCCCTCCACACCCCCAATCACCCACTGACCCACCCTTCCACACACCCCCAATCCCCCACTGACCCACCCCTCCACTCCCCGAATCACCCTCTGATCCACCCCTCCACTCCCCGAATCACCCACTGACCCACCTCTCCACACCCCCAATCACCCACTGACCCGCCCCTCCACACCCCCAATCACCCACTGACCCACCCCTCCACACCCCCAATCACCCACCGACCCACCCCTCCACACCCCAATCACCCACCGACCCACCCCTCCACACCCCCAAACACCCACTGACCCCCCTCCACACCCCCAATCACCCACCGACCCACCCCTCCACACCCCCAATCACCCACCGACCCACCCGTCCACACCCCCAATCACCCACTGACCCCCCTCCACACCCCCAATCACCCACCGACCCACCCCTCCACACCCCCAATCACCCACTGACCCACCCCTCCACACCCCCAATCACCCACTGACCCACCCCTCCACACCCCAATCACCCACGACCCACCCCTCCACACCCCCAATCACCCACTGACCCACCCCTCCACACCCCCAATCACCCACTGACCCACCCCTCCACACCCCCAATCACCCACCGACCCACCCCTCCACACCCCCAATCACCCACTGACCCCCCTCCACACCCCCAATCACCCACCGACCCACCCCTCCACACCCCCAATCACCCACCGACCCACCCCTCCACACCCCCAATCACCCACTGACCCCCCTCCACACCCCCAATCACCCACCGACCCACCCCTCCACACCCCCAATCACCCACTGACCCACCCCTCCACACCCCCAATCACCCACTGACCCACCCCTCCTCACCCCCAGTCACCCACTGACCCACCCCTCCACACCCCAATCACCCACGACCCACCCCTCCACACCCCCAATCCCCCACTGACCCACCCCTCCACACCCCCAATCACCCACTGACCCACCTCTCCATACCCCCAATCACCCACTGACCCACCTCTCCACACCCCGAATCACTCACTGACCCACCCCTCCACACTCCCAATCACCCACCAACCCACCCCCTCCACACCCCCAATCACCCACCAACCCACCCCCTCCACACCTCCAATCACCCACTGACCCACCCCTCCACACACCCCCAATCACCCACTGACCCACCCCTCCACACCCCCAATCACCCACTGACCCACCCCTCCACTCCCCGAATCACCCACTGACACACCCCTCCACACCCCCAATCACCCATTGACCCACCCCTCCACACCCCCAATCACCCACTGACCCACCCCTCCACACCCCCAATCACTCACTGACCCACCCCTCCACACCCCCAATCACCCACTGACCCACCCCTCCACACCCCCAATCACCCACTGACCCACCCCTCCACACCCCCAATCACCCATTGACCCACCCCTCCACACCCCCAATCACCCACTGACCCACCCCTCCACACCCCCAATCACCCACTGACCCACCCCTCCACACCCCCAATCACCCACTGACCCACCTCTCCATGCACACCCCGAACCACCACTGCTTTATCTTTTGCTGTCAGAGTCACCTCATGTACAGACACTCCTGTGCCCAGCGTCACTTTATGGACACACAATCTATGTTTTTAGCTATATTATGTATTTGTATTTCATGTGGTTTTGAGAAAAATTACTATTGTGTTATTTATCTTTTTGTGCTGCACCGGACCAGAGTAACAATTGATTTGTTCGCCTTCACACTAGACTGCTGGAAATGACATTAAACAATCTTGAATCTTGAACTTTAAGCAAACCACTTTCTGCGTTGGTGTTCTCCGTCCCTGTGTAGTGAGAAGTTTACTCCGTACCTATCTGTGTCACGACCCGTGACTGTGTGTAAGGATAGTGGTGTCTATCTAATGTTTGAGTAATATTGTAACTATCTTGTTTGATCAAGTATTCGTTTGTTGTTCATCTAATTAATACCGTGTATCTAATATTTGAGTCATATTGTAAATATATTGTTTGATCAAGTTTTTCGCTTGTTCTCAATCTCATTCACTCCGGGTTACAGGTAAACATATGTGATTGTTATGTGTCATGACGCTACCCACGAGGTCCGTGTGTGTGCCTGGCTGACAGCCGTCAGACTCACAGTTTGGACACTTGCAATTAGTTTCCGGGTCACAAAACACAGCAGGTAGCGTGCGTGGAACTTTCACTCCATATCTACCCCGTGTCTAGGGAACGTCTGAGAGCACCCGGTGTGGGGGAAATTTACTCCACCGGACTCCCTCTGCTCTTAAGAGCGTTTGCTGAGGTTACAGGCAGGCACTTGCACCCCTCCCCCCCAACCCATTGCTGAACCGCTGTTGCCCCTGACCTGAAAGCGTAAAAAAGCAAATTGTTAGACGCTAGAAAGTAGTGGTGGATTACTGTGTGTCAGATTGGAGGCCGGTGATTAGTGGTGTGCCTCAGGGATCTGTACTGGGTCCAATGTTGTTTGTCATATACATTAACGATCTGGATGATGGGGTGGTAAATTAGATTAGTAAGTATGCAGATGATACTAAGATAGGTGGTGTTGTGGACAATGAGGTAGGTTTTCAAAGCTTGCAGAGAGATTTAGGCCAGTTAGAAGAGTGGGCTGAAAGATGGCAGATGGAGTTTAATGCTGAAAAATGTGAGGTGCTACATGTTGGTAGAACTAATCCAAATAGGACATACATGGTAAATGGCAGGGCATTGAAGAATGCTGTAGAACAGAGGGATCTAGGAATAATGGTGCATAGTTCCCTCAAGGTGGAATCTCATGTGGATAGGGTAGTGAAGAAAGCTTTTGGTATGCTGGCCTTTATAATGGGTGACTTCAATCTACATGTAGATTGGGTGAACCAAATTGGTAAAGGTGCTGAGGAAGAGGATTTCTTGGAATGTATGCGGGATGGTTTTTTGAACCAACATGTCGAGGAACCAACTAGAGAGCAGGCTATTCTGGACTGGGTTTTGAGCAATGAGGAAGGGTTAATTAGCAATCTTGTCGTGAGAGGCCCCTTGGGTAAGAGTGACCATAATATGGTGGAATTCTTCATTAATATGGAGAGTGACATAGTTAATTCAGAAACTTAAAGAGGGGTAACTTTGAAGGTATGAGATGTGAATTAGCTAAGATAGACTGGCAAATGACACTTAAAGGATTGACGGTGGATATGCAATGGCAAGCATTTAAAGGTTGCATGGATGAACTACAACAGTTGTTCATCCCAGTTTGGCAAAAGAATAAATCAAGGAAGGTAGTGCACCCGTGGCTGACAAGAGAAATTAGGGATAGTGTCAATTCCAAAGAAGTAGCATACAAATTAGCCAGAGAAAGTGGCTCACCTGAGGACTGGGAGAAATTCAGAGTTCAGCAGAGGAGGACAAAGGGCTTAATTAGGAAGGGGAAAAAAAGATTATGAGAGAAAACTGGCAGGGAACATAAAAACGGACTGTAAAAACTTTTATAGATATGTTAGAAGGAAAAGACTGGTAAAGACAAATGTAGGTCCCCTGCAGACAGAAACAGGTGAATTGATTATGGGGAGCAAGGACATGGCAGACCTATTGAATAATTACTTTGGTTCTGTCTTCACTAAGGAGGACATGAATAATCTTCCAGAAATAGTAGGGGACAGAGGGTCCAGTGAGATGGAGGAACTGAGGGAAATACATGTTAGTAGGGAAGTGGTGTTAGGTAAATTGAAGGGATTGAAGGTAGATAAATCCCCAGGGCCAGATGGTCTGCATCCTGGAGTGCTTAAGGAGGTAGCCCAAGAAATAGTGGATGCATTAGTGATAATTTTTCAAAACTCGTTAGATTCTGGACTAGTTCCTGAGGATTGGAGGGTGGCTAATGTAACCCCACTTTTTAAAAAAGTAGGGAGAGAGAAACTGGGGAATTATAGACCGGTTAGCCTAACGTTGGTGGTGGGGAAACTGCTGGAGTCAGTTATCAAAGATGTGATAACAGCACATTTGGAAAGCGGTGAAATCATCGGACAAAGTCAGCATGGATTTGTGAAAGGAAAATCATGTCTGACGAATCTCATAGAATTTTTTGAGGATGTAACTAGTAGAGTGGATAGGGGAGAACCAGTGGATGTGGTATATTTGGATTTTCAAAAGGCTTTTGACAAGGTCCCACACAGGAGATTAGTGTGCAAACTTAAAGCACACGGTATTGGGGGTAAGGTATTGGTGTGGGTGGAGAATTGGTTAGCAGACAGGAAGCAAAGAGTGGGAATAAATGGGACCTTTTCAGAATGGCAGGTGGTGACTAGTGGGGTACCGCAAGGCTCAGTGCTGGGACCCCAGTTGTTTACAATATATATTAATGAATTGGATGAGGGAATTAAATGCAGCATCTCCAAGTTTGCGGATGACACGAAGCTGGGTGGCAGTGTTAGCTGTGAGGAGGATGCTAAGAAGATGCAGGGTGACTTGGATAGATTGGGTGAGTGGGCAAATTCATGGCAGATGCAATTTAATGTGGATAAATGTGAGGTTATCCACTTTGGTGGCAAAAATAGGAAAACAGATTATTATTTGAATGGTGGCCGATTAGGAAAAGGGGAGGTGCGACGAGACCTGGGTGTCATTATACACCAGTCATTGAAAGTGGGCATGCAGGTACAGCAGGCGGTGAAAAAAGCGAATGGTATGCTGGCATTTATAGCGAGAGGATTCGAGTACAGGAGCAGGGAGGTACTACTGCAGTTGTACAAGGCCTTGGTGAGACCACACCTGGAGTATTGTGTGCAGATTTGGTCCCCTAATCTGAGGAAAGACATCCTTGCCATAGAGGGAGTACAAAGAAGGTTCACCAGATTGATTCCTGGGATGGCAGGTCTTTCATATGAAGAAAGACTGGATGAACTGGGCTTGTACTCGTTGGAATTTAGAAGATTGAGGGGGGGATCTGATTGAAATGTATAAAATCCTAAAGGGATTGGACAGGCTAGATGCAGGAAGATTGTTCCCGTTGTTGGGGAAGTCCAGAATGAGGGGCCACAGTTTGAGGATAAGGGGGAAGCCTTTTAGGACTGAGATTAGGAAAAACTTCTTCACACAGAGAGTGGTGAATCTGTGGAATTCTCTGCCACAGGAAACAGTTGAGGCCAGTTCCTTGGCTATATTTAAGAGGGAGTTAGATATGGCCCTTTGTGGCTACGGGGGTCAGGGGGTATGGAGGGAAGGCTGAGGCGGGGTTCTGAGTTGGATGATCAGCCATGATCATAATAAATGGCGGTGCAGGCTCAAAGGGCCGAATGGCCTACTCCTGCACCTATTTTCTATGTTTCTATGTTTCCATGTTTATTAATCAGAGCATTGAGTATAGGAGTTGGGATGTAATGTTGAAATTGTATAAGGCATTGGAAAGGCCAAATTGGGGGTATTGTGTACTGTTCTGATCAATGAATTATAGGAAAGATGTCAATAAAATTGAGAGAATACAGAGGAGGTTTACTAAAATGTTGCCTGGGTTTCATCTCCTAAGTTACAGAGAAAGATTGAACAAGTTAGGTCTTTATTCTTTGGAGCGTAGAAGGTTGAGGGGGGACTTGATAGAGGTATTTAAAATTATGAGGGGGATAGATAGAGTTGACGTGGATAGGCTTTTTCCATTGAGAATGGGGGAGATTCAAACAAGAGGACATGAGTTGAGAGTTAAAGGGCAAAAGTTTAGGGGTAACATGAGGGGGAACTTCTTTACTCAGAGAGTGGTAGCTGTGTGGAACGAGCTTCCAGCAGAAGTGGTTCAGGCAGGTTAGATGTTGTCATTTAAAGTTAAATTGGATAGATGTATGGACAGGAAAGGAATGGAGGGTTATGGGCTGAGTGCAGGTCGGTGGGACTAGAATTCGGCACGGACTAGAAGGGCCGAGATGGCCTGTTTCCATGCTGTAATTGTTATATGGTTATAAATTCCACCTCCCAGCGCTGAGCCTGAATGAGAATCGGGGGCTTGTCGCCACGGAGGCGAAGCACGCAAAGAGAGCGGCAGGCCGCCGCTCGAACCGCGTCTCCCTGGCCGGGACAATCAGCCAGAGCGGGCATGCTATTGAAGCAACGCACGCAAAGCGCTGGAGGAACTCGGCAGGCCGGGCGGCCTGTCTGGAAAAGAGTTAAACAGTCGACAACGTTTGGGGCTGAAACACCTTCGGCAGGACTGGGGAGAGAGAGAGAGAGAGACAGAAAGCCGAGGAGTGGATTTAAATTTGGGGGGGGGGAGGGGGAGGGAGAAACACAAGGTGACAGGTGAAACCTGGAAGGGAGACGGGGTGAAGTAAAGAGCTGGGAAGTCGAATGGTGAAAGAGCTACAGGGTTGGAGAAGCGGGGAGTCTGATAGGAGAGGACAGAAGGCCCTGGTAAAAAGAAACGGCGGGATGGGGGGAGGAAGAGCGCCAGAGGGAGGTGATGGGCAGACAAGATAAGGTGGGAGAGGGAAATGGGAATGGGCAATGCTGAAGGGGGTGGGGTGGGGAACATTACCAGAAATAGGTAACCTGGCTATATATATATATATATATATACACACCAAAGACTTCTGCACAGTATTGTATGTTTCGATGTGCCTGTGATCAATAAATCTGAATCAATGAATTTCCTGTTGAACTGACAGAGTGTGGAAATCAATTTTCAGTTGTCGGGGTGGACCGATGCCCTTCATTTTCTGAGCAGTTGTGGGTGGAGATCGAGAGCAGCCCCTGAGACACCTTGCAAGGCCGTCTGATTCCAATCGGTTTATTGATCATTTACAGAGTGTCCCTCTGGTGCTTCCCGCTCCCTCCCCTCTCCCTGCCCCCGCCCAACCATGATTCCCCTCTCCCTCCCCCTTTTCCCAACCATGATTCCCCTCTCCCTCCCCCTTTTCCCAACCATGATTCCCCTCTCCCTCCCCCTTTTCCCAACCATGATTCCCCTCTCCCTTCCCCTTTTCCCAGCCATGATTCCCCTCTCCCTTCCCCTTTTCCCAACCATGATTCCCCTCTCCCTCCCCCTTTTCCCAACCATGATTCCTCTCTCCCTCCCCCTTTTCCCAACCATGATTCCCCTCTCCCTCCCCCTTTTCCCAACCATGATTCCCCTCTCCCTCCCCCTTTTCCCAACCATGATTCCCCTCTCCCTCCCCCTTTTCCCA
>NC_086128.1:65253478-65283478 GCF_963921235.1 Mobula hypostoma | reverse complement strand
AAGAAAGAGATGGATAGAGCTCTTAAAGATAGCGGAATCAAAGGCTATGGGGAGAAGGCAAGAACTGGACACTGATTGTGGATGATCAGCCATGATCACAGTGAATGGCGGTGCTGGCTCAAAGGGCCGAATGGCCTACTCCTGCACCTATTGTCTATTATCTATAAGAGACTCTGCTGATGCCAGAAATCCAGGACAACACTCACACAGACAGACAGACAGACACACACACACACACACACACACACACACCCACCCCTGGAGGAACTCAGCAGGTCAGGCAGCATCTATGGAAGTGAATAAACTGTTGACATTTCGGGCCAAGACCCTTCATCACTGTCGGCCGAAAAAGCATCTCCATAGATGCTGCCTGACCTGCTGAGTTCCTCCAGCATTTTATGGAAACACTGATGCCCAGGATCAGAAAAGCCAACGAAAAGTGGAGAAACATACATCAAAGTTGCTGGTGAACGCAGCAGGCCAAGCAGCATCTATAGGAAGAGGCGCAGTCGACGTTTCAGGCCGAGACCCTTCGTCAGGAAAAGTGGAGAAAGTGACCCAGCTCATCCCAAGAAAAGCCCTCCCCACCATTGAGCACAGCTACGTGGAGCACTGACACAAGAAAGCAGCACCCGTCATCAGGGACCCCCACACGCTCTCTTCTCTCTGCTGCCATCAGGAAGCAGGTACAGGAGCCTCAGGACCCACACCACCAGGTTCAGGGACAGTTATTACCCCCTCAACCATCAGGAAGGAGGTACAGGAGCCTCAGAACTCACACTACCAGGTTCAGGAACAGTTATTACCCCTCAACCATCAGGAAGGAGGTACAGGAGCCTCAGGTCCCACACCACCAGGTTCAGGGACAGTTATTACCCCCTCAACCATCAGGAAGGAGGTACAGGAGCCTCAGAACTCACACTACCAGGTTCAGGAACAGTTATTACCCCTCAACCATCAGGAAGGAGGTACAGGAGCCTCAGGACCCACACCACCAGGTTCAGGGACAGTTATTACTCCCTCAACCATCAGGAAGGAGGTACAGGAGCCTCAGGACCCACACCACCAGGATCAGGAACAGTTATTACCCCCTCAACCATCAGGAAGGAGGTACAGGAGCCTCAGGTCCCACACCACCAGGTTCAGGGACAGTTATTACCCCCTCAACCATCAGGAAGGAGGTACAGGAGCCTCAGGTCCCACACCACCAGGTTCAGGGACAGTTATTACCCCCTCAACCATCAGGAAGGAGGTACAGGAGCCTCAGGACCCACACCACCAGGTTCAGGAACAGTTATTACCCCTCAACCATCAGAAGGAGGTACAGGAGCCTCAGGACCCACACCATCAGGTTCAGGAACAGTTATTATCCCTCAACCATCAGGAAGGACAGGAGCCTCAGGACCCACACTACCAGGTTCAGGAACAGTTATTACCCCTCAACCATCAGGAAGGAGGTACAGGAGCCTCAGGACTCACACTACCAGGTTCAGGAACAGTTATTACCCCTCAACCATCAGGAAGGAGGTACAGGAGCCTCAGGGCCCACGCCACCAGGTTCAGGAACAGTTATTACCCCTCAACCATCAGGAAGGAGGTACAGGAGCCTCAGGACCCACACCACCAGGTTCAGGGACAGTTATTACGGCCTCAACCATCAGGAAGGAGGTATAGGAGCCTCAGGGCCCACACCACCAGGTTCAGGAAGAGTTATTACCACTCAACCATCAGGAAGGAGGTACAGGAGCCTCAGGACCCACACCACCAGGTTCAGGAAGAGTTATTACCACTCAACCATCAGGAAGGAGGTATAGGAGCCTCAGGGCCCACACCACCAGGTTCAGAAACAGTTATTATCCCTCAACCTTCAGGTATTTGAATGAGAGGAGGATATCTTTACTCACCTCAACACTGAACTGATTCCACAACCTACAGACTCACTTTCAAGGACTTTTCATCTCATATTATTTATGAGGTCAGATTTACTATCACCGGCGTATGGCGTGAAATATGTGCTTTTTCAGCAGCAGGACACTAAAGTGCATAATTTCTTAAAAAACTATTAATTACAATAAGAAACACTATTAAAAATTAAATTAGATCAGTAATGCAAAAAGAGACCAAAGCAAAGAAAAAATGTAGTGAGGTAGTGTTCACGGGTTCAATGCCCTTTCAGAAATCAGATGGCAGAGGGGAAGAAGCTGTTCCTGAATCGTTGAGTGTGTGTCTTCAGGCTCCTGTACCTCCTCCCTGATGGCAGAGGGGAAGAAGCTGTTCCTGAATCGTTGAGTTTGTGTCTTCAGGCTCCTGTACCTCCTCCCTGATGGCAGAGGGGAAGAAGCTGTTCCTGAATCGTTGAGTGTGTGTCTTCAGGCTCCCTGATGGCAGCAGTGAGAACAGGGCACGTCCTGGGTGATGGGGGTCCTTAATGACGGACGCTGCCTTTTTGACGCATCGCGCCTGGAAGATGTCCTGGATGCTGGGGAGTCTGGTGCCCGTGATGGAGCTGAATGAGTTCACAACTTTCTGCAGCATATTTCGTTCCTACGTAGTAACCCCCTCCCTCACCCCCATACCAGACGCTGATGCCACCCTCAAGCCGAGGTTCTCCACCTGGCGTTGTCATGGTTGCCAATAGCAAATCTTCCAAGGAAATTCCAAAAGCACGCTCCAGCTAAGAAGTGGATTTACGCTTGAACGAAGCGGCCAATCGGCTCTCCAGAAACTCCCTTCCCACAGCAACACTATCTGCTTGTCTGATCTGGGCTGAGGTGTGAGCACTGGAGGCTGTGCCAAGAGAATTTTGGAAAGGGAAGGAGAAAAGCAGGAGCCCACAACTTGTACCTGAAGGGCAAGAGATCTTCCCAGACACAGGGCGTGTTTTGTTCGAGAAAGTCACCGTCCTGGATCGACTCCAGCAGCTAAAGTGAAACCAGGTCGGTGGGACCTGTTCGACTCGTCCTCTCCAAAGACGTGCAGTGTCAAAAGAAACCAAGCAATCAGGGTGTCAGCCACGAGATGAAACTCTGCATTCAAGTATAAACACAAGGGATTCTTTCGACAACACACACAAAATGCTGGTGGAACGCAGCAGGCCAGGCAGCGTCTATAAGAAAAAGTACGGTCGACGTTTCGGGCCGAGACCCTTCGTCAGGACTAACTGAAGGAAGGGCTAGTAAGAGATTTGAAAGTGGGAGGGGGAGGGGGGAGATCCAAAATGATTTGGAGAAGACAGGAGGGGGAGGGATGGAGCCAAGAGCTGGACAGGTGATTGGCAAAAGGGATACAGGGCTAGAGAAGAGGGAGTATCATGGGACGGGAGGCCTTGGAAGAAAGAAAGGGGGAGGGGAGCACCAGAGGAGATGGAGAACAGGCAAGGAGTTATTGTGAGAGGGAAAGAGTTCCAAGGCCTTCCGTCCCATGATACTTCCCCTTCTCCAGCCTTGTATCCCCTTTGCCAATCACCTGTCCAGCTCTTGGCTCCATCCCTCCCCCTCCTGTCTTCTCCTATCATTTCCGATCTCCCCCTCCCCTTCCCACTTTCAAATCCCTTACTATCTCTTTTTCCCATTAGTCATGACGAAGGGTCTCGGCCCAAAACGTCGACTGTTTATTCCTCTCCACAGATGCTGCATGACCTGCTGAATTCTTCCAGCATTTTGTGTGTGTGAGTGTGTGTGTGTGTGTGTGTGTGTGTGTGTGTGTGTGTGTGTGTGTGTGTGTATTTTGTGTGCGAGTTTCTGTGTGTGTCTGTGTGTGAGTTTGTGTGTGTCTGTGTTTTTGTGTGTGTTAGCTTGTGTGTGAGTATGTGTGTGTTTGAGTGTGAGTGTGAATGTGTGTGTGAGATTGTGTGTGTTTGAGTGTGAGTGTGAGTGTGTGTGTGAGACTGTGTGTGTTTTTTTGTGCATGTATATGTTTGTGTATGTGTCTGGGACTGCAGTTGTGGGCACAGCTCAGCACCGCACGGGAGCCACCATCCCCTTTCCCCTGGACTCTGTCTACACTTCTCGCTGCCTCAGTAAATCAACCAGCATAATCAAAGACCCCACCCACCCCAGCCTTCCTCTCTTCCACCCACTCCCATCGGACAGAAGACACCAAAAGCCTGAAAGCCCTTGCCAACAGGCTCAAGGACAGTTTCTAAGACTATCAAATGGTTCCCTGGTACGATAAGATGGATTCCTGACTTCTCAATGCATCTCGTTCCAGCCTTGCACCTTACAGTCTGTCTGGTCTGCACTTTCACTGGAACTGTAACACTCTATTCTGAACCCTCACAACACCTCAATATACTGATGTGATGAAGCAATGGGCACCCAGGACATGATTTCTTTTCACTGCTGTCATCAGGTAGAAGGTAAAAGAGCCTCAGGACCCACACCACTAGCTTCAGGAACAGTTATTACACCTCAACCATCAGGAAGGAGGTACAGGAGTCTCAGGACCCACACCACCAGGTTCAGGAACAGTTATTACCCCCCTCAACCATCAGGAAGGAGGTACAGGAGCCTCATACCCACACCACCAGGTTCAGGAACAGTTATTACCCTCTCAACCATTAGGAAGGAGGTACAGGAGCCTCAGGACCCACATCACCAGGTTCAGGGACAGTTATTACCTCTCAACCATCAGGAAGGAGGTACAGGAGCCTCAGGACCCACACCACCAGGTTCAGGAACAGTTATTATCTCTCAACCATTAGGAAGGAGGTACAGGAGCCTCATACCCACACCACCAGGCTCAGGAACAGTTATAGAAACATAGAAAATAGGTGCAGGAGTAGGCCATTCGGCCCTTCGAGCCTGCACTGCCATTTATTATGATCATAGCTGATCATCCAACTCAGAACCCTGCACCAGCCTTCCCTCCATACCCCCTGATCCCCGTAGCCACAAGGGCCATATCTAACTCCCTCTTAAGTATAGCCAATGAACGGGCCTCAACTGTTTCCTGTGGCAGAGAATTCCACAGATTCACCACTGTCTGTGTGAAGAAGTTTTTCCTAATCTTGGTCCTAAAAGGCTTCCCCTTTATCCTCAAACTGTGACCCCTCGTTCTGGACTTCCCCAACATCGGGAACAATCTTCCTGCATCTAGCCTGTCCAATCCCTTTAGGATTTTATATGTTTCAATCAGATCTCCCCTCAATCTTCTAAATTCCAACGAGTACAAGCCCAGTTCATCCAGTCTTTCTTCATATGAAAGTCCACCCATCCCAGGAATCAATATGGTGAACCTTCTTTGTACTCCCTCTATGGCAAGGATGTCTTTCCTCAGATTAGGGGACCAAAACTGCACACAATACTCCAGGTGTGGTCTCACCAAGGCCTTGTACAACTGCAGTAGTACCTCCCTGCTCCTGTACTCGAATCCTCTTGTTATAAATGCCAGAATACCATTCGCACCCCTCAACCATCAGGAAGGAAGTACAGGAGCCTCAGGAACTATACCACCAGGTTCAGGAACAGTTATTACCCCCTCAACCATCAGGAAGAAGGTACAGGAGCCTCAGGACCCACACCACCAGGCTCAGGAACAGTTATTACCCCTCAACCATCAGGAAGGAGGTACAGGAGCCTCAGGACCCACATCACCAGGTTCAGGAACTGTTATTACCCTTCAACCATTAGGAAAGAGGTACAGGAGCCTCAGGACCCACACCACCAGGTTCAGGAACAGTTATTACCCCTCAACCATCAGGAAGGAGGTGCAGGAGCCTCAGGACCCACACCACCAGGTTCAGGAACAGTTATTACCCCTCAACCATCAGGAAGGAGGGACAGGAGCCTCAGGTCCCACACCACCAGGTTCAGGAACAGTTATTACCCCTCAACCATCAGGCTCCTGAACCAAAGGGAATAACTTCACTCGCCTCATCACTGAAGTGTTCCCACAACTTATGGACCCTTCATCTCACGTTCTCGATACTTATTGTGCATTTATTTATCATTATTCTTTCTTTCCTTTTGTCTTCGCACAGCCTTCTGAGCTCTGGGTTGAACGCTTTAGTTGGGCGGCCTTTCATTGATTCTGTGATGGTAATTGTTCTATGGATTTATTGAGTATGCCCGCAAGAAAACAAATCTCAGGGTTCCATCTTCAGCTTCTTCCCGGGCCCTCAGCTCCCTGTGGATGTCAGGCCGTCGACGGTTTCCAGTCTCCATTGTCCTCTGAAGTGGATGGTGAGGCTGGATTTCATCAATACATCAGCAGTGCATTTGCACCCACGGTACAGGGGACTGGCTGATATTAAATTGAACTGACTTTATTTCTGACATCCTTCACACACGTGAGGAGTAAAAGTCTTCACGTTACATCTCTGTCTAAATGTGCCATGTGCAGTTTATAGTAATTTATGATAAATAGTACTTAAGAAGGTTAATAAGGCGTATGGTGTATTGGCCTTCATCAACCACGGGATTGAGTTTAGGAGCCGAGAGGTAATGTTGCAGCTATATAGGACCCCGGTCAGACCCCACTTGGAGTACTGTGCTCAGTTCTGGTCGCCTCACTACAGGAAGGATGTGGAAACTATAGAAAGGGTGCAGAGGAGATTTACAAGGATGTTGACAACAGGAATTCTGCAGATGCTGGAAATTCAAGCAACACACATCAAAGTTGCTGGTGAACGCAGCAGGCCAGGCAGCATCTCTAGGAAGAGGTACAGTCGACGTTTCGGGCTGAGACCCTTCGTCAGGACTAACTGAAGGAAGAGTTAGTAAGAGATTTGAGAGTGGGAGGGGGAGGGGAGATCCAAAATGATAGGAGAAGACAGGAGAGGCAGGGATGGAGCCAAGAGCTGGACAGGTGATTGGCAAAAGAGATATGAGAGGATCATGGGACAGGAGGCCCAGGGAGAAAGAAAAGGGGCGGGGGGGGAACCCAGAGGATGGGCAAGGGGTATAGGGAGAAAAAGGAGAGTGAGAGAAAGAATGTGTGTATAAAAATAAATAATGTATGGGGTACGAGGGAGATGTCCTCCTTTTTTAAAAAAAGGGGCTTCCCTTCCTCCACCATCAACTCTGTTCTCAAACGCATCTCCCCCATTTCACGTACATCTGCTCTCACTCCATCCTCCCGCCACCCCACTAGGAATAGGGTTCCCCTGGTCCTCACCTACCACCCCACCAGCCTCCGGGTCCAACATATTATTCTCCGTAACTTCCGCCACCTCCAACGGGATCCCACCACTAAGCACATCTTTCCCTCCTCCCCTCTCTCTGCTTTCCGCAGGGATCGCTCCCTACGCAACTCCCTTGTCCATTCGTCACCCCCATCCCTCCCCACTGATCTCCCTCCTGGCACTTTTCCTTGTAAGCGGAACAAGTGCTCCACATGCCCTTACACTTCCTCCCTCACTACCATTCAGGGCCCCAGACAGTCCTTCCAGGTGAGGTGACACTTCACCTGTGAGTCGGCTGGGGTGATATACTGCAACCAGTGCTCCCAATGTGGCCTTCTATATATTGGCGAGACCCGACGCAGACTGGGAGACCGCTTTGCTGAACATCTACGCTCTGTCCACCAGAGAAAGCAGGATCTCCCAGTGGCCACACATTTTAATTCCACGTCCCATTCCCATTCTGACATGTCTATCCACGGCCTCCTCTACTGTAAAGATGAAGCCACACTCAGGTTGGAGGAACAACACCTTATATTCCATCTGGGTAGCCTCCAACCTGATGGCATGAACATCGACTTCTCTAACTTCCGCTAATGCCCCACCTCCTCCTCGTACCCCATCCGTTATTTATTTATATACACACATTCTTTCTCTCTCTCTCCTTTTTCTCCATCTGTCCCTCTGACTATACCCCTTGCCCACCCTCTGGGTTTCCCCCCGGCCTTGTCTTTCTCCCCGGACCTCCTGTCCCATGATCCTCTCATATCCCTTTTGCCACTCACCTGTCCAGCTCCTGGCTCCATCCCTCCCCCTCCTGTCTTCTCTTATCATTTGGATCTCCCCCTCTCCCTCCCACTTTCAAATCTCTTACTAACTCTTCCTTCAGTTAGTCCTGACAAAGGGTCTCGGCCTGAAACGTCGACTGTACCTCTTCCTGGAGATGCTGCCTGGCCTGCTGCGTTCACCAGCAACTTTGATGTGTGTTACAAGGATGTTGCCTGGATTGGGGAGCATGCCTTACGAGAATAGGTTGAGTGAACTGGGCCTTTTCTCCTTGGAGCGACGGAGGATGAGAGGTGACCTGATAGAGGTGTATAAGATGATGAGAGGCATTGATCGTGTGGATAGTCAGAAGCTTTTTCCCAGGGTTGAAATGGCTAGCACGAGAGGGCACAGTTTTAAGGTGCTTGGAAGTAGGTACAGAGGAGAATTTTTTTCACACAGAGAGTGGTGAGTGCGTGGAATGGGCTGCCGGTGACGGTGGTGGAGGTGGATACGATAGGGTCTTTTAAGAGACTCCTGGACAGGTACATGGAGTTTAGAAAAATGAAGGGCTATGGGTAAAGCCTAGGTAGTTCTAAGGTAGGGACATGTTCGGCACAGCTTTGTGTGCCGAGGGGTCTGTATTGTGCTGTAGGGTTTCTATGTTTCCACGTACAACAGGACAGTCAATATAACATACAAATTCAGTTGTAATCAGTCTGATGGCCTGGTGGAAGAAGCTGTCCCAGAGCCTGTTGGTCCTGGCTTTTATGCTGCGGTACCGTTTCCCGGATGGTAGCAGCTGGAACAGTTTGTGGTTGGGGTGACTCGGGTCCCCAATGATCCTTCTTACACACCTGTCTTTGTAAATGTCCTGAATAGTGGGAAGTTCACATCTACAGATGCGCTGGGCTGTCCGCACCACTCTCTGCAGAGTCCTGCGATTGAGGGAGGAACAGTTCCCAAACCAGGCAGTGATCCCCTTTCCACCTCTCACCACGGGGAGGGCTTTGAGAGGCCTCGGGGTTGCCTACGGCGATATAAATGTTCTTTGATAATGAATTGTCTTTGAACTGCGGTAGAATGCCGTGCATGAGGCAGACAGGGTAAGGCCCCATGCCGCCCCCCGTGCTTTCGGGACGAGGTCAGGCTGGTGTCTGGGAAAAGTAAACAGAACGCTGGCCGGGCAGGCGGGGTCGGGGGGTAGATTCCGAGAAGGCTGGGTCGAGCTGCACCTCGTACTCCGAGAGCAGCCGCCGGAGCTGATGGAGATGACTCACCTGACACCTTCCAGGGTGAAAGTACACGCCTGTAATCTGAGAGGAGACCTGGTCGCCGGCCAGAGGACTGGAAGCAGAACAGTCTGCCCTGGGGGGGGAGGGGGGAGCGGGGGGGATACGACTTCAAACCATTCGATGCGCAAACAATTTAAAGTGAGCGGAGTCGCCTTGATCCCTGCGCGCTGCTGAAAGTTAATGTTTCATCGGCGCCTGACCTTCGGACGAGTCTCCTGCCCCTGACACCGACCTCAGCCGACGAGGAATGGGCCCGCACGCACCGGAGTTTAGAGTAAGCGGGGCTCGCTCGCGCTTTTGGCCCGACCCGCAGTGTCGCCGTCCCGGCGTCCTCTGTAAAGGATCTGGGCATCTCGTACCCGTGGGCGCCTTGGTTATCTTCCAGCTGCTCCCACGGTCCCAAGACCGTACCGGTTCGGAGGTTAGTTGGTCACTGTGTGAATTGACCCGTGATTAGGTTAGAGTGGCGCCGGCTCCAAGGGCTGGAAGAGCCCGTTTTGCACAGGAACTCTAAAATACTCATCACCATCGTCATTAAAATAAGGGGATAACCTCATTGAAAACAATCGATTGTTGAGAGGTCTGGATAGAGTGGATGTGGAGAGGATGTTTCCTATAGTGGGGGAGTCTAGGATCAGAGGACACAGCTAGAGTGGATGTGGAGGGGATGTTCCATATAGTGGGGGAGTCCAGGACCAGAGGACACAGATAGAGTGGATGTGGAGAGGATGTTTCCTGTAATGGGGGAGTCTAGGATCAGAGGACACAGATAGAGTGGATGTGGAGGGGATGTTTCCTATAGTGGGGGAGTCTAGGATCAGAGGACACAGATAGAGTGGATGTGGAGGGGATGTTCCATATAGTGGGGGAGTCCAGGACCAGAGGACACAGATAGAGTGGATGTGGAGAGGATGTTTCCTATAGTGGGGGAGTCTAGGATCAGAGGACACAGATAGAGTGGATGTGGAGGAGATGTTCCATATAGTGGGGGAGTCCAGGACCAGAGGACACAGATAGAGTGGATGTGGAGAGGATGTTTCCTATAGTGGGGGAGTCTAGGACGAGAGGACACAGATAGAGCAGATGTAGAGAGGATGTTTCCTATAGTGGGGGAGTGTAGGACCAGAGGACACAAATAGAGTGGGTGTGGAGAAGATGTTTCTGTAATAGGGGAGTCCAGGACCAGAGGACACAGATAGAGTGGATGTGGAGAGGATGTTTCTGTAATGGGGGAGTCCAGGACCAGAGCACACAGATAGAGTGGATGTGGAGAGGATGTTTCCTATAGTGGGGGAGTCTAGAACCAGAGGACACAGATAGAGTGGATGTGGAGAGGATGTTTCCTATAGTGGGGGAGTCTAGGACCAGAGGACACAGATAGAGTGGATGTGGAGAGGATGTTTCCTATAGTGGGGGAGTGTAGGACCAGAGGACACAGATAGAGTGGATGTGGAGAGGATGTTTCTGTAATGGCGGAGTCCAGGACCAGAGCACACAGATAGAGTGGATGTGGAGAGGATGTTTCCTATAGTGGGGGAGTCTAGGATCAGAGGACACAGATAGAGTGGATGTGGAGAGGGTGTTTCCTACAGTGGGGGAGTCTAGAATCAGAGGACACAGATAGAGTGGATGTGGAGAGGATGTTTCCTATAGTGGGGGAGTGTAGGACCAACGGACACAGATAGAGTGGACGTGGAGAGGATGTTTCCTATAGTGGGGAAGTCTAGGACCAGAGGACACAGATAGAGTACATATGGAGAGGATGTTTCCTATATTGGGGGAGTCTAGAACCAGAGGACACAGATAGAGTTGATGTGGAGAGGATGTTTCCTATAGTGGGGGAGTCTAGGACCAGAGGACACAGATAGAGTGGATGTGGAGAGGATGTTTCCTATAGTGGGGGAGTGTAGGACCAATGGACACAGATAGAGTGGATGTGGAGAGGATGTTTCCTATAGTGAGGGGAGTCTAGGACCAGAGGACACAGATAGAGTGGATGTGGAGAGGATGTTTCCTATAGTGGAGGGAGTCTAGGACCAGAGGACACAGATGGAGTGGATGTGGAGAGGATGTTTCCTATAGTGGAGGGAGTCTAGGACCAGAGGACACAGATAGAGGGGATGTGGAGAGGATGTTTCCTATAATGGGGGAGTCTAGGACCAGAGGACACAGATAGAGTGGTTGTGGAGAGGATGTTTCCTATAGTGGGAGAGTCTAGGACCAGAGGACACAGATACAGTGGATGTGGAGAGGATGTTTCCTATAGTGGAGGGAGTCTAGAACCAGAGGACACAGATAGAGTTGATGTGGAGAGGATGTTTCCTATAGTGGGGGAGTCTAGGACCAGAGGACACAGATAGAGTGGATGTGGAGAGGATGTTTCCTATAGTGGGGGAGTGTAGGACCAGAGGACACAGATAGAGTGGATGTGGAGAGGATGTTTCTGTAATGGGGGAGTCCAGGACCAGAGCACACAGATAGAGTGGATGTGGAGAAGATGTTTCCTATAGTGGGGGAGTCTAGGATCAGAGGACACAGACAGAGTGGATGTGGAGAGGATGTTTCCTACAGTGGGGGAGTCTAGAATCAGAGGACACAGATAGAGTGGATGTGGAGAGGATGTTTCCTATAGTGGGGGAGTCTAGGACCAGAGGACACAGATGGAGTTGATGTGGAGAGGATGTTTCCTATAGTGGGGGAGTGTAGGACCAACGGACACAGATAGAGTGGTTGTGGAGAGGATGTTTCCTATAGTGGGGAAATCTAGGACCAGAGGACACAGATAGAGTACATATGGAGAGGATGTTTCCTATATTGGGGGAGTCTAGAACCAGAGGACACAGATAGAGTTGATGTGGAGAGGATGTTTCCTATAGTGGGGGAGTCTAGGACCAGAGGACACAGATAGAGTGGATGTGGAGAGGATGTTGCTGTAATGAAGGAGTCCAGGACCAGAGGACACAGATAAGTGGATGTGGAGAGGATGTTTCCTATAGTGGTGGAGTCTAGGACCAGAGAACAGAGATAGAGGGGATGTGGAGAGGATGTTTCCTATAGTGGGGGAGTCTAGGACCAGAGGACACAGATGGAGTGGATGTGGAGAGGATGTTTCCTATAGTGGGGGAGTCTAGGACTAGAGGACACAGATACAGTGGATGTGGAGAGGATGTTTCCTATAGTGGTGGAGTCTAGGACCAGAGAACAGAGATAGAGGGGATGTGGAGAGGATGTTTCCTATAGTGGGGGAGTCTAGGACTAGAGGACACAGATAGAGTGGATGTGGAGAGGATGTTTCCTATAGTGGGTGAGTCTAGGACCAGAGGACACAGATAGAGTACATATGGAGAGGATGTTTCCTATATTGGGGGAGTCTAGAACCAGAGGACACAGATAGAGTTGATGTGGAGAGGATGTTTCCTATAGTGGGGGAGTCCAGGACCAGAGGGCACAGATAGAGTGGATGTGGAGAGGATGTTTCCTATAGTGGGGGAGTGTAGGACCAGAGGACAAAGATAGAGTGGATGTGGAGAGGATGTTTGCTATAGTTGGGAAGTCTAGGACCAGAGGACACAGATGGAGTGGATGTGGAGAGGATGTTTCCTTTAGTGGGGGAGTCTAGGACCAGAGGACACAGATAGAGTGGATGTGGAGAGGATGTTTCCTATAGTGTGGGGAGTCTAGGACCAGAGGACACGGATAGAGTGGATGTGGAGAGGATGTTTCCTATAGTGGGGGAGTCTAGCACCAGAGGGCACAGATAGAGTGTATGTGGAGAGGATGTTTCCTATTGTGGGGGAGTCTAGGACCAGAGGACACTGATAGAGTGGATGTGGAGAGGATGTTTCCTATAGTGGGGGAATCTAGGACCAGAGGACACAGATAGAGTGGATGTGGAGAGGATGTTTCCTGTAGTGGGGGAGTCTAGGACCAGAGGACACAGACAGACTGGATGTGGAGAGGATGTTTCCTATAGTGGGGGAGTCTAGGACCAGAGGACACAGATAGAGTGGATGTGGAGAGGATGTTTCCTATAGTGGGGGAGTCTACGACCAGAGGACACAGATTGAGGGGATGTGGAGCGCATGTTTCCTGTAGTAGAAGAGTCTAGGACCAGAGGACACAGATAGAGTGGATGTGGAGAGGATGTTTCCTATAGTGGGGGAGTCTAGGACCAGAGGGCACGGATAGAGTGGATGTGGAGAGGATGTTTCCTATAGTGGGGGAGTCTAGGACCAGAGGACACAACCTCAGAGTACAAGGATGTCTATCTAGAACAGAGATGAGGAGGAATTTCTGTAGCCAGAGGGTGGGTGAATCTGTGGAATTCGTTGCCACAGACGGCTGTGGAATCCAAGTCATTGGGTATATTTAAAGCGGGGGTTGATGGGTTCCTGATTAGTCAGGACGTCAAATTTTTTGGGGAGAGGGCAGGAGAGCGGGGTTGAGAGGGAGAGTAAATCAGCGATGATGGAAAGACCAGCAGCCAACACTGCAAAATGTTGAGGGAGCATTGTTGTGGCAACGAGAGCGGGGTGAGTGATGGAGACTACCCAAGCTGCTGGGCTATCCGGACACCATCAGCTGGACACCAGGACATTTAAACCCGGGAGAGAAATCGCAAAGAATATTTCTAAAATGAAGCCAGCTGGCTTCACCTTTCACCTTCTAACTTTCCTCCTTCCCCAGCTTCCATTTTTACACATCCTGGCCTCTTCCCCCCTTCCTTCCACGTCCTGGATGAAGGATCTCGGCCCGAAACGTTGGCAGTTTTCTCTTTCCCACAGATGCTGCCTGACCTGCTGAGACCCTCCAGAATTCTGTGTGTCTGTGAGCGTGTACCTCTGCAATATCCAGTGGTCTCAGGTCATCTGCCTTACCTGTCGGAATGTGTCGTGTTTTCGGAAACTTCCCGTTATTTGATCAATTAATGATTATTGAAGTGATTTATTGATCAATTGGGATACAGCGAGCTGCTCCACTCTGATTGAATCTCAGCCTTATCACGGGACAATTTACAATGACCAATTAACCTACCAATTGGTACGTCTTTCATTTCTGGGAGGAAATCCACGCGGTCACGGGGAGAGAACGTATAAACTCCTTACAAGCAGAGGCGGGAATTGAACCCGGGTCCCCGGTACCGTAAAGCATCTTGCTGACCGCTACGCCGCCGTGCCCCACCATTAGATTAGTTATATTTGTCTGTACATCAAAGCATCACACAACACACAGTGAAATGCATCATTTGCGTCACTGATGCAAATAAAAAGCAGCCACAAGTATACCACAGAGTTCAGATTTCAATTCCGCCATGTCTGTAAGGAGTTTCTACGTTTTCCCAGCACACATTCTTTTCTCCCTACGACCATCAGGAAGGAGGTACAGGAGCCTCAGGTCCCACATCAGCAGGTTCAGGAACAGTTATTACCCCTCAACCATCAGGAAGGAGGTACAGGAGCCTCAGGACCCACACCACCAGGTTCAGGAACAGTTATTACCCCTCAACCATCAGGAAGGAGGTACAGGAACCTCAGGACCCACACCACCAGGTTCAGGAACAGTTATTACCCCTCAACCATCAGGAAGGAGGTACAGGAGCCTCAGAACCCACACCACCAGGTTCAGGAACAGTTATTATCCCTCAAATATCAGGAAGGAGATACAGGAGCTTCAGGACCCACACCACCAGGTTCAGGAACAGTTATTACCCCTCAACCATCAGGAAGGAGGTACAGGAGCCTCAGACCCCACACCACCAGGTTCAGGAACGGTTATTATCCCTCAACCATCAGGAAGGAGATACAGGAGCCTCAGGTCCCACACCACCAGGTTCAGGAACAGTTATTACCCCTCAACCATCAGGAAGGAGGGTCAGGAGATTGTGAGGTTGACGTAGTTGTGAGTGAACAGCCGGGTTGTAGAGGCCCCAGGCCGATGTCGACCTCTCCCCGGCGGGCACTGTGGGACCGAGGAGGGCCGGGAGGAGCTCGGTACCACGGACGTCGTCCAAGAGTTGTTGGCGGTGATGAAAGGTTTCTCCTCCTCGACCCAGAGGCACTATCAGAAAGGTTTTCTCGGCAGGAAGGAAATCGTGGGAGTTCAGCGCCACCTACCTGCCTTTGTGTCGTCTTCCTCTCTGCTCCCTATTAGGAGCCGAAGCAGGCCATTCAGCCCATCAAGTCTGCTCCGCCTACCATCATGGCTGAGCTACTATCCCTCTCAACCCCATTCTCCTGCCTTCTCCCCGTAACCTTTGACACTCTGACTAATCAAGAACCTATAAACCTTCACTTATCATACACCCAGTGTCTTGGCCTCCACAGCCGTCTGGGGCAACGAACTGCACAGATTCACCACCCTCTGGCTAAAAAATTCCTCCTCATCTGTTTTAAATGGACGCCCCTCTATTCTGAGCCTGTGCCCTCTCGTCCAAGACTCCCCCCACTTTTGGAAACATACTCACCACATCCATTCTGTCTAGGTCTTTCAATAATCGATAGCTTTCAATGCGATTCCCCTGTCATTCTTCTAAACTGCAGCGGGTGTAGGCCCAGAGCTATCAAATGCTCCTCATGTGTTTACCCTTCCGTTCCCGAGAACCTCCTTTAGACCCTCTCCAATGCTAGGTCACTTATTCTTAGGTAACAAGCCAAAAGACTGCTCACAATTCTCCAGGATATTTCTCCACGTTTATAAAGTAGTCTATGCTTTTATTCCTTCTACCAGAGTGCATGACCATACACTGTGTTCCATATGCCAATCTGAGTTCAGTTTATTGTCATTCAACCGTACCCATGTATACCACCAAATGAAACAACGTCCCTCCGGACCAAGGTGCACGACACAGTACATATAACTCACACACACACACACACACATAAAGTATACCGTCAAACGAGACAACGTTCCTCTGGACCAAGGTGCACAACACATCACATAACTCACACACAACGCATAAAGTATACCATCAAACAAAACAATTTTCCCCTGGACTAAGGTGCACAACACAATGCATATAACTCACACACACAACATATAAAGTATACCGTCAAACGAAACAACGTTCTTCCGGACCAAGGTGCACTACACTGTGCATGTAACTCATACACAAAACACTTAAAGTAATATTATCACAAGTAAATTAACAAATAATATGTCCTGATTAATAAATAATAATAATAATGTCCTGACGAAGGGTCTCGGCCTGAAACGTCGACTGCGCCTCTTCCTGTGATGTCGAGGCTCTATAAGGCACTCGTGAGACTACACTTGGAGTATTGTCTGCAGTTTTGGGCTCCTTATTTTAGAAAGGATGTACTGACATTGGAGAGGGTTCAGAGAAGATTCACGAGAATGATTCAGGAATGAGAGGGTTACCGTATGGGGAACCTCTGGCAGCTCTTGGGCTGTATTCCCTGGTGTTCAGGAGAATGAGGGGGGATCTCATAGAAACATTCCAACCGTTAAGAGGTCTCAACAGATTAGATATGGCAAAGTTATTTCCCATGGGAAGGGATTGTGGGACAAGAGGGCACGACTTAAGGATTGAAGGACGTCCATTTAGAACAGAGAGCGGAGAAATTACTTTAGTCGGAGGGTGGTAAATCTGTGCAATTTTTTGCCACGAGCGGCTGTGGAGGCCAAGTCATTGGGTGCATTTAAGGCAGAGATAGATAGGTTCCTGATTAGCCGGGGCATCAAAGGGTGTGGGGAGAAGGCAGGGGAGTGGGGATGACTGGAAGAATTGGATCAGCCCATGATTGAATGGCGGAGGAGACTCGATGGGCCAAATGGCCTACTTTTGTTCCTATATCTTCTGGTACTGTAGTGTCCCTGTGTCTAACCCCTTGTCTCTTTCTCTATAGACCCTGCTGTTCCTCGGCTCCTGGGTGCAGTTGATGCTGTTGCTCACTGTGGCAGAAAACGCCGTTCCACCACACCTGGGTTCAGACGTTGCCAGCCTTGACAGAGTCTGCAGCTCCTCTGTACCTGGGCTCAGTCTTTGCCAGCACACTGTGACCCAAGGTCTAATGTGGGATCCGTTGACAGCGAAATTTACTTTGGACTTTGAGAGCGTATCAGGGGTTAAAGGCGAGTTTACTGGCAGCTCTCTGAGAAAGTCAATTATTAACTGAGTTAAACTATTATTACTCTCTCAATAACAGCTGCCCGGTGAAGTGTAAAAACTTCACCTAACTATTAATTTCAGTTTGGTTAGTCTTCAACCTCTGGTGTAAAGGTAGCGATGAGATCATCTCGGCGCAAAAGTAAATATGCCAACAGGAGTTCAAGGGGCAGAGTTCGAGATTGTTTGAGGTCATTTCCAGTACACAAGGGTAAAGAACAAAATAATTGTTACTCCAGATCTGATACAGCAGAACAGAAAACTCAGTAGGATAAAGAACACAATAATAATAAAAACACAATAATTATAAACACGTAAGATAATTTATTTACATAGGTTGTATGTCCGGAAATTGATGCTGGACACAGGAGTGTCTGTACCTGAGGTGACTCTGACAGAAAATGATAAAGTAGTGGGTGATTGGGGGTGTGGAGGAGTGGGTCAGTGGGTGATTGGGGGTGTGGAGGGGTGGGTCAGTGGGTGATTGGGGGTGTGGAGGGGTGGGTCGGTGGGTGATTGGGGGTGTGGAGGGGTGGGTCGGTGGGTGATTGGGGGTGTGGAGGGGTGGGTCGGTGGGTGATTGGGGGTGTGGAGGGGTGGGTCAGTGGGTGATTGGGGGTGTGGAGGGGTGGGTCAGTGGGTGATTGGGGGTGTGGAGGGGTGGGTCAGTGGGTGATTGGGGGTGTGGAGGGGTGGGTCAGTGGGTGATTGGGGGTGTGGAGGGGTGGGCCAGTGGGTGATTGGGGGTGAGGAGGGGTGGGTCAGTGGGTGATTGGGGGTGTGGAGGGGTGGGTCAGTGGGTGATTGGGGGTGTGGAGGGGTGGGTCAGTGGGTGATTGGGGGTGTGGAGGGGTGGGTCAGTGGGTGATTGGGGGTGTGGAGGGGTGGGTCAGTGGGTGATTGGGGGTGTGGAGGGGTGGGTCAGTGGGTGATTGGGGGTGTGGAGGGGTGGGTCAGTGGGTGATTGGGGGTGTGGAGGGGTGGGTCAATGGGTGGTTGGGGGTGTGGAGGGGTGGGTTAGTGGGTGTTTGGGGGTGTGTGGAGGGGTGGGTCAGTGGGTGATAGGGGGTGTGGAGGGGTGGGTCGGTGGGTGATTGGGGGAGTGGAGGGGTGGGTCAGTGGGTGATTGGGGGTGTGGAGGGGTGGGTCAGTGGGTGTTTGGGGGTGTGGAGGGGTGGGTCGGTGGGTGATTGGGGGTGTGGAGGGGTGGGTCAATGGGTGGTTGGGGGTGTGGTGGGGTGGGTTAGTGGGTGTTTGGGGGTGTGTGGAGGGGTGGGTCAGTGGGTGATAGGGGGTGTGGAGGGGTGGGTCGGTGGGTGATTGGGGGAGTGGAGGGGTGGGTCAGTGGGTGATTGGGGGTGTGGAGGGGTGGGTCAGTGGGTGTTTGGGGGTGTGCGGAGGGGTGGGTCAGTGGGTGGTTGGGGGTGTGTGGAGAGGTGGGTCAGTGGGTGATTGGGGGTGTGGAGGGGTGGGTCGGTGGGTGATTGGGGGTGTGGAGGGGTGGGTCGGTGGGTGATTGGGGGTGCGGAGGGGTGGGTCAGTGGGTGATTGGGGGTGCGGAGGGGTGGGTCAGTGGGTGATTGGGGTGTGTGGAGGGGTGGGTCAGTGGGTGATTGGGGGTGTGTGGAGGGGTGGGTCAGAGGGTGATTGGGGGTGTGGAGGGGTGGGTCAGTGGGTGATTGGGGGTGTGGAGGGGTGGGTCAGTGGGTGATTGGGGGGTGTGGAGGGGTGGGTCAGTGGGTGATTGGGGGTGTGGAGGGGTGGGTCGGTGGGTGATTGGGGGTGTGGAGGGGTGGGTCGGTGGATGATTGGGGGTGTGGAGGGGTGGGTCGGTGGGTGATTGGGGGTGTGGAGGGGTGGGTCGGTGGGTGATTGGGGGTGTGGAGGGGTGGGTCGGTGGGTGATTGGGGGTGTGGAGGAGTGGGTCAGTGGGTGATTGGGGGTGTGGAGGGGTGGGTCAGTGGGTGATTGGGGGTGTGGAGGGGTGGGTCAGTGGGTGGATGTGTTGATCAGACTCACTGCTTGGGGGAAAGTCACTATTTTTGAGTCTGGTGGTCCAGGTGTGGATGCGACGTAGCCTCCTCCCCGATGGGATGGGACAGACAGCCCATGAACAGGGTGGGTGGGATCCTTCATGATGTTACTGGCCCTTTACCGGCACCTTTTCTGTATCTGTGTCCGTGACGGTGAATAGGCTGGTGCCGGTGATGGGTTGGGCAGTTTTGACACCCCGTTATGGAGAATTCCTGGTCGCCCCGGAGCAGTTTCCGAACCGGGCAGTGTTGAAGCGCGTCAGGGCGCCACCTACTGGGCATCAGTAGAATGACGTGATTAAAGGCAGGCACAGCTCGGTCACTGGAATAAAAGGTAAAAAGATTGTTTAATGTCACTGCAAGTCCAAACGAGAACAAAATGATCATTACTCCGGGTCCAAGGCAGCACCAAAAAATGCATAAAGGTATAGAATTTATTTAAAAAAAACACAACAAGATAAAGACCACAATAATAAAAAAACACAATAAATATAAATAGGATAGCTTATACTCAAAGGTTTCAAAGGTCCAATTTAATGTCAGAGAAATGTATACAATATACATTCCGAAATTCTTTTTCTTTGCAGCCATCCACAAAAACAGAGGGGTGCCCCAAAGAATGAACAACTGTCAAATATTGGAACCCCAAAGTACCCCCCCACCCCAGCTCCCCACTCCTGCACGTAAGCGGCTGCAAAGAAATGATCCCCCCTCCCTACACTGGCAAAAACAGCATCTGCACCCGCCACTGAGCACTCCAGCATGAGCAAAGCAGCAGCAAATACACAGACTTGCAGTTACCCGAAAGACTTCGCGTTTCACCCAGTATTCGACATACCGCAGGCTCTCTCCCCCTCCCTAATAAGAGAGAAAGGGATGTCTCCATTTCACAGCGAGCAGGGAGACATAACAAACAAATCTCTGGTTTACGATGTTTAAAAAACACCATGTCACCTAGGTTCTTGAGAACCAATCCAGTAAAAAAATTTGTGGCTATCTGGAATCCATTTCTTGCCTACCTGGACGTGTCCGTGGGCGAATGAGCAATTTCCCCCCAGCTGGTTTCTCACGGTGCTCATTTGAGATTTAATGTTTAGTATTTTTGAGCACTTTGTACAATAGGTATCCCTCTAATGTTATGTCTTTTTTTTTTTGCTTATTTCTTTTATACATGTCTGAGCTGGTATGTTTTTGTTTTTGGAAAATTTTGAAAATAAAGTATTTAAAAAAAAAGACCGCCACGTCGCTTTTCTTCAAGCTCTGTGCCCCAAAAAAACTGGACACACAACCGCAGATATCCAAAAGAGCCCTGAAAGAGGAAAATAGAGGTATTGAAGATGGAACTAGAGTTGTTTCCGAAGATGCAAGCGGGGGAACCATTAACCCTCCTAAGCTCCACCTTCAGTATACAGTACATAGATTGATTATATGTCCATAAAGTGACGGTAGGTGCAGGAGAGTGTCCTGTCTGGATGCATCATTGCCTGGTAGGGATTGGACCGCAGGACCCTACAGAGGACGGTAAAAACTGACTGGAAGTTCAGCGGGGTCTCCCTCCCCCTATTTGTGACACTTACCAGGAGTGTTGTAAACAAAGGTTCTGAAGTATTGCTGAGGATCCTGACCTCCCACCCCACAATCTCTCTGACCCACCACCGTCGGGAAGGAGGGACAGGAGCATCAGGACTAGGACTGTCAGACTGGGTAACAGCTTCTTCCCTCAGGATGGGAGACTGATGAACACCCCGTCACCACCGAGGTCTCGTCACTGGGACAGCGAGCTGTTTACTGTCTACCTGCGCTGTGCACTATATGCATTTTGAGTTAATTTTATTGACTTAATTATCATTTATTCTGGTGCTGTGTGTGATAGAAACATAGAAAACCTACAGCACAATACAGGCCCTTCGGCCCACAATGCTGTGCCGAACATGTATTTACTTTAGAAACTACCTAGGGTTACCCATAGCCCTCTATTTTTCTAAGCTCCATGTACCTATTCACAAGTCTCTTAAAAGACCCTATCGTATCCGCCACCACCACCATCACCGGCAGCTCATTCCACGCACTCACCACTCTCTGCGTAAAAAACTTACCCCTGACATCTCCTCTGTATCTACTTCCAAGCACCTTAAAACTGTGCCCTCTCGCGTTAGCCATTTCAGCCCTGGGAAAAAGCCTCTGACTATCCACACGATCAATGTCTCTCATCATCTTATACACCTCTATCAGGTCACCTCTCACCCTCTGTCGCTCCAAGGAGAAAAGGCCGAGTTCACTCAACCTATTCTCATAAGGCACGCTCCCCAATCCAGGCAACATCCTTGTAAATCTCCTCTGCACCCTTTCTATGGTTTCCACATCCTTCCTGTAGTGAGGCGACCAGAACTGAGCACAGTACTCCAAGTGGGGTCTGACCAGGGTCCTATATAGCTGCAACATTACCTCTCGGCTCTTAAACTCAATGCCACGATTGATGAAGGCCAACACACCGTATGCCTTCTTAACCACGGAGTCAACTGTGCAGCGGCTTTGAGTGTCCTGTGGGCCCGGTGGAAGAGAGGACTTAGTATAGAGAAAGTTCAGGATTATTCCAGGCCATATACGATGTCCTGCCCAGTCCAGCGAACCTTTCTGCTTGGGGCAAAAGCAGAGGGACCCTGGAACTCACCCTCAGCAGCCCTGGGAGAAGGCCATGACCTCTGGCTCCATGACCACCAGGTGCTGAAGGCAGTGACAGAAACTACCCCCTCAGCCTCTAACAAGCAGTAGGCTGCCCGGCCAACCCAGAGAGCCCCTCACCTTTGTCAAGGCTGAAGACCAGCCACCGCCTTGGCCCGAACCACCCAGACTACGGTGTCTTGAGTGTCAACTGAAATTTGACCAGGGCAAGCAACTGAAGATCAGACGGTTCAATTTAATATCAAAGAATGCATACAGTATACACCCTAAAATTCTTACTCGTCTCAGACATCCACAAAACAGTGGAGGGGGGAACCCAGACAATGAATGACAGTAATGCTAGAACTCCAAGTCCTCCCCCCTGCCCCCAACTATATCGCAGCATCTTCATCCCCGAGGACGGACGTGGTCATCCTGTGAGAAACCTCGGGAGGAGAGAGAGAGCAGCGCGCCGTGCGTGAGCAGCCCTCCGGTGAAAAATGATATCGTATCTGTTAAATAGGGGCCGTGGACAATTCTGATTTGATGGAGAATGGACGTGAAAGCACAGAGGAACATCTGGAGAAATTTCTGAAATGCCCGGTTCGCTGCCGCTGCTACTGCGCGATCGGGAATCTTCCGGAGGGAAGGCCCCAAAATCCCCGGCTTCGCCTGCTGTTGGCGACCGAGGCTGGGGTCGAAGCGTCCGGCAGAGATGGTGCTCGGTACTCGGTGTCGGAGGGCTGATCGGAGGCTCGAAGTTTTCGGACGACTCAGAGTCGGACTGTGGTCGGGCATGGCAGGGAGAGTTTTCTTCCTTCTCCCATCTGCGTGAGATGTGGGACTTTTGAGAGACTTTGAACTTTTTACTGTGCTCACGGCCTGTTCTTCATCAAGTTATGGTATTGTTGCACTGTTCTAACTATATGTTATAATTATGTGGTTTTGTTAGTTTTTTCAGTCTTGGTCGGTCCTGTGTTTTGTGATATCATACCGGAGGAAATATTGTATCATTTCTCAATGCATGCATTACTAAATGACAATAAAAGAGGACTGTGTGTCTCCATAATCTCAACCTCGAAGCAGGTTGTCATGGTAGAGTGGATCGAGGAGGCGTTTGAGTGAAAGAAAGCCAAATTTACCAGGAGCTGGAAGAGCAGTGCCAGAAATAGGGGAAGAGGGCACGATGTGAGCCGATGGAGGTTCTACTGGCTGCTCACTGTGCAGAACCAACTCTCTTCTTGGCGTTGCGGGGGGCTGCAGAGAAAAGAACCACCAGGAATGTCACAGGGGCTGCTGAGCGAGCCTCCAGATCACGACGCGTGTCTCGTGGACCGGTGCTGCCGGGACACAGATCGGGGCCCGATCACCAGTGTGTTCAGTTCATCTACATCAGCCGCGCCGCTGTCTTCTAGGAGCGTGTTGACCATAGTCTTGGGAGGGCGCCCAGGGTTCATCCTCCCGTGCTTGGGCTCCCATATGATGACTAGGCTGGCAGGTAGCTCGGGGTGGCGTAGACAGTGCCCCGCTAGTTGCAGTCTTCTCGCCTTGATTTTAGTGGTGAGCATCGGTAGGTTGTCATAGAGCTCGACGTTCGTCATGTGCTGTTGCCAACTCGCGTCAAGAGCCATCCGGAGCATTCGTGTATAGCAACCATCTAGAGACTTTCGCAATGTCTTGGTGAGTGTCCACGTCTCGCATCCGTACCTGAGAATGGACTCTATGACTGCCATGAAAATCCTCTTTTTAAGCCCTCTGGTCAGGTTCGACTTCCAGATTTCCTTCATGTCGTTCATAGCCCTCCACGCCAGCGCCTTCCGTATCTTTATGTCCTTCTCCGAACTCATCATTCTTGACCCGAGGTACTTGTAGTCAAAGACTTTCTTAATGGTATCATTCTCTACGCCACGGTCTTGAGAGTACCTTCCTCGCAGTTAAACGCCAGGGTTACATCATGGATGACATGTGCTAGTGGGACGGAGGATGAGAGGTGACCTGATGGAGGTGTATAAGATGATGAGAGGCATTGATCGTGTGGATAGTCAGAGGCTTTTTTCCCAGAGCTGGAATGGCTAGCACGAGGGGGCACAATTTTAAGGTGTTTGGAAATAGGTACCGGGGGGGATATCAGGGACAAGTTTTTCACACAGCGTGGTGGGTGTGTGGAATGCACTGCCAGCGGCGGTGGTGGAGGTGGATACAATAGGGTCTTTTAAGAGCCTCTTAGACAGGTACATGGAGCTTAGAAAAATAGGGGGCTATGCGCTAGGGAAATTCTAAGCAGTTTCTAGAGTAGGTTACATGGTTGGCACAACATTGTGGGCCGAAGGGCCTGTAATGTGCTGTAGATTTGTACGTTCTATGTGCTATGTCACCAAAGATTCATTTTTTGCATTCCCGTTTAAGATCATAAACCATAAGACATGGGAGCAGAATTAGGCCATTTGGCCCACGAATCTGCTCCACCATTCCATCATAGTTGATCCTTTTTTCCCCTCCTCAGCTCCACTCCCTGGCCCCCTCCCCGTAACATTTGATGCTGTGTCCTATCAAGAATGGAGTCAAATTAGGAAAAGGGGAAGCACAACGAGATCTGGGTGTCCTTGTTCATCAGTCACTGAAAGCAAGCATGCAGGTACAGCAGGCAGTGAAGAAAGCTAATGGCATGTTGGCCTTCATAACAAGGGGAGTTGAGTATAGGAGCAAAGAGGTCCTTCTGCAGTTGTACAGGGCCCTGGTGAGACCACACCTGGAGTACTGTGTGCAGTTTTGGTCTCCAAATTTGAGGAAGGACATTCTTGCTATTGAGGGAGTGCAGCGTAGGTTCACAAGGTTAATTCCCGGGAGGACGGGACTATCATATGTTGAAAGATTGGAGCGACTGGGCTTGTATACACTGGAATTTAGAAGGCTGAGAGAGGATCTTATTGAAACATATAAGATTATTAAGGGATTGGACATGCTGCAGGCAGGAAGCATGTTCCCACTGATGGGTGAGTCCAGAACCAGAGGCCACAGTTTAAGAATTAGGGGTAGGCCATTTAGAACGGAGTTGAGGAAAAACTTTTTCACCCAGAGAGTGGTGGATATATGGAATGCTCTGCCCCAGAAGGCTGTGGAGGCCAAGTCTCTGGATGCTTTCAAAAAAGAGATGGATAGAACTCTTAAAGATAGTGGTAAAATCAAAGGTTATGGGGAGAAGGCAGGAACTGGATACTGAGAGTGGATGATCAGCCATGATCACAGTGCATGGCGGTGCTGGCTCGAAGGGCCGAATGGTCTCCTCCTGCACCTATTGTCTATTGTCTAACCTCTGTCAATGACCTGGCCTCCACAGCTGCCTGTGGTAATAAATTCCACAAATTCACCGCCCTCTAGTAAAAGAAATTTATCTGCATCTCTGTTTTAAATGGACGCCCCTCTATCCTGAGGCTGTGCCCTCTTGTCCTAGACTCTCCCACCATGGGAATCATCCTTTCCACATCTACTCTGTCTAGACCTTTCAACATTCAAAAGGTTTCAATGAGATCCCCCCACCCATCCTTCTGAATTCCAGTGAGTACAGACCCAGAGCCATCAAACGTTCCTCGTATGATAACACTTTCATTCCTGGAATCATCCTTGTGAACCTCCTCTGGACTCTCTCCAATGCCAGCACATCTTTTCTCAGATGAGGAGCCCAAAACTGTTCACAATACCCAGGGTGAGACCTCCCCAGTGCCTTATAAAGCCTCAGCATCACATCCCTGCTCTTGTATTCTAGACCTCTTGAAATGAATGCTAACATGGTATTTGCCTTCCTCACCACCGACTCTACCTGTAAGTTAACCACAAGGACTCCCAAGTCCCTTTGCATCTCAGATTTTTGGATTTTCTCCCCATTTAGAAAATAGTCCGCAGATTTATTTCTACTACCAAAGTGCATGGCCATGCATTTTCCAACATTATATACAACATACAACATAAAAAGAAGTGGTCCCAACACCGACCCCTGCGGAACACAACTAGTCACTGCCAGTCAATCAGGAAAGGATCCTTTTATTTCCACTCATTGCTTCCTACCAATCAGCCAATGCTCTAACTATGCCAGTAACTTTCCTGTAATACCACAGGCTCTTAACTTGGTAAACACAAAATGACGAAGGGTTCCGGCCTGAAACGTTGACTGATCGTTTCCACGGATGCTGCCCGACCTGCTGAGTTCCTCCAGCGTTTTGTGAGTGTTGTCTTAACTTGGTAAGCGGCCTCATGTATGGCACCTTGTCAAAGGCCTTCTGAAAGTCCAAATATACAACATCCACTGCATCCCCTTTATCTATCCTACTTGCAATCTCCTCAAAGAATTCCAGCGGGTTCGTTAAGCAAGGTTTTCCCTTGTCTTGTGTCACCAAATAAGAACCTTATTTTTAACAATATAATCCAACATCTTCCCGACCACGGAGGTCAGGCTAACTGGTCTATAATTTCGTTTCTGCTGCCTTCCTCCTTTCTTAAAGAGTGGAGTGACATTTGTAATTTTCCAGTCCTCTGGCACAATTCCAGACTCCAATAATTTTTGAAAGATCATTACTAATGCCTCCATAATCTCTACAGCTACCTCTGGTCCGGGTGCTTTATGTACCTTTAGGTCTTTCAGCTTTTAAAGCACCTTCTCTCTTGTAATAGTCACTGCACCCACTTCTCTTCCCTCACACACTACAACATCAGGCACTGCTTGTGTCTTCCACAGTGAAAACTGACACAAAATACTCATTTAGCTCATCTCCTTGTCCCCCGTTATTATTTCTCCGGCCTCATTTTCTAGCGGTCCTATATCGACTTTCATTTCTCTTTTATTTTTTTACATACTTGAAGAAGTTTTTACTGTCCACTGTGATATTGTTTGCTATCTGGCTTTCAAATTTCATCTTTTCCCTCCTAATGATTCTTTTAGTTGCTCTCTGTAGGTTTTTAAAAACTTCCCAATTCTCTATCTTTCCACGAGTTTTTGCTTTGTTGTATGCCCTCTCTTTTGTTTTCACATTAGCTTTGACTTCCCTTGTCAGTCACGGTTGTACTATTTTGCCATTTGAGTATTTCTTCATTTTTGGAATACACCCATCCTGCACCTTCCTCATTTCCCCCAGAAGCTCATGGCATTACTACTCTGCTGTCATCCCTGCCAGCATCTCCTTCCAATTTATTTTGGCCAACTCCTCTCTCATGCCTCTGTAATTTCCTTTATTCCACTGAAATACTGCTACATCAGACTTTACTTTCTCCCCATCAAATTTCGAGCTGAACCCAATCATATTGTGATCACTGCTTCCTAAAGGTTCTTTTACTTTAAACTCCCTAATCGCCACTAGTTTGTTACATAGCAGCTAATCCAGTATAGCTGATCCCCTATTAGGCTCAACGACAAACTGCTCTGAAAAGTTATCTCGTAGGTATTCAACAAACTCACTCTCTTGAGATCCATTACCAACTTGATTTTCCCAATTGATCTGCATGTTGAAATCTCCCATGACTACCATACTGTCATGTCTGACGAATCTCATAGAATTTTTTGAGGATGTAACTAGTAGAGTGCATAGGGGAGAACCAGTGGATGTGGTATATTTGGATTTTCAAAAGGCTTTTGACAAGGTCCCACACAGGAGATTAGTGTGCAAACTTAAAGCACACGGTATTGGGGGTAAGGTATTGGTGTGGGTGGAGAATTGGTTAGCAGACAGGAAGCAAAGAGTGGGAATAAACGGGACCTTTTCAGAATGGCAGGCGGTGACTAGTGGGGTACCGCAAGGCTCAGTGCTGGGACCCCAGTTGTTTACAATATATATTAATGACTTGGATGAGGGAATTAAATGCAGCATCTCCAAGTTTGCGGATGACACGAAGCTGGGTGGCAGTGTTAGCAGTGAGGAGGATGCTAAGAGGATGCAGGGTGACTTGGATAGGTTGGGTGAGTGGGCAAACTCATGGCAGATGCAATTTAATGTGGATAAATGTGAAGTTATCCACTTTGGTGGCAAAAATAGGAAAACAGATTATTATCTGAATGGTGGCCGATTAGGAAAAGGGGAGGTGCAACGAGACCTGGGTGTCATTATACACCAGTCATTGAAAGTGGGAATGCAGGTACAGCAGGCGGTGAAAAAGGCGAATGGTATGCTGGCATTTATAGCGAGAGGATTCGAGTACAGGAGCAGGGAGGTACTACTGCAGTTGTACAAGGCCTTGGTGAGACCACACCTGGAGTATTGTGTGCAGTTTTGGTCCCCTAATCTGAGGAAAGACATCTTTGCCATAGAGGGAGTACAAAGAAGGTTCACCAGATTGATTCCTGGGATGGCAGGACTTTCATATGAAGAAAGACTGGATGAACTGGGCTTGTACTCGTTGGAATTTAGAAGCTTCAGGGGGGATCTGATTGAAACGTATAAGATCCTGAAGGGATTGGACAGGCTAGATGCGGGAAGATTGTTCCCGATGTTGGGGAAGTCCAGAACGAGGGGTCACAGTTTGAGGATAGAGGGGAAGCCTTTTAGGACTGAGATTAGGAAAAACTTCTTCACACAGAGAGTGGTGAATCTGTGGAATTCTCTGCCACAGGAAACAGTTGAGGCCAGTTCATTGGCTATGTTTAAGAGGGAGTTAGATATGGCCCTTGTGGCTACGGGGGTCAGGGGGTATGGAGGGAAGGCTGGGGCGGGGTTCTGAGTTGGATGATCAGCCATGATCATAATAAATGGCGGTGCAGGCTCGAAGGGCCGAATGGCCTACTCCTGCACCTATTTTCTATGTTTCTATAACATTGCCCTTTTGACAATGTTAGATTTCTTCCCTGCAAATCTTGGCACTGTCAATGGCGAGCACGGTGAAAGGTTTCACCAGGACATTGCAGCCATGGAGGAACAGTGTCAGGGCAACTGGAATCCATCAACGCTGGCTGATTGTTGTCAGACACTTAAGCGAGAAGCCTCAGACACTGGGTACAAGTGAAAATCATCAACAAAACATTTTTAGCTTAGTTGAACTATTGCAAAGCATCAGCACCATTTTAAAATTGAACGCATTATATTCAATAAAGGTTAATTTGTTGTTTCTCCAAATTCCTACGTGATATAAGTAGTCTGAAATTATACCGGTGTTGAGGAAGCAACACTTTCAAGAAAATTTGATGAGCAGTGTTGAAGTTTTTGAATATTCGGCATGACATCGAACACTGTTATACCGAGGCGGGAGGAGAAGAAGGCAGTGCATGCAGCTTTCCGGTGAAATGATATCATATCTGTTAAATAGGGGCTGTGGACAATTCTGATTTGATGGAGACAGACGTGAAAGCACAGAGGAACATCTGGAGGAATTTCTGAAATGCCCGGTTCGCTGCTGCTGTTACTGTGCGATCGAGAATCTCCGGAGGGAAGACCCCAGAATCCCCGGCTTTGCCTGCTGCTGGCGACCGAGGTTGGGGTCGAAGCGTTCGGCAGAGATGGTGTTCGGTACTCAATGTCGGAGGCTCGAAGTTTTCGGACGACTCAGAGTCGGACTGTGGTCGGGCATGGCAGGGAGAGTTTTCTCCCTTCTCCCGTCTGCGTGAGATGTGGGACTTTCGAAAGACTTTGAACTTTTTCACTGTGCCCATGGCCTGTTCTTCATTAAGTTATGGTGTTGTTGCCCTGTTGTAACTATATGTTATAATTATGTGGTTTTGTCAGTTTTTTCGGTCTTGGTCTGTCCTGTATTTTGTGATATCACACCGGAGGAAATATTGTATCATTTCTTAATGCATGCATTACTAAATGACAATGAAAGAGAACTGCGCGTCCTCATAATCTAAGATTGCGTGACCATACACTTCCCGACACTGCATCCCATCTGCCACTTCTTTGTAAATGACAATAAAATGGCAAATGACAATAAAAGAGGACTGTGTGTCCTCATAATCTAAAAAATTTATTATTGTAGTACATCTATGTCACCACGTACAACCCCAAGATTTATTTTCTTGCAGGCATA
>NC_086128.1:65228478-65248478 GCF_963921235.1 Mobula hypostoma | reverse complement strand
TACAGTTCTGGTCACCAAATTATATGAAAGATGTCAATAAAATTGAGAGAGTACAGAGAAGATTTACTAAAATGTTACCTCGGTTTCATCTCCTAGTTACAGAGAAAGATTGAAAAAGTTAGGCCTTTATTCTCTGGAGCGTAGAAGGTTGAGGGGGGACGATAGAGGTATTTAAAATTATGAGAGGGCTTTGATAGAGTTGACGTGGATAGGCTTTTTCCATTGAGAGTGGGGGAGATTCAAACAAGAGGACATGGGTTGAGAGTTAAAGGACAAAAATTTAGGGGTAACATGAGGGGGAACTTCTTTACTCAGAGAGTGGTATCTGTGTGGAACGAGCTTCCAGCAGAAGTGGTTGAGGCAGGTTCGATGTTGTCGTTTAAAGTTAAATTGGATAGATATATGGACAGGAAAGGAATGGAAGGTTATGGGCTGAGTGCAGGTCGGTGGGACTAGGTGAGAGTAAGAGTTCAGCACGGACTAGAAGGTCCGAGATGGCCTTTTTCCGTGCTGTAATTGTTATACGGTTTTATGGTTATGGTTATAACATAAGTTGTAGAGTCCTTGAAAGTGAGTGTGGAGGCTGGGGCTTCAGTTCAAAGTGCAGAAGGAACTCAGCAGGTCAGGCAGCATCTATGGAGGGGAAAAAACAGTTGACGTTTTGAACCTTCGTTGGGACTGGAAAGGAAGGGGGCAGAAACCCCAAAATGAGAAGGTGGGGAAGGGGGGAAGGAGGATCATCTGACAGGTGAGAGGTGAGACCCAAGTGCGGGGGGAGTTAAGCGTTCCATGTGCCTCCTCAGGCTCCTGTACCTCCTCCCTGATGACAGCAATGAGAAGAGGGAACATCCCAGACAGTGAGGGTCCCAGTGGTGCCTCTCCGACCCAGGGAGTGTACACGTAACCCCACTGCTATTTGTTGGAGTCTCACAGTGAACACCAACTGGAAATCATTAACAGGAGAGATCCTGCAGATGCTGGAAATCCAGAGCAACACACACACAAAATGCTGGAGGAACTCGGCATGTCAGGCAGCAGCTATGGAGGGGAATAAACAGTCAATGTTTCGGACCGAGACCCTTTAACTGGAGCTTTTGATCTGGAGATCTCTCTGCTGAAATCTGCTTAATAGCTAACCCATTGAATTGCAGAGAGAAAGTTTGGCATTCCAGTGAGGTTGACACACTTTGCCTCACCATGTCAATAGCAGCAATAGATCCCAGAGTGGAAATTCTACCACTGACTGTCCAGTGGTCCAGGAAATCCCGAGAAAATTGTGTGGAAGAATTTCAAGGGTAATGTTGGAAATTTTCTTGGCAACTGCAGAGCACCAATCTATGTGCAGAGGGTTGACAAGAATACAAAACCATGAAGTGCAACACGTCACTGAAGATTCATTTTCTGCATTCTCATTTAGACTTCTTCCCTGCAAATCTTCATGCTGTCAGTGACGAGCACAGTGAAAGGTTTCTCCAGGACATTGTAATCCTGGAGAAACGGTATCAGGGCAACTGGAATCCATCGAGCTGGCTGATTATTGTTGGACACTTAAGCGAGAAGCCTCAGACACTAAGTACAAATAAAAATCACCAACAAAACATTTTTAGCTGAGTTAAACCATTGCAAAGTGTCAGCCTCGTTATGCAATTAAACACATTATATTCATTGGAAGTTAACTTCTTGTTTCTCCAATTTCCGATGTGATATAAGTAGTCTGAAGTTATATTTTTGTTCAACTTCAAGCTGTCTATCATAAACAACAAAAATTCTGCATAGAATATAGAAACATAGGAAACCTACAGCACAATACAGGCCCTTCAGCCCACAATGCTGTGCCGAACATGTCCTTACCTTAGAACTACCAAGGCTTTACCCATTGCCCTCTATTTTTCTAAGCTCCATGTACTTGTCCAGGAGTCTCTTAAAAGACCCTATTATATCCGCCTCCACCACCGTCACCAGCAGCCCATTCCACGCACTCACCACCCTCTGTGTAAAAAAACTTATCCCTGACATATACTCTGTACCTACTTCCAAGCACCTTAAAACGATGCCCACTTGTGCTAGCCATTTCAGCCCTGGGGAAAAAAAAACCTCAGACTATCCACACGATCATTATCTTGTACACCTCTATCAGGTCACCTCTCACCCTCCGTCGCTCCAAGGAGAAAAGGCCAAGTTCAGTCAATCTATTCCCATAAGGCATGCTCCCCAATCGAAGCAACATCCTTGTAAATCTCTTCTATGGTTTCCACGTCCTTCCTGTAGTGAGGTGACCAGAACTGAGCACAGTACTCCAAGTAGGGTCTGACCAGGGTCCTATATAGCTGCAATATTACCTCTTGGCTCCTAAACTCAATCCCACAATTGATGAAGGCCAATGTACCGTATGCCTTCTTAACCACAGAGTAGTGGTCCCAGAACAGATCCCTGATGCACACCATTGGTCGCCGACCTCCATGCAGAATATGACCCATCTACAACCACTCTTTGCCTTTTGTGGGCAAGCTAGTTCTGAATCCACAAAGCAATGTCCCATTGGATCCCATACCTCCTTGTTTTCTCAATAAACCTTGCATGGAGTACCTTATCAAATGCCTCGCTGAAATCCATATACACTACATCTACTGCTCTACCTTCATCAATGTGTTTTGTCACATCCTCAAAAAATTCAATCAGTCTCGTAAGGCATGACCTGCCTTTGATAAATCCATGCTGACTATTCCTAATCATATTATGCCTCTCCAAATGTTCATAAATCCTGCCTCTCAGGATCTTCTCCATCAACTTACCAACCACTGAAGTAAGACTCACTGGCCTATAATTTCCTGGGCTATCTCCACTCCCTTTCTTGAATAAGGGAACAACATTCGCAACCCTCCAATCCTCTGGACCCTCTCCTGTCCTCATTGATGATGCTAAGATCATCGCCAGAGGCTCAGCAATCTCCTCCCTAGCTTCCCACAGTAGCCTAGGGTATATCCCGTCTGGTCCCGGTGACTTATCCAACTTGATGCTTTCCAAAAGCTCTAGCACATCCTCTTCCTTAATATCCACATGCTCAAGCTTTTCAGTCCACTGCAAATCGCCAAGATCCTTTTCCGTAGTGAATACTGAAGCAAAGTAGTCATTAAGTATCTCTGCTGTCTCCTCCGGTTCCATACACACTTTTCCACTGTCACATTTGATTGGTCCTATTCTCTCACATCTTATCCTCTTGCTCTTCACATACTTCTAGAATGCCTTGGGGTTTTCCTTAATCCTGCTCGCAAGACCTTCTCAGGGCCCCTTCTGGCTTTCCTAATTTCATTCTTAAGCTCCTTCCTGCTAGCCTTATAATCTTCTAGATCTCTATCATTACCTAGTTTTTTGAACCTTTCGTAAGCTCTTCTCTACTTCTTGACTAGATTTACAATAGCCTTGTTACACTACGGTTCCTGTACCCTACCATCCTTTCCCTGTCTCATTGGAACGTACCTATGCAGAACCCCGCACAAATTTCCCCTGAACATTTGCCACATTTCTTCTGTACGTTATCCTGAAAACATCTGTTTCCAATTTATGCTTCCAAGTTCCTGCCCAATGGCCTCATGTTTCCCCTTACTCTAATTAAACATTTCTCTAACTTGTCTGTTCCTATCCCTCTCCAATGCTCTGGTAAAGGAGATAGAACTGTGATCACTATCTCCAAAATACTCTCCCACTGAGAGACCTGACACCTGACCAGGTTCGTTTCCCAATACCAGATCAAGTACAGCCTCTCCTCCTGTAGGCTTATCTACATATTATGTCAGGAAACCTTCCTGAACACACCTAACAAACTCCACCCCATCTAAACCCCTCAGTCTAGGGAGATGCCAATCAATATTTGGGAAATTAAAATCTCCCACCACGACAACCCTGTTTTTATTACACCTTTGCAGAATCTGTCTCCCTATCTGGTCCTCGATCTCCCTATTACTATTGGGTGGTCTATAAAAAACACCCAGTAGAGTTATTGACCCCTTCCTATTCCTAACTTCCACCCACAGAGACTCCGTAGACAACCCCTCCATGACTTTCTCCTTTTCTGCAGCCGTGACACTATCCCTGATCAACAGTGCCATGCCCCCACCTCTTTTGCCTCCCTCCCTGCCCTTTCTGAAACATCTAAAGCCTGGAACTTGAAGTAGCTATTCCTGCCCCTGCACCATCCAAGTCTCTGTAATGGCCTCAACATTATAGCTCCAAGTGCTGATCCACGCTCTAAACTCATCCACTTTGTTCATAAAATAGACACATCTCAAACCATTGGTCTGAGCGCGTCCCTTCTCTATCACCCTCCTATCCTCCTTTTCGCACTGTCTCCAAGCTGTCTCTATTTGTGAGCCAACCTCCCTTTCCTCCATCACATCAGTTCGGTTCCTACCCCTCAGCAATTCTACTTTAAACTCTCCCCAATAGCCTTAGCCAGGATATTGGTCCCCCTGGGATTCAAGTGCAACCTGTCCTTTTTGTACAGGTCATACCTGCTGCAAAAGAGGTCCCAATGATTCAGAAACCTAAATCCATGTCCCCCACTCCAATCCCTCAGCCACGCATTTATCCTCCACCTCATTCTATTCCTATTCTCACTGTCATGTGGCACAGGCAGTAATCCTGAGATGACTACCTTTGTGGTCTTGCTTCTCAACTTCCTTCCTAACCCCCTGTAGTCTGCTTTCAGGATCTCCTCCCTTTTCCTGCCTATGTCGTTGGCACCAATATGTATCACAATCTCTCGCTGCTCAACTTCCCACTTCAAGATATTGTGGACACTATCAGAAACATCCCGGACCCTGGCACCTGGGAGACAAACTACCATCCGTATTTCTTTCCTGCATCCACAGAATCATCTGTCTGACCCCCTAACTATAGAGCCCCCTATCACTAAAGATTCATTTTCTGCATTCCCATTTAGACTTCTTCCCTGCAAATCTTGGCGCTGTCAGTGACGAGCACGGTGAAAGGTTTCACTAAGACATTGTGGTCATGGAGAAATGGTATCAGGGCAACTGGAATCCATCAATGCTGGCTCATTATTGTCGGACACCTAAGCGAGAAGACTCAGACACTGAGTACAAATGAAAATCATCAACAAAACATCCTTAGCTAAGTTAAACCATTGCAAAGTGTCTGCCCCGTTATGCATTTTAACCCATTTTGTTCAATAAAAGTTAATTTCTTGTTTCTCCAAATTCCTACGTGATACGTGTAGTTGGAAATTATATTTGTGTTCAGCTTCAAGTGGTTTATCATAAACAAAAAAAAAATTCTGAGGAAGCGACACTTTCAATAAAATTTGTTGACCAGTGTAATTAAAAGTTTGTGCAGATTTGGCATGACATCTAATACTTTGACAAACTTTTATACTGTATTATAAATAATTAAATAAATAAACGGAAAATAAATAAGTGTGTGTCTGTGTGTGTGTGTGTGTATGTGTGTCTGTGTGTGTGTGTGTGTGTATGTGTGTCTCTGTGTGTGTGTGTGTGTGTGTGTGTCTGTGTGTGTGTGTGTGTATGTGTGTCTCTGTGTGTGTGTGTGTGTGTGTGTGTGTCTGTGTGTCTGTGTGTGTGTATGTGTGTCTCTGTGTGTGTGTGTGTGTGTGTGTGTGTGTGTGTCTGTGTGTGTGTGTGTGTATGTGTGTCTCTGTGTGTGTGTGTGTGTGTGTGTGTCTGTGTGTGTGTGTGTGTATGTGTGTCTCTGTGTGTGTGTGTGTGTGTGTGTGTGTGTGTGCGCGTGTGCCTAAGACTTTTTGATAGTAGAAACATAGAAAACCTACAGCACAATACAGGCCCTTCGGCCCACAAAGCTGTGCTGAACATGTCCCTACCTTAGAAATTACCTAGGCTTACCCATAGCCCTCTATTTTTCTAAGCTCCACGTACCTGTCCAAGAGTCTCTTAAGAGACCCTATCGTATCCGCCTCCACCACCGTCGCTGGCAGCCCATTCCACACACTCACCACTCTCTGCGTAAAGAACTTCTCCTCCTGTGAGTGTAGCTGAGCAGAGAATATAAATCTCACACGATCAGTGCTGGAACGGAAATTATTCATCAATCATCTTCATCGCCACCTGAAGAAAAACTCAAGTTGTGTTTGTGAGCCCTTGTCATCCTTTGCGCAAAGCCGTGATGTGCCTTGTCCCAAAGAAATCTGTCCTTCCAGATGCAATTGACTAGGGATCCTCTGTAGCGACGTCCCTGGCACCGAAGTACGGCTCGGCAACCTTTAACCCCCTTTCTGGTATTTCTGGAGCCAAGGAGTAATAGAGCACAGAAACAGGCCCTTCGGCCAATCTGGTCCCTGCCGGACCATTTAAGCCACCTGCACCCGGACCTCAGCCCTCCAGATCCATTCCCATCCATGTCCCTATCCACACTTCTCTTCAGTGTTGAAATTGATCTTGCATACAGACACTTGGGCTGCTAACTTGTGCCACACTCATGGCCCTCTGGAGAAAATAAGTTCCCCACCCCGCTCATGTTTCCCTTAAACTTTTCACCTTTAACCCCTCAGGTTGTTGTCCCACCCAACTCTCAGTGGATAAAACCTAGTTTGCCTTTTGTCATGTCTATACCCTGTCATAACTTTGTGTACCTCTGTCAAATCTCCCCTCAGGGTTTTACATTCCAACCTGTTCAAACTCCCCCTCTCACTCAGCTCCTCCAGTCCAGGAAACATCCCTTGTAAACACAAAATACTCTGCAGATGCTGGGGTCAAAGCAACACTCACAACACGCTGGAGGAACTCAGCAGGTCAGGCAGTATCCGTGGAAACGATCAGTCAATGTTTCGGGCCGGAACCCTTCGTCAGGACTGAAGGGGGAAGGGGCAGAGGCCCTATAAAGAAGGTGGGGGGAGGGTGGGAAGGAGAAGGCTGGTGGGTATCAGGTGAAAAACCAGTAAGGGGAAAGATAAAGGGGTGCGGGAAGGGAGGCAGGGAGGGGATAGGCAGGAAAGGTGAAGAAGGAATAGGGGCATACACAATGGGTAGTAGAAGGAGACGGAATCATGAGGGAGATAGTAGGCAGCTGAGAGAGGGGGCAGAGTGAAATAGGGATAGATGAAGGGAGGGGGTGGGAATTACCGGAAGTTGGAGAATTCTATGTTCATACCAAGGGGCTGGAGACTACCTAGACGGTATATGAGGTGTTGCTCCTCCAACCTGAGTTTGGCCTCATCATGGCAGTAGAGGAGGCCATGTATGGACATATCTGAATGGGAGTGGGAAGCAGGATTGAAGTGGGTGGCTACTGGGAGATCCTGTCTGTTGTGGCGGACGGAGCGGAGGTGTTCGATTTCCCAGTAGCCACCCACTAGTAAGCATCCGGGCCCAGCGTCCAAGGAAGGGGCCCGGCCCTGCGAAAGCATCCAGCCCTGCATCCTAGAAAGGGTCCCGGCCCTGCGTTCCAAGGAGGAGTTCCTCGTCCTGCCCAGGAGTTCCTCGAAGAATCCAAGCCTCGTCCAGTCCTGTAGCCACATCATGTCTTTGCCTAGTTCTGGAGTCCGAGCCCGAGTCAAGACCCAATTTCTGGGTCCTTGTCCAGTCTCTGGCTCGGAGTCCAAATCCAGGCTCCTAGTTCCCAGTTCCTTGTTCTGGTCCCGCTTTCCCAGTCAATGTCTCAGCGCAAGTCAGTGTTCCTATCCCAGCTCCTAGTCTGTTGCCCAGTCCTGTTCCCAGTACTTCATTGTCTGTGGCTTTTGCCTTTGGGTCCACCACCAACGCCCGCCGTATGACACCTTGACCCTTCACCCTGGCCTGCTGAGTTCCTCCACCCATAAGATCCACGGGCATTTAGAGAGTCATGGTCTGATCCAGGACAGTCAGCATGGCTTTCTGAAAGGAAGATCGTGTCTAACAAGCCTGATAGAGTTCTTCGAGGAGGTGACCAGGCATATAGATGAGGGTAGTGCAGTGGATGTGATCTATATGGATTTTAGTAAGGCATTTGACAAGGTTCCACACGGTAGGCTTATTCAGAAAGTCAGAAAGCATGGGATCCAGGGAAGTTTGGCCAGGTGGATTCAGAATTGGCTTGCCTGCAGAAGGCAGAGGGTGGTGGTGGAGGGAGTACATTCAGGTTGGAGGATTGTGACTTGTGGTGTCCCACAAGGATCTGTTCTGGGACCTCTACCTTTCGTGATTTTTATTAACGACCTGGATGTGGGGGTAGAAGGGTGGGTTGGCAAGTTTGCAGATGACACAAAGGTTGGTGGTGTTGTGGATAGTGTAGAGCATTGTCAAAGATTGCAGAGAAACATTGATAGGATGCAGAAGTGGGCTGAGAAGTGGCAGATGGAGTTCAACCCAGAGAAGTGTGAGGTGGTACGCTTTGGAAGGACAAACTCCGAGGGAGAGTACAAAGTAAATGGCGGGATACTTGGTAGTGTGGAGGAGCAGAGGGATCTCGGGGTACATGTCCACAGATCCCTGAAAGTTACCTCACAGGTGGATAGGGTAGTTAAGAAAGCTTATGGGGTGTTAGCTTTCATAAGTCAAGGGATAGAGTTTAAGAGTCGCGATGTAATGATGCAGCTCTATAAAACTCTGGTTAGGCCACACTTGGGAGTACTGTGTCCAGTTCTGGTCACCTCACTATAGGAAGGATGTGGAAGCATTGGAAAGGGTACAGAGGAGATTTACCAGGATGCTGCCTGGTTTAGAGAGTATGCATTATGATCAGAGATTAAGGGAGCTAGGGCTTTACTCTTTGGAGAGAAGGAGTTTGAGAGGAGACATGATAGAGGTGTACAAGTTATTAAGAGGAATAGATAGAGTGGATAGCCAGCGCCTCTTCCCCAGGGCACCACTGCTCAATACAAGAGGACATGGCTTTAAGGTAAGGGGTGGGAAGTTCAAGGGGGATATCAGAGGAAGGTTTTTTACTCAGAGAGTGGTTGGTGCGTGGAATGCACTGCCTGAGTCAGTGGTGGAGGCAGATACACTAGTGAAGTTTAAGAGATTACTAGACAGGTATATGGAGGAATTTAAGGTGGGGAGTTATCTGGGAGGCAGGGTCTGAGGGTCAGCACAACATTGTGGGCTGAAGGGCCTGTACTGTGCTGTACTATTCTATGCTCTATGTTCTATGTTCTATACCCTCAAAACCTATCCACGCCCTTCAAGACCGTATGCAATTGGATTCTTCATTTCCTCACCTGCAGATTGGGATTGGCAACAAAATGCCCTCAACAATAATCAGCACAGGTGCATCGCAAGGCCGTGTACTTTGTCCCCCGCTCTGCCCGCTTGATGCGAATGACCCCTGAGGCTAATCACAGATCCAATGCCACATTTACATTTGCTCTCGACGCCACCGTTGTTGGCTGAATCAAAGCTGGTGATGGACCAGGGGAGATTGAAAATCTGGCCGAGTGGTGTCACAACACCAGCCTCTCACTCAGAGTCAGCAAGACCATGAAACCGATTATTGACTTCAGGAGGAGGAAACTACAGGTCTGTGAGCCAGTCTTCGTCGGGGGATCAGAGGTGGAGAGGGTCAGCAACTTGGAATTCCTCAGTTTCCATTTCGGGGAATCTGTCCTGTGCCCAGCACGTTAAGTGCAATTACCAAGAAAGCATGGCAGCTCCTCTACTTCCTGAGAAGTTTGCAAAGATTTGGCATGACTTCTAAAACTTTGACAAACTCCAATAGATGTGTGGTGGAGAGCATACTGATTGGTTGCATCAGAGCCTGGTATGGAAACACCAATCCCCTCGAACTGAAAATCCTACAAGAAGCAGTGGAAATGGCTCAGTCAGTGGTGGGGGGAGGGATGCAATAAAGCCCTCCCCAGTATTGAGCACATCGAATTGTCGCAGCAAAACAACATGCATTGTGAAGGGCCTTCAATATCCAGAACATGCTGTCTTCCCACTGCTTCCATCAGGTAGAAGGTACAGGAACCTCGCATCTAACAACATCAGGTTCAGGAACAGTTATTATCCCTTAACAATCAGGAAGGAGGCACAGGAGCCTCAGGACCAACACCACCAGGTTCAGGAACAGTTATTACCCCCTCAACCATCAGGAAGGAGGTACAGGAGCCTCAGGACCCACACCACCAGGATCAGGAGCAGTTATTACCCCTCAATCATCAGGAAGGAGGTACAGGAGCCTCAGGACCCACACCACCAGGTTCAGGAGCAGTTATTACCCCTCAACCATCAGGAAGGAGGTACAGGAGCCTCGCATCTAACAACATCAGGTTCAGGAACAGTTATTACCCCTCAACCATCAGGAAGGAGGTACAGGAGCCTCAGGACCCACACCACCAAGATCAGGAGCAGTTATTTCCCCTCAACCATCAGGAAGGAGGTACAGGAGCCTCAGGTCCCACACCACCAGGTTCAGGAACAGTTATTACCCCTCAATCATCAGGAAGGAGGTACAGGAGCCTCAGAACCCACACCACCAGGATCAGGAGCAGTTATTACCCCTCAACCATCAGGAAGGAGGTACAGGAGCCTCAGGACCAACACCACCAGAATCAGGAGCAGTTATTACCCCTCAACCATCAGGAAGGAGGTACAGGAGCCTCAGGACCCACACCACCAGGTTCAGGAGCAGTTATTACCCCTCAACCATCAGGAAGGAGGTACAGGAGCCTCAGGACCCACACCACCAGGATCAGGAGCAGTTATTACCCCTCAACCATCAGGAAGGAGGTACAGGAGCCTCAGGACCAACACCACCAGAATCAGGAGCAGTTATTACCCCTCAACCATCAGGAAGGAGGTACAGGAGCCTCAGGACCCACACCACCAGGTTCAGGAGCAGTTATTACCCCTCAACCATCAGGAAGGAGGTACAGGAGCCTCAGGACCCACACCACCAGGTTCAGGAGCAGTTATTACCCCTCAACCATCAGGAAGGAGGTACAGGAGCCTCAGGACCCACACCACCAGGTTCAGGAGCAGTTATTACCCCTCAACCATCAGGAAGGAGGTACAGGAGCCTCAGGACCCACACCACCAGGTTCAGGAGCAGTTATTACCCCTCAACCATCAGGAAGGAGGTACAGGAGCCTCAGGACCCACACCACCAGGTTCAGGAACAGTTATTTCCCCTCAACCACCAGGAAGGAGGTACAGGAGCCTCAGTTCCCACACCACTAGGTTCAGGAACAGTTATTACCCCCTCAATCATCAGGAAGAAGCTGCAGGAGCCTCAGGACTCACACCACCAGGTTGAGGAACAGTTATTACCCCTCAACCTTCAGGAAGGAGGTACAGGAGCCTCAGGACCCACACCACCGGGTTCAGGAACAGTTATTACCCTCAATCATCAGGCTCCTGATCTATTGGTGATAACTTCACTCAACTTTACAGAACTGTACTGTTCCCACAACCCATGGGCTCGCTTTCAAAGGTTCTTCATTTCATGATCTCGATATTTTCTATTATTATTTCCTTTTTTCATTTACATTTGAATTTTTTTGGCCTTTTCACATTTATTGTTTGTCCGTCCTGTTGGATGCGGTCTTTCACTTATTCTATTATCGTTCTTGGATTTACAGAATATACATGCAAAAGAAAAGAATTTCAGGGTTGTATCTGGGAAGACCAAAAGACCATAAGACAAAGGAGCAGAAGTAGGCCATTCGGCCCATTGAGTCTGTTCCGCCATTTTATCATGAGCTGATCCATTTTCTCCTATTTAGTCCCACTCCCCTGCCTTCTCACCATAACCTTTGATGCCCTAGCTACTCAGATACCTATCAATCTCTGCCTTAAATACACCCAATGACTTGGCCTCCACTGCTGCCCATGGCAACAAATTCCATAGATTCACCACCCTCCAACTAAAAAAATTTCTTCGCATTTCTGTTCTGAAAGGGCGCCCTTCAATCCTTAAGTCATGCCCTCTCGTACTAGACTCCCCCATCATGGGAAACAACTTTGCCACATCCACTCTGTCCATGCCTTTTAATATTTGAAATGTTTCTATGAGGTCTCCGCTCATTCTTCTAAACTCCAAGGAATACAGTCCAAGAGCGGACAAACGTTCCTCGTATGGTCACCCTCTCATTGGACCTGACTCTCAACCCTCACTCAACCTGGAGGTTAACTTTAAGGGTATCCTGTATGAGGACTCCCAAGTCCCATTGCATCTCAGAACTTTGAATTCTTTCCCCATTTAAATAATAGTCTGCCCGTTTATTTTTTCTGCCAAAGTGCATAACCATACACTTTCCAACATTGTACTTCATTTGCCACTTCTCTGCCCATTCTTCCAATCTATCCAAGTCTCTCTGCAGACTCTCCGTTTCCTCAGCACTACCGGCCCCTCCACCTATCTTCGTATCATCAGCAAACTTAGCCACAAAGCCATCTATTCCATAATCTAAATCGTTGATGTACAATGTAAAAAGAAGCGGCCCCAACACTAATCCCTGCGGAACACCACTGGTAATCGGCAGCCAACCAGAATAGGATCCCTTTATTCCCACTCTCTGTTTCCTGCCAATCAGCCAACGCTCTATCCACGTATGTAACTTTCCCGTAATTCCATGTATGGAATGCATGAACGTATACGTCCTTTGACAATAAATTTTCCTTGATCTTTAAACTACCCGTTAACAACCGCTACCTGAAACATGGAGAGCTTTTCCTACCCAGTAGAGTTTGACACTTCTCAAACAGAGAGAGGAAAGAGCAAGACGGATATGAATATAACCGTACACCTCCCATGCTTCCTGAAATCAACTTAACCCCAGTTTAGCATCTTTTTCTAAATTCCAGATTTAACCTTATCCTAATGATCTGAAAACTCCTGGAAATTTGACCACTGGCTGTCAACTGGTCTCACATTGAAACTCAGGTCGCCGGCACAGAAACCTGGTGTTCTGGTGTCGTCTCTTACCGAGTTTGATCACCTGCACACAATGATAAGAAACTCTCCCAGCAGCGAGCAACACGTTCTGCTCCGACAAAATATCTTCCAGTCGGGGAGAGCCAGTTAACACTGGTTACTTGATAATAATTTATCTGCAGGGAAATGAGAGTCTGTTTAAATGGTGAACGTGTGATTACAGTGGGAGCTTGTGGGGTAGACTCAGTGGAATGAATAACCTAATACTTCCCCTATTTATTATTAATTGATTATTTTATAATATTTTATTGTGAATCTCACTAGAACATTTTTTTATTCTTGAGTTTTGCAATGATCTAATATAAGACCATAAGACATATGAGCAGGATTAGGCCATTTGGCCCATCGAGTCTGCTCCGCCATTCAATCACGGCCGATCGTTTTTTTCTCCTCCTCAACCCCTGTTCCCGGCCTTCTACCCATAACCTTTGATGCTGTGTCCAGTCAGAACCTATCACTCTCTCCTTTAAATACATCCAACAACCTGGCCTCCACAGACAACTGTGGCAACAAATTCCACAAATTCATCACCCTCTGGCTAAAGAAATTTCTCCGCACCTCTGCTTTGAAAGGGCGTCCCTCTATCCTGAGGTTGTGCCCTCTTGTCCTCCACTCTCCCACCATGAGAAACATCCTTTCCACATCTACTTTGTCAGGGCCTTTCAACATTGGAAAAGTTTCAATGACATGCCCCCCTCATCTTTCTGAATTCCAGCGAGTACAGACCCAGAGCCATCAAACGTTCCTCATATGACAACCCTTTCATTCCTGGAATCATCTTTGTGAACCTCCTCTGGACCCTCCCCAATGCCAGCACATCTTTTCTAAGATGAGGGGCCCAAAACCATTCACAATACTCAAGGTGAGGCCTCACCAGTGCCTTATAAAGCGTCAGCATCACATCCCTGCTCTTGTATTCTAGACCTCTTGAAATGAATGCTAACATTGCATTTGCCTTCCTCACCACTGACTCAACCTGCAAGTTAACCTTCAGGGTGTTCTGTACAAGGACTCCCAAGCCCCTCTGCATCTCAGATTCCTGGATTTTCTTCCCGTTTAGAAAATAGTCCGCACATTAATTTCTACAAACAAAGTGCATGACCATGAGTTTATGATTAAATTTAGGTTTTCATCCCCCCCGACAAAAGGACAGCATAAAACTTCAATCCCGTTCGAATTGTCTGTGGAGTTTTCCAGTCTGCTCCTGGGAATGGGAACGTGATTATTCCGGATCCACTTCTGTGGTCCAGTCAGGTCTGGGACGGTTCACCTTTACCACAACATTTCAGAAGTAGACGGGTACTTCACATGGGTTTCTTGAAATTCTCATTCTGAGCTTACGGAGTCACAGTATTCAGGAGGGCATTTGGCCCATCACGTCTCTGCTAGCTCCTCAGAATGATTTCTCCAATCAGCGTTCAATGACTTGGATTATGGAATAGAAGGCTTTGTGGCTAAGTTTGCTGATGATACAAAGATAGGTGGAGGGGCCAGTAGTGCTGAGGAAACAGAGAGTCTGCAGAGAGACTTGGATAGATTGGGAGAATGGGCAGAGAAGTGGCAAATGAAGTACAATGTTGGAAAGTGTATGGTTATGCACTTTGGCAGAAGAAATAAATGGGCAGACTATTATTTAAATGAGGAGAGAATTCAAAGTTCTGAGATGCAACGGGACTTGGGAGTCCTCGTACAGGATACCCTTAAGGTTAACCTCCAGGTTGAGTCGGTGGTGAAGAAGGCGAATGCAATGTTGGCATTCATTTCCAGAGGAATAGAATATAAGAGCAGGGATGTGATGTTGAGGCTCCATAAGGCACTGGTAAGACCTCACTTAGAGTACTATGGCCAGTTTTGGGCTCCTTATTTAAGAAAGGATGTGCTGACGTTGGAGAGGGTTCAGAGAAGATTCACTGGAATGATTCTGGGAATGAAAGGGTTAACATATGAGGAACGTTTGTCCACTCTTGGACTGTATTCCTTGGTGTTTAAAAGAATGAGAGGGGACCTCATAGAAACATTTCGAATGTTGAAAGGCATGGACAGAGTGGATGTGGCAAAATTGTTTCCCATGGTGGGGGAGTCTAGTAAGAGAGGGCATGACTTAAGGATTAAGGGGCACCCATTCAGAACAAAGTTGCAAAGAAATTTTTTTAGCCAGAAGGTGGCGAATCTATGGAATTTGTTGCCACGGGCAGCAGTGGAGGCCAAGTCATTGGGTGTATTCAAGGCAGAGATTGATAGGTATCTGAGTAGCCAGGGCATCAAAGGTTATGGTGAGAAGGCCGGGGAGTGGGAGTAAATGGGAGAATGGATCAGCTCATGATAAAATGGCGAAGCAGACTTGATGGGCCGAATGGCCGACTTCTGCTCCTTTGACTTATGGTCTTAAGTTCTTATGGTTCTCCACAACCCTGGGCGTTGTCACCTCTCCATTAATTCGGAACCAGAGTCATGGAGTGCTTTTCCTACCCAATAGAGATTGACCTTTCTCATACTGAGAGGGGAAAGAGCGAAATGGGAATTACTATAACCGAAAACCCAACATAATTGATGAAAGCGAATTGATATGAATTGAAACACTTCTCACAAAGAGAGTTCAGAAGGTTGTGTTTCCTGGCCCAGGGAAAGGGACATCAGCTCTGGACTAGCGAGGATCTTGGAGTGGTAGGGGAACATTCAGCTTTTATGGTCCGCGAAGGTGCTTATGAATTGATAAAAACTGGATAGCACAGGCCTGAGTCTCCCAAACATCAAACTCAGCCAACTCAGTCATGAGACTAGACTTCCCAGCATAAAACTCAGCCAGATCTACTATGGACATGAGGCTCTCTAGCATCAAACTTAACCAAGGAAGTCCTGTTCAAGGATTCTGGCAACTGGGTCAAGGATAAAGTGAGACTTAGACCACATGACCATCAGATATAGGCACAGAAGTAAACCACTCGGCCCATCAAGTCTGCTCCGCCATTCAGTCATGGGCTGATCCAATTCTTCCAGTCATCCCTATTCCCCTGCCTTCTCCTCTCCCCTCCCCCTTTGATGACCTGGCTAATAAATAACCTATCTATCTCTGCCTTAAACACACCCAGTGACTTGGCCTCCACAGCCGCTTGTGGCAAGAAATTCCACTGATTTACCACCCTCTGACTAAAGTAATTTCTCTGTATCTCAGTTCCAAATGGGCGTCTTTCAATCCTGAAGTCGTGCCCTTTTGTCCTAGACTCCCCTACCATGGGAAATAACTTTGACATATCTAATCTGTTCAGGTCTTTTTAACATTAGGAATGTTTCTATGAGATTCTCCCCCCCCCCTCCACCCCTGCCGCCTCATTCTCCTGAACTCCAGGGAACACAGCCAAAGTCATTCCTCATACAGTAACCCTTTCATTCCTGGGATAATTATCTGAGTTATATGCAAGGTGGCAGCAGATAAATAAGGTCGGAGGTGTCTCTGAACCTGGTGTGGGAGAAGTGGGGCAGTGGCTGCAGTAATGGAGGAGATGGTTGTTCCACAGGATTGGTTTCAGAAGAGTGGGGTGACTTGTAGATGGGTTTATCATCGTCACGCGTGCCGAGGGATGGGGAAAAGCAACTTCCAGTCAGGTCACAGTGCTAGAGTCACGGAGAAAGTGTAGTGCGGGAAAACAATAAGGTGCAAGGTGGAGGTCAAGGGTCCATCTCACCGCTCTAGGTTTTTCCGCCTAACAATAACAGCAGGAAAGATGATGTCATTCCAACTGATGGTCGGTGCTTTCTGCCACCTTTATCTTCCGCTAAAAGCCAGGGTGGATGTTGGAATGTTGGAGTGTTCTGGGCGGGTCGGGGTCTTTCATTGGGCTGCCTGGTTTACCAAGGCAGGGAGCAGTGTAGGTGGAACTTATTGGGGTAAGCTGGTGTCTACGATGCCCTGGGCTGTCTGTACAGCTCTCTGCAGTTGCTTATGGTCTCAGCCAGAGCCACTGCCATGCCGAGCCATTACGCAGACAGGCCGAATGTTGGGGGTCAAATGGGACATTGTCAAAACCACGGACTCGGCCGCGCAGCAGATTTGGCAATTGCGCTCATGAATATGCATGTGTCAGCTAATTATTGTTTCATTGCGATTGTATTTAACCCTATTCTCTCCATCGTAGCACTGGCCGAGACTTGAACACAGCAACACTTCGCTGCCTGTTTGCATTCCGCCTTGCCTGAGAAATTAAACAGTCGAGTCAACTGACTCTGAAGACTAGCGGTATTCGTTTTATATTTAGTTATTCCTATCAGCTGCAAGCTCTCAAATCGTTTTCCATTTGAGAGTTTTAGTTAATGGCCCTGTTTGGCCTAGAGCTTACTGTATTCTTTTTCCTCTAACTCTGTTCGCACTAAAGTCTATGAACTGTCGACCTGCTTCAGCGTCTCTCGCTCTGCACTTGGGCCATATCCGGATGTAGTGACAGGACATACCAAGTTTGTTTTGCCTCCTGAAGATGTAGGACTCTGCTGTGTTTTCTTAGCAAACAGCTATTACGCGATTGGCCCTTACTGAAACCCCTTCCGGACCCTGAGGGCGCAGGAGAGGAGAGACTTGTTCACGCTCCCCCACCCGCAAAACGGGAGTGTCAATCCAGAGCACAGAGTCGAAGGGACGGTCACAAATAACCGAAGCAAGTGGAATGTTCTGGTAGAAGGTGGGGAATCTCGGAGACTGAGGAAGGGTTACTGGGAGATTTCAAGCAGGGGCGGGGGGAGGATAATTGTTTCAACACTCGTGGGATTGATGGCGGTGGAAAGCAGAAGGACAGCAGGAGACGCAGTCAGTAGGAGATGAGCCGATATTTTGAAATGTCGGTGTAAGATGGAGGGGCCGATTGACAGACTAGTACTTCTCCTTTATGGCGACCTGCCTTGCTGTTCTCAGTTGGACCTGGGTGCTTTGTTTCCATCTCACAACCATGGACGTACATCACAGACTGGGGTGCTCTAGATCCCGCAGGCATAGATACAGTTACAGGGGAACGATCGTCTGGGGACTCTCTGACATACCCAAGGCTGATCAAATATCGCCAATAAATAGTGGATCTGTCACTACAGACACAATATGCTGAATAAATGTAATAGCTGCTTTATATTAATAGGAGAAACGTCCAACAGACAAGAAAACCCTCTGCGGGGCACTCCTCTGTGTTCGTGGATGTTTGCAAAGAAGAAGAATTTCAGGATGTATATTTCTCTGACATTAAATGTACCCATTGAAGCCCACTGGTCCAGCACAATCACTGTCCCAAGAGTGGTTGTAATTCCGAACTTGCTGTCGTAATACCACTGCTGCCGATTTTATATTGTTACCCTCTCCGGCAGTGGCGCCTTTTCCTAACTCTTAAAGATAGAAAACCTACAGTACAATACGGGCCCTTCATGCTGTGCCCCACATGTCCTTACTTTAGAAATTACCTAGGCTTATCTACAGCCCGTTATTCTTCTGAGCTCCATGTACCTCTCTGACAGTCTCTTAAAAGACCCGATCATATCCGCCTCCACCACAATCGCCGGCAGCCCATTCCACACACTCACCACCCTCTGCGTAAAAAACTTACCCCTGACATCTCCCCTGTGCCCTCCCGTGTCAGCCGTTTCAGCCCTGGGGGGAAAAAGGCCTCTGACTATCCCCACGATCAATGTCTCTCATCATCTCTTAGGCCTCTTCCTTCTCACCGTCTTAATCGCCAGTTATTCAAAACTTGGTCCCTGTTGTAGCGTGGATGAAATCAGCGGAGAGACAGAGTCACGGGGAGATACAAAGCAGCTTCTTTATTCGACACAACAAGCAGGCATCATACCGACGGAGCCGCTTTCGGTAGAAAGGCCTGCGAGCCCAATGTGGGCTCGATATTTATAAGCTAAACAGAAAGGCAATCGCTACTTAAAAAGTTATAGACAATGCTTCCTATTGAAGCTACATACAAAATATCACACCATCCTTTCCTTCCGACGCCAACATGTCTAGGTTGGTATCCACAGCCTTTAGGAATGGAAGTTAAAACCACAATACATTTATTCGGCATTTTACCTGCTAACATCGAAGACAATTAATATTTATAAAGTGTAGATAATACTGTCTTCGAAACTACAGCATCTGGTTAAACTACGGCGTCAGAAGCATCTGGTATTCACACCGTTTTCGGAAGCGCATTGTTGTGGACTCAATCCACAGTACTTTGTCAAATAGAAGTCTGGTGGCCAAGTGTAAACGAATCATCTACCCAAAAAAACTCACTCTAATAGTCCCATGATCCTCTCCTATCCCTTTTGCCAATCACCTGTCCAGCTCTTGGCTCCATCCCTCCCCCTCCTGTCTTCTCCTATCATTTCGGATCTCCCCCTCCCCCTCCCACTTTCAAATCTCTCACTCGCTCTTCCTTCAGTTAGTCCTGACGAAGGATCTCGACCCGAAACGTCGACTGTACCTCTTCCTACAGATGCTGCCTGGCCTGCTGCGTTCACCAGCAACTTTGATGTGTGTCACTCTAAAAGTCCCAGCCTTAGCCTTGTAAATATCTGGAAAGGAAAGATGATCACGATATCAATATTGGCCCACCCCAGAACGATGACAACAGTTACGCAAACCAACAGAAAGTAATCAAACAAGGAACTCTGAAGGTTAGTCAGGATCTAGGGAAAGCGGTCGACGTTTCAAGCCGAGATCCCTTCTTTGGGGCGAAAGACAAACAGTGGGTGTGGGGGGTGGGAATGACAGAAGAAGGTGGGGCAGGGGGAAGGATGACGATCTAGAGGATGATAGGTGAAGGCCAGTTGGGGGGGGGGGGGTGGAGGGTTGTAGGAGGGATTGGTGTGAGGGCCCGAGATGAATGAATCTGATCGGAGAAGAGAAGTGGACTGTGGGAGGAAAGGGAAGGAGGAGGGGCCCTGGAGGGAGCTGATGGGCGGGTAAGAAGAAGAGAGGGGCTGAGAGAGGTGCCGGGATGGGGGGGGGGGGGAATAGAAAAAGCGAGAGGGGAAGAAACTACCTGAAGTTAGAGACATCTGTATTGGCTGCCAGACGGAACAGGAGGCATTGGTCCTCCGCACTGAGATGGCAGTAGAGGAGGCCACGTGAATCC
>NC_086128.1:65160978-65223478 GCF_963921235.1 Mobula hypostoma | reverse complement strand
GTGGCTGCTATGTTCTCGGTCTGTCCCAGAGAACACCTCTTCCCAATGAAATGCCTGCTGATGTGCGGACACTGTGGTATTGTAAGAAGTGTGGCAGTCAATTACTGCACAGTAAAACCACACTAACATCAATGGGATAATGATCAGATGATGTTTTAGCGATTTAGTACCTTGGCCTGTTTACTCTTCCTCCTCCCCAAATCTTAAATGGTTTGAAACCAAGGGTACAGTTATTACAGCTCTGAAATGGCAACCCCAACGACAGCTTTATCGTGATAGGCACAAAACTGACCGGCCACCATGGCCCGGAGTGTGAACCCAACCAGTCTCACACCGACGCGGGAGGTGACCATCACACACCCCGCTTACAGTCAGGGTGACCCGCAAATACACAAGCGGATAACTCTATAACCCGAGCTAAAATGTAACAATAAATGAACTGAAACTTCCCCCCACAATCCCGCAAAAGCATTTCCACACAAGAGCTGGTCATTAGAAATGCAGGGGCGGCCTGTGGACCCTAACCCCCCCCCCATAGCATCACAATAATAATAATAATAATAATCACTTTATTGATCCCGAGTGGGAAACTAGTTCGTTACAGTAGCAGCATTTTAAAACACACTTAGCAATAATACTAATAACAAATATAAAAATAATATTAACTGACAATAAAGTACAGAATAAAATACGCCCAATAATAATTTAATGATGTGCAAAACTATGCAACAATAATGTACGAAATTATAAAACTGAGACTATTGTACTGTGATGTGTGTTCTCCTGTCGCACGGAGATGAACTGTTGTATGTGCTCATTGCATTTGGTAGGAAAGATTTTCTGTAACAATCCTTGTGAATGATTCTGTTTGAAAGGGCGCTCCGCTGCTTATTCAGTAGGTCATGGAGAGAGTGTGTCAGATTGTCCATAATGGATAACAGTTTGTTTAGTGACCTCCTCTCCACCACCAACTCAAGAGAGTCCGGGTTGTAGCCAAGGACGGATCCAGCTTGTTTGATGAGTTTATTTAGTCTTTTTGCACCACCAGCACCGATGCTGCTCCGCCAAGATAAAGCCGCAAAGAAGACTGCAGTCGTTACAACAGACTGGTAACAGATCTCCAGCATCCTGTTACACCCATTGAAGGATCTCAGCTTCCTTAGAAAATAGAGTCTGCTCATCCCCTGCTTGTACACAGCCTTGGTGTTGGTTTTCCAGTCAAGTCTGTCATTAAGGTGAAAGCCCATGCATTTGCAGTCTTCCACCAGAGCACCCTCTTCTCCCAGAATGTGTACAGGATTCTTCCTCCCAAAATTAATCACCACCACCCCTCCCCCCGGGTTTTGGCCACATTCAGGAGCAGGTGGTTTTAGATTGGATTAGATTATGAGGACACGCAGTCCTCTTTTATTGTCATTTAGTAATGCATGCATTAAGAAATGATACAATGTTCCTCCAGTATGATATCACAGAAACACAAGACAAACCAAGACGGAAAAGACTGACAAAAACCACATAATTATAACATACAGTTACAACAGTGCAAAGCAATAACGTAATTTGATAGAAGAACAGACCATGGGCACGGTAAAAAAAAGTCTCTTGAAAGTCCCATCATCTCACGCAGACGGTAGAAGGAAGAGAAACTCTCTTCCTGCCATGAACCCCCAGCGCCGCACACTTGCCGATGCAGCACCCTGGAAGCACCCGACCGCAGCCGACTCTTGAGTCCGTCCAAAAACTTCGAGCCTCCAACCAGCCCTCCGACACCGAGCACCATCTCTGCCGAGCGTTTCGACCCCGGCCCCGGCAACAGGCAATAGGCAAAGCCGAGGATTTGGGGCCTTCCCCTCCGGAGATTCTCGATCGCACAGTAGCAGCGGCAGCGAAGCAGGCATTTCAGAACTTTCTCCAGATGTTCCTCCGTGCTACTCACGGCTGTCCCCATCAAATCAGGATTGTGCACTGCACCCTACTTCAATTCGGAGCAGCCGTGCGCCGCCATCTTCTCCTCCCGCACCCCTGCAAAACTTGCCCACCGGTCCCCTGTACCCCGACTCCTGCCCATCTCTGTTACACCCAAGTACCGCAGAGTCATCAGAGAACTTCTGCACAGTGGCCCGTCTGAAGTGGGAGTTGAGAGAATGCGTTTGCTTGTATCAATGGGGGACGCGGCGTATCTTATTAGCATATCGAAGATATAAATTCACCGGGGCTTTGTATGAACCGACGTAACCCCAAAGCCCGCCAGAAGCGATTAGGCGGGTGGTGAAATAACGGGAGCATATCATCACATTTCACTGTGTCTGGCCTGAAACACTCTCTACCAGGATATGTTGTCCTGTGAAATTGAAAACATATATTTTGCTATTACTAAATGAGGATAGCGATAACAACGTGGGCAGGTCGAAAACGCTTCTTGTGGACTTCAGGATGAGTATCGGTCGACCACACCCCTCTGTGCGGAGACACAAAGATCCTTCGTGTGCGCGGATCTGACCATCTGAATCTGGACCCACAGCGCCGGCTCTCGGCTCAGGAAGGTACAGTAGCGCCTACACTTCCTGAGCCGTTCCGGGCTCCCCGCTCGCATGCTAACAGCTCTCTGCAGGAGCACCACCGAGAGGGCCCATCTTTGTGTGGTAGGGGAAGCTGCAAGACCCTACAGAGGGCCGTAAAGACGGCTGAGAGGATCGCCGGTGTCTCCCCCAACTTGGGACATTCTACCAGAAGCGTTGTATGCAGGCGGCCCCAAGCGCATTGCCCAGAATTTCGCCCACCCATCCCGCAATCTCCGTTGTAGCGAGTGCAGATGCTTTGCGGTGGGACAGCAGCGTCGGCGCTGGTGATGCCAAAACAAAAGCCAAAAAAAACTCGTCAAAAAGGCTGGATTCGTCCTTGGCTACAGCCCAGACTCTCTTGAGTTAGTGGTGGAGAGGAGGTCACTAAACAAACTGTTATCCATTATGGACAATCAGGCACATCCTTTCCATGACCGACTGAATCAGCAGCGGAGCACCCTTTGGAGCAGACTCATTCAGCCCCGCCGTCACAAGGATTGTTACAGAAAATCTTCCCTACTGAATGCAATAAGCATATACATCTCTGTGCGACAGGAGAACACGCATACAATAGTCTCTGTCTTATTATTTTGTACATTATTATAGCACATTGGTGAATTATTATCTTGATTATTATTCTGTATGTAACTCTCAGTTTCGGCCGGCGGCGTTAGTCAAAGGGGAAGACAGTCTCCGGCTCCGCCAAACTTGCGAAACCCCGTTTGCGTGGACGCTGCGTGATGTGTTCCCAGGTTACAAACCAGTACCACGAAATAACAGACGTATGTCATTAAACAATTGAGCTTTATAATTCTTAATTTGACTTGAGGGTTCGTAAAGAAAAACAAAAAAAGTAAAACGGCCCATTTTAATGAAAACAGTCTAATGCGCAACATTTGAGCCCACGGTTTTCTCATCCGTTCGTTCTCCATCGATTTCCCCCTAGGGCGTCGTCGACTCCCGATCCCATTCCAAGTCCGCTCCGTCTTGCAATCTACGATTTCCCCGTTCTGGCACCTTCTATCTCCATCATCCGCCGAACAAAAGCCCGAGAGTACCTCGCTCTGGAGTACACAAGAAAGAAGAGCCCTCCTCTCACTGGACGCCGCACATTCCAAAGCCCCCGTTATCTCCAGTCATAACCCAAACACTGCAGCTACAGAGAAACCATTACATTAGCAGTCAAACCTTTTCCCAGGACGTAACATGCACTTTATTATTAGTTAAGTCTGCACACTGCTAAGTGTGTTTTTAAATGCTGCGACTGTAACGAAAGAATTTCCCACTCGGGATCAATAAAGTATGATTTATTATTATTTGATTATCAGGAAGGAGGTACAGGAGCACCATAACTGAGTACCAGGTTCTTCCCTGTGGCTCTGTGACTAATGAATACCCTGCCTCCACCGGGGTCGCGTCTCTAGGATAGCAAGCTGTTTACTGTTTACTGTTTACCTGTGCCGCGCACGTCTCACGCATTTCAATTTGCATCTTGTTCACTAATTCGTAGTAATTAATATTTCGTTTTGTGCGCCGTCTGTGATATTCGGTTCCCCGGGGACCCGAATAACGTGGTTACGAGTGGTTGAATATATGATACAATCAGATGAATTGAGTTGACTTTATTTCTTATGTCCTTCGTATACGTGAGGAGTAAAAATCTTAACGTGTCGTCTCCGTCTACATGTGCGATTTATAGTAACTTATAATAAATGTTATGTACAACAGGATAGTCAGGGTTTTTTTTTTAACGCAGAGTGGTGAGTGTGTGAAATGGGCTGGCGGCGACCGTGGTGGAGGTGATAGGGTCTTTTAAGAGACTCCTGGACAGGTACATGGAGCTCAGAAAAATAGAGGGCTATAGGTAACCGGAGGTAATTTCCAAAATAAGTACATGTTCGGCACAGCATTGTGGGCCGAAGGGCCTGTATTTTGCTGTAGGTTTCTATGTTTCGATGTTTCTAATATAACATAGAAATACAATTGTGTCAGCTTGAATTAATCAGTCTGATGGCCTGGTGGAAGAAGATGTCCCGGAGCCTGTTGGTCCTGGCTTTTATGCTGCGGTACCGTTTCCCGGATGGTAGCAGCTGGAACAGTTTGTGGTTGGGGTGACTCAGGTCCCCAGTGAGCCTTCGGGCCCTTTTTACACACCTGTCTCTGTAAATAAAATTGACACTGAGCGTGAGCTTGTAACGGCAGAACGGTGTAAAGGTCCGGTCTCCCGGACAGGAACCCGAAATCCCCGCGACCTGCTAAAGGGCGGGAAGTGTGAGTACAGGTGACGTGCGGAACTGTTTGAATCCAATAGTCACATTTCAGATCCCCCGGGAGTGGGGCGTACAGATGATCCAGTTTTCTACAGTGACGCAGGCTCCTGGGCGAAACACCCAGAACCTGGCCCGTCCTACGCTTCATCCTGTCACCTCAGGGCCCGCGAATATCCGTACGCAATGGCCCCCCGCTGATGAAGCGTGCAGCGTGTTTTCTTTACCGCCATATCCGCTTGCGGTGCCCCTCGGGGAGGTACGGACTCGCAGACAAGATCGCTCTGAGCATCAAGGCTCGTTGGGAAACTGCTACTGACTGCTCACTTTCCCAACAAAGAGCAAGGAGAGAGGTTCGTCGGTCGTTGCTCCGACCCGCATCTCCAACTGATCAGTGCCCCGCGCAATCACTTGACAACCTAACTGACTATCCAGAACCCCAAAAACTTGCGCGCTATCTCCAAAAACCCAAATCGGACTGTCCATATTTTCGCTCCAAATCAAATGGAAAAGCCGCAAACGACGGGGTCCCAGCACTGATCCCTGCAGAACAGGCGCGCACAGCCGTTCGGTGAAAATGATACCGTGTCCGTTAAATAGGGGCCGTGGACAATTCTGATTTGATGGAGACGGACGTGAAAGTACAGAGGAACATCTGGACAAATTTCTGAAACGCCAGTTCGCTGCTGTCGTTACTGCGCGATCGGGAATCTTCCGGAGGGAAGACCTCAAAATCCCCGGCTTTGCCTGCTGCTGGCGACCGAGATTGAGGTCGAATCGGTGGGATAGAGATGGTGCTCGGTACTCGGCGTCGGAGGGCTGGTCGGAGGCTCGAAGTTTTCGGACGACTCAGAGCCGGACAGTGGTCGGGTATGGCAGGGAGAGTTTTCTTCCTTCTCCCGTCTGCGTGAGATGTGGGACTTCTGAGAGACTTTGAACTTTTTACTGTGCTCATGGACTGTTCTTCAAGTTATGGTATTGTTGCACTGTTGTAACTATATGTTATAATTATGTGGTTTTGTTAGTTTTTTTTTCAGTCTTGGTCTGTCCTGCTTTTTGTGATATCATACCGGAGGAAATATTGTATCATTTCTAAATGCGTGCATTACTAAATGACAATAAAAGGGGACTGTGTGTCTTCATAACCTAATTGCTCTTTGGCCTCTGATGATAATAAAACATCGTGACACCGCTGTCCTATCTTCCATGTCCAAGTCAGTTTTGAACCCAATTCAGAGCACCGTACATCCCATGCACCCAAATCTTCTGGGATGAACGCATAGCGTGAAGGGGCCTTGTTGAATGCTTTGCAGAAGTCTGTCTATAGGACATCAATTGGACTACCGTTGTCAATGACTTTCGACATCTCCTTAAAAACTTGAGACGGTCCCGGAGGTCACTAAGATCTCACCAGTCATCTCCTCTCTTGGTTGATTCAATGACCTGGGTTTCACCCCCTCACCCCGCCCCGCAATCCGGCTGTTCGGACACCCGCCTTACGAGACCCAACGATTCATAAATTTTACCAACGTGCACTAGAGTACCCGCATGCCATTCCTAGATCTCTCCGACCCTCACGTCCCCATCACTGGTGCAGACAAATTTAAAAAGCCAACTACTTCCTGTGGCGCTAGGGATATAATTCACGCTTTGTGCTTTAGTCATGAAACACTGCAGCACACAAAATGCCCTTCGGTCCATCTAATCCGTGCCAAACTATTAATAAGCCTCGTTCCATTGATCCGCGCCTGGACCCCTCCATACCCCTGAAATGCACGTACCTATCCGCATTTTTCTTAGAGGTTGAAATCGAACTTGCACCCGCCAGCTTCCACCGGCAGCTCGCTCCACACTCTCACCACCCTCGGCATGAAGGGCGTTTCCCCTCATTTTCCCCCTGAACTTCTCACCTTTCACCCTTGACCCACGACCCCCAGTTCCAGTCTCAGCCCACCTCAATGGAAAAGGGCCCGCCTTGCATTCAAACCTATCCCCGCCCCTCATAATTTTGTACGCCTATATCAAATTTCCCCTCAATTTTTTTTTTACGCTCTGGGGAATAAAGTTCCCAAGTCTTGTGAACATCTTTGTAAAATTTGTCTGGTTCTTTCAAGCAACACAGAACGCTGGAGGAACTCAGAAGGCCAGGCAGCATGCGTGGAAAAGAATACCGCCGACATTTCGGGATGAGGCCACACTCAGGTTGGAGGAACAAAGGGCCCAAATGATCATTGGGGACCCGAGTCACCCCAACCACAAACTGTTCCAGCTGCTACCATCCGGGAAACTGTACCGCAGCATAAAAGCCAGGACCAACAGGCTCCGGGACAGCTTCTTCCACCAGGTCATCAGACTGATTAATTCAAGCTGACACAATTGTGTTTCTACGTTATAATAACTATCCTGTTTTACATACTATTTATTATAAATTACTATAAATTGCACCTTGCACATTCAGACGGAGACGTAACGGAAAATTTTAACTCCTCGTGTACGTGAAGGATGTAAGAAATAAAGTCAATTCAATTCAATTAAATTCTATCATTGAGAGCATAGTGGATAGAGGAGGAGGTGATTGGAGTGTGAGAGCCTCCCCTCCGCATCTCTCCCACCTCCTCTCACACCGCGGCTCGGCTCTGAGTGCCCAACTCATAATGGGAGGAAATGATTGTTTTTACCTTGTGCTGGAGCCCAGCCGGAGTCCACTCAACCCGTTCACTGCATCTGCTCTGGAACACCCTCTGAGTCAGACAACCGACCGCCCTCTTGTTGCTTCCTTGTGAGAATGGGTTGAGTAAACTCGGCCTTTTCTCCTGGGAGCGACGGAGGATGAGAGGTGACCTGACAGAGGTGTATAGGATGATGAGAGGCATTGATCGTGCGGATACTCAGAGGTTTTCCCCCAGAGTTGAAATGACTAACATGAGAGGGCATAGTTTTAAGGTGCTTGGAAATAGATACCGAGGGGATGTCAGGAGTAAGTTTTTTTTACGCAGAGAGCGGTAGCTGCGTGGAATGCACTGCTGGCGACGATGGTGGAAGCGGATACAGCAGGGCCCTTGAATAGACTCTGAGATAGATGGAGCAAAGATAAATAGAGGGCGATGCGGCAGGGAAATTCTAGGCAGTGTCCAGAGTGGGTCACATGGTCGGCACAGCATTGTGTAGCCGAAGGGCCTGTAATGCGCTGTCGATGTCTAAGTCCTACATCAGGCGAACCCTGACGTAAAGAACCTAAGATGCGCGCAGAGGGAAGCAAAACGATGGCTGGCATCCCGGGAAAGGGACCTCGGTATCAGAATGAAGATATAAACTCTCCGGCGTTCGCTTGTGAAAAAAAATACCTCCCCCCGCCCACGCCAAAAACCTGCTGGAGAACAGAGAGGGAGGCCCGACGCCGGCAGATCCTGTCTAACAAGCCTGATAGAGTTCTTTGAGGGGGTGACCAGGCATATAGATGAGGGTAGTGCAGTGGATGTGATCTATATGGATTTTAGTAAGGCATTTGACAAGGTTCCACACGGTAGGCTTATTCAGAAAGTCAGAAGGTATGGGATCCAGGAAAGTTTGGCCAGGTGGATTCAGAATTGGCTTGCCTGCAGAAGGCAGAGGGTGGTGGTGGAGGGAGTACATTCAGACTGGAGGATTGTGACTAGTGGTGTCCCACAAGGATCTGTTCTGGGGCCTCTACTTTCCGTGATTTTTATTAACGATCTGGATGTTGGGGTAGAAGGGTGGGTTGGCAAGTTTGCAGATGACACAAAGGTTGGTGGTGTTGTAGATAGTGTAGAGGATTGTCAAAGATTGCAGAGAGACATTGATAGGGTGCAGAAGTGGGCAGAGAAGTGGCAGATGGAGTTCAACCCGGAGAAGTGTGAGGTTGTACATTTTGGAAGGACAAACTCCAAGGCAGAGTACAAAGTAAGTGGCAGGATACTTGGTAGTATGGAGAAGCAGAGTGATCTGGGGGTACATGTCCACAGATCCCTGAAAGTTGCCTCACAGGCAGATAGTGTTACATACCTCAAGGAAATCTTGTGACTTTCTTGTGAGAATGACGTAATCGTCTTTTGGAGGTCACCTGATGTAATTTTCCCGCCGATGTGAGGTCACGTGATGACATGTTCACCACGGATATAAAAGGGAAGACCTCTGCTGACGCAGTTAGTTTTAGTTTTCCAGCTAGAACGTTCGACAGTGTCTCCGTTCCGTTGCGTATTTGTTTTATGATCAGTTTCATTTTTAAAACGGAGTGTTACGTTCTGTTGCAAGGTACAATATGCTCGACTGGCAATTTCTGGTATATTTGTTGATGTACCTTTTCAGTAGTATTGGAGAGTGAAGACTTTATCGAAGTACAGGACCTGAAGGATTAAGAGAAGTTGCTATCTTTCGGCAGTTTAATAAAGGATTGATGTTCTTGAGTCTTCGTTGAAGAAGTAGCGACCTGTATCATAGATAACTCCTGCCGAAAGAGCAAGGTAGTTCATGCGGGATTTGCTCTCTAGAATTTAAGCTCAGTTGTTTTAAGCCGTTTATGTCCTTCATCGTGAATCCTTTGGACAGAACCAGCAGGGAAGTCGCGTCTATGAAGAAATCCTTCTCCAGAGAAGTCTCTCCCATTTGAATGTATAAATCTGTTGGACTTTCAAATTTACCATTTTAAGAACTGTATTTGACTTTTCTGCTTTAAGAACAGTTTTCGAATTTATCGCTTTAAGAACCAGTACCGAGAGACGGTTTGTTGAACGGCCGCATAGCGGTTAACTTACGGTTAAGGTTTTCGTTTGTTTTTTTATTGTTTATCCATTTTAATAAATTTTTTAAAAATATAACCTGACTCGATTGATATTCATTGTTGCCGGATACGTAAAAATAGGGTAGCTAAGAAAGCTTATGGGGTGTTAACTTTCATAAGTCGAGGGATAGAGTTTAAGAGTTGCGAGGTAATGATGCAGATCTATAAAACTCTGGTTAGGCCACACTTGGAGTACTGTGTCCAATTCTGGTCGCCTCACTATAGGAAGGATGTGGAAGCATTGGAAAGCGTACAGAGGAGATTTACCAGGATGCTGCCTGGTTTAGAGAGTATGCATTATGATCAGAGATTAAAGGAGCTAGGGCTTTACTCTTTGGAGAGAAGGAGGATGAGAGGAGACATGATAGAGGTGTACAAGATAATAAGAGGAATCGATAGAGTGGATAGCCAGCGCCTCTTCCCCAGGGCACCACTGCTCAATACAAGAGGACATGGCTTTAAGGTGAGGGGTGGGAAGTTCAAAGGGGATATTAGAGGAAGGTTTTTTACTCAGAGAGTGGTTGGTGCGTGGAATGCACTGCCCGAGTCAGTGGTGGAGGCAGATACACTAGTGAAGTTTAAGAGACTACCAGACAGGTATATGGAGGAATTTAAGGTGGGGGCTTATATGGGAGGCAGGGTTTGAGGGTCAGGACAACATTGTGAGCAGAGGGGCCGGTAATGCTCTACGTACTATGGGAGAAATAGCTGGAAGTGGTCGCCGTAATTCTTTGCGTCAGGTCAGGGGCTCACTCTCGGATTGACTCCACTTGCTAGTGATTTCAATTCGCAGCGACACCAGCGTCCTCCCGCAATTAAAGTTGAAAACTCACATTTCGCTCTTACGGGACCCAGATAACAGTGCTAACAGGAAGGTGTAACCTGCCCGAGCCTCCACTGTGAATTCTGAGGTTCTCACAGACGAAGGGAGGACATCGGTGACATAGAAACATAGAAAACCTACAGCACAGTACAGGCCCTTCAGCCCACAAAGCCGTGCCGGACACTGCCTTACCTTAGAAATACCTAGACTTTTCCCACAGCCCTCTATTTTTCTAAGCTCCATGTAGCCATCCAGGAGTCTCTTAAGAGACCCTATCATATCCACCTCCACCACCGTCACCGGCAGCCCATTCCACGCTCTCACCACTCTCTGCGTAAAAAACTTACCCCTGACATCTCCTCTGTTCCTATTTCCAAGCACCTTAAAACTGTGCCCTCTCGTGCTAGCCATTTCAGCCCTGGGAAAAAGCCTCTGACTATCCACGCGATCAATGCCTCTCATCATCTTGTACACCTCTATCAGGTCACCTCTCATCCTCCGTCCCTCCAAGGAGAAAAGGCCGAGTTCACTCAACCTATTCTCATAAGGCACGCCCCCCAATCCAGGCAACATCCTTGTAAATCTCCTCTGCACCCTTTCTATGGTTTCCACATCCTTCCTGTAGTGAGGCGACCAGAACTGAGCACGGCAGTCCAAGTGGGGTCTGACCAGGGTCCTATGTTGCTGACGGGATATTAAACTGCGCTATTCTGCAGCACAGCGGTTAACGTGACAATATCCCCCAGCCTGGCATAGAAACCCGGAGTTCAATTCCAGAGCCCCCTGTCGGAATTCTCCCCATAACCGTGTGTGCTCCTTCCGGGTGCTACGGTCCAAAGACCTACCGGATAGTAGGTTAATTGGTCATTGTAAATTTTCCTGTGATGAGGGCAGAGTTAAAGAGGTGGGCGTTTGGGCGGGGCAGCCCGCTGGGTTGGAAGCTCCTGCTCCACGATGTACCTTTAAATATTGTTACCTGTCCCGCGAGTATCTCGTGAGCATGATGTAATTGTCCCGTGATGTTGACATGACGTAAGTGTCGCGAAAGCGGGGTGATGTGATGTCAAGTGATGGCGTGTCCAAACCGGTATAAAAGGGGAGACCGCAGTCTGTTGCGGAGTTGTTTTAGCTGGGGAGTCACGGTCGGTGGTTACGTAATCGTGGAAGGAGGGAGAGAGAGTGAAGAACCGCCAGCTTCATGCTAACCCAAGAAATCAACGCCGTTTTGTGATTGGCATTTGATATGGACCATATTTGTATTGTGGCACACACTTTTGGCTAACCCCTGCATGGTCTCGGGTGTTGTGTGGTGACCACCTCCGGCGAAAGGTCAGTTACTGCGAGAAATCTTATTCTTCGTGATCTCTTCGGGCAAGGCATTTCTCGGCTGGGACCTGCGTCAGCAGTTTCGTCTTTTCTTCAGGAATCGCGTCATCGCTGGTTCGGAAAAGTCCCTCCTCTCACTTATCTCATAAATCACCTGGACTTTTCGAACCAACCCCTTAAGACTGTGCTTGAGTAAGATCTGTTAAGAATTGTCTTTAAATTCGACTGTTTGATAACTAAAGACGCGTAACACTGTTAACTTCCGTTTAAGTTACTCGTTTGTTTACTTTTCTATGTTTTTGAGTAGAGGTTAATCAATTTCGTTGTTTATTTATAAAATCCCGACTGAATTTCATATCTATTGCTGCTGATCCATAACAATATATACAATAAAATGCTTCAATTAAATGCTCGCATTTCAGTGTCCGATCGGGAAAACATCGCCAGTACGGGAAGGGGACAGGTGATCCAATTTTGTGCGGTGATCACAGCTGCTCGAAGTATTCAGACACACAAAATACTCCTGTCCGATACTTGCCACATCTCTCAAAGGTCCCGAAATTGTCTACGGAGTGAACTTGGGGTAGGTTAAAAAAGTGAGCGAAGAACAGAAGAACAGGAATTCTGCAGATGCTGGAAATTCAAGCAACACACATAAAAGTTGCTGGTGAACGCAGCAGGCCAGGCAGCATCTCTAGGAAGAGGTACAGTCGACGTTTCAGGCCGAGACCCTTCATCAGGACACTTCGTCTCGGCCTGAAACGTCGACTGCATCTCTTCCTAGAGATGCTGCCTGGACTGCTGCGTTCACCAGCAACTTTTATGTCCAATGAAGAACAGAAGAATTGTGTGTGTATGTGTTTTTTTTTCTTCTATGACTTCACCTTTCTGCGCGCCTTTTTCTGTGGGTCCGGACCCAGCGCCTCTAACCAGGAGGTACCCGCCCTCACAGGACCCAAATTCCGTCTCAAATACCATCCAGGGACTAATATTTTCATCTGAATTGGGGGCACAATGGATGGAAGAGGGGGATGTTTGGCGTGTAAATTCCCCGCACTGCACCTCCTCCCCTCCCTGTTTCTAACACCCCGGCTCAGCTATAAGTTCCCAGACCATCGGAGAAATTCCTCCTTCACCCCTGGCGTTCAGGCTGTTATACGTCCATTCGGACCGTTTCACTAAACCTGCCTGACACCGCTGGCTTGATGTTTCGTGTGAACCCCCCTGGTTTCCTTGGCTGCGTAAGTCTTGGAAGGACAACCCCCGGGCCCCGCCAAACTCGTGAGGTTGAGGCGCCCTCCCACCCCGAACCCCGGCTTGTGTGGCTGCTGTGTAACTTGCTACCCTGTTAAAAAATTAGTGCCCAGAAATCACAGACGATGCATACGATTAAAGGAATTATATTTACGAATCTTAACTTGAGTATAGGGTTAGTAAAGAAAAGAAGCGGGAAAGAGGGCCCATTTTTAATGAAACAGTCAAATGTGCACGAGTTAGAGCTCAAAGTTTCTCCATCGTCACCGATCCTCAGTGGATCTCGCGCCTGGCTTCCTCGAATCTCGGTCCCGCTCCGGGTCGAACCCTATGATCTCTTCCCCCCTACGTCTTCCCTCTTCATCTCCTCTCGAACCAAAACCCCAAGCCCAACCTTGGCGTCCCTCATCAGAGAAATCTCCCCTTAATCCGACTATCCTAATTGGATGGCGCACATTTCTCCTCATCTCTTATCTTCAGCAGTAACCCAAACCAGCTGAAAACAGAACAGGCTGCTCTCACAGAACTGCCAAAATTAAATACATACAGCATAACCACAAAGATATGAACCAGGGCATTACACACGTTACCAAAGACTTCATGTGAAGAACCTCCAGCAAGAATTAAGAGAAACAATACGTCCGCTTCCATCACGAAAGGGTTGGGGGGAGGGTGTGGTCTGAGTCACAGACTAAAGACAAAATCCCACCGGCATGTTGTTCTGAACTGCAATATCCACCCCCTTCCCAAAAACAAAGCTGCCAGAGATCAGGGAGGGAGCCACTGGACCGGCGAGTGAGAGAGTTGGAAGAGATCGTCACATTTCTCTGTGGGGTGCACCTCGCCAGACACCAGCCTACCCGTCACTTGAGATGGAAGCGCCCCTTGTAGAAATTGGGAAAACAAAAAGGAAATTGCTACAGCAACATTTTACGCTTTGCTAATCGGGGAGTGGTTTCCAAACCCACACCCTTGGAGAGGGGTCCGCAGCCGCCGCGTGACAGCCTCGGCACCCGTCACCCGGTTGTGGGAACACATCGAGATTTTCGAGGTTCACCCTCTGCGGTTAATGAAGGCAACCCAGACGAAACTCAGTAAAGCGTTTAAGCAGGCCACTCTTGGGGAGGCACAATCGGAGCATTAAGTCGCACGCGATCCACAGTGACAATCCGATTTGGATTCGAGATTGGCTTCTCCATAGAAGAGAGACGCAGTGATCGATGGGGACATATTCTGGCTGATCCTGGAATCCTGGGATGTCGGGATCTCTATTCTTTGTGATAGGCCGGTAAGTTTGCGGAAGCTAGAAATTCGGGCTAGTGTAGAAGGCGGGAGGAGAAGACGGCGGCGCGACGCAGCTCGCAGCGGCCACTCCGGTGGTGATATCTATTATCTGTAAAGCAGGATGCCGTGCACAGTCCCGATTTGATGGAGACAGACGTGACAGCACGGAGGAACATCTGGTGAAACTTCTGAAATGCCTGCTTCGCTAGCAGCTACTGTGTGGTGTGGAAACTCCAGAGGGGAAGGCCCCAAGTCCTCGGCTTTGCCTGTTGCTCGGTGTCCGGGGCTGGGTCGGAGCGCTCAGCAGAGGATTGTGCTCAGTGCTCCGTGTCGGAGGGCTGGTAGGAGGCTCGAAGTTTTCGGACGGACTCAGAGTCCGCTGCGGTCGGGTGCTTCCAATGGTGCTGCATCGGCAGGTTTGCGGCGCTTGGAGGTTCATGGCAGGGAGAGTTTCTCCCTTCTGCCGTCTGCGTGAGATGATGAGTCTATCGGGACTACGAGACTTTTTTTTCCCCGTGCCCATGGTCTGCTCTTTATCAAATTACAGTATTGCTTTGCACTGTTGTAACTATATGTTATAATTATGTGGTTTTGTCAGTTTTACTCTTGAGTGCCCTTTGTTTCTTGTGATATCATTCTGGAGGAACATTGTATCGTTTTTAATGCATGCATTTCTAAATGACACTAAACGAGGACTGAGTGTCCTCATAGTCTAAAAAAAATCAGCCAACTGATTCCAATGGCATGGAAACCACGACGATTGGAGCTGATGGATTTGTTGCACCCTTCATCCGCCTTCACAGCAGTTGAGTTTGAAGTAACTTCGTCCGCCTGTTCCACCGTTGAGGTCTTGGTTGGATTGTTCTTTGTCAGGGACCTCACCCTCGACCTTACCGCCATGGGTGACCCTACCAGGAGCATAGCTCCAGACAGCATTGCTCTCGGGATCTCAGGAACACACAAGCTTCTCCACCACGACAAGGTGACAATCCATGGAGAAGACTCCTAACGACCCTCATGTGATTGCGATACTCACAGAGTTTATAAACCAAAAACTAACCATCATGGATCAGAACTGGAGGGGCTTCGCGGACAAGTGGAGAAACATCCTGTAGACAACGCATCAAGTCTGGTTGCCTTGACTTACAACTGCTTGACAAGGATTCCAGTGTTTTCCTGAGAGCTGAAATGATGTTTCGGTAGCCAGAAAGTCCTTGTTTCCACGGTCCTTCCCTACGTAAAACAGTTGGCCGTGGAGGTCACTGTCCCGGGACAAAGAACGTTGAATAGGCATTTGGTCATGTGGATAGTCAGAGGCTTTTTCCCAGAGTTGGAATAGCTATCGTGACAGGGCACAGTTTTAAGGTGCTTGGAAGCAGGTACAGAGGAGATGTCAGGGGTAAATATTTTTACGCAGAGAGTGGTGAGTGTGTGGAATGGGCTGCTGGCGACGGTGGTGGAATGTGGATATGATAGGGTCTTTTAAGAGACTCCTGTATAGGTGCGTGCAGCTCAGAAAAATAGAGGGCTATGGGTCACCCTAGGTAATTTCTAAGGTGAGGACATGTTCAGCACAGCTTAATGGGCCGAAGGGCCTGTGTTGCACTGTAGGCTTTCTATGTTCCTATGAATACTGAGATGGGATATGTGTGACATGTTGGGCTCCCATACCAGGAAAGTTGTATTTGTTGTAAGACCAATGGAAAGTGCACCATGGACCCAAGCGGGGGGTTCAATGCAAACCAAGATCTGTGACCGGCCACGATCTCATTTGTCGGATTGGGATCCCAGTCCGGTGTCTTGACTTCCTGACACCTGTCTTCCCAACTTGTGCCAATCAAGTCCAACAAAGCTTTAGACCTGAGCTGTGGGCTAATTGCTTTCACTTTGGGAGGGGCTCCGCTTCTTCTCCAGAAAACAGAAGTCACACGTTTGTCCCAACTCTTTGTTATAGCCCATCACCCAGAATAGTCCGAAAGTTCCTAGCAATTGAGAAATGAGCGTGATTGGCTCTTCCCGTGCCTCAGGTCTTAGCGGCTTGAGCTGAGGAAAAAAAAATAATTTTTTCTTTTTTTTTACTTTTTGAAACGCACCAGATGAAGAAAACAGAATTATCAGCTCAGGAAAAAAAATTAAAAGATTTATTCAGGATTTGTGATGAAGGCAGTGACTTGTGTGTTGTACAGCACCGTAACACAGAGCCGATGTTAGCCCGTGTATAAAATCTACTAGTCCCATCGACCGGAACTTGAACCATGGGCCACCATAACCCCCTTTCCCATCCCTGCCCCCATCGAATCCACACCCACCAGCTCGCTGAACACACACCATCTCCTTCCAACTGAAGCGATTCTCACTCAGAGTCCCTTAAATGTTTCGCCCTTTGACCTGCTAACCTATGAACCCCACTTCATAACATTAGTGGTACAATCTTGCGTGCATTTTCTCTGCCCTCACTTACCTCTATCAGATATCCCTCGTCCTCCTACACCTCAATACTCGGAAACATCAATTGTAAATATTCTCTGTACTCTTTCGATATTAGCCATAGCTTACCCATAGATAGTTAATCAGAACTGTACACAACACTCAAATAAGGCCTTGCTACCGTTGCTATCTGCAATTTCTGCGTGAAGCAGCGCGCCAAAGTTTAAAAACAGACCACCATATACAGCGAGCAGCGGAGTGAGAGGGAGCAGAGTGGGACGGCTTTGGCTCAACAGGCTTTGGCGAGAACAGGCAGAGGCCAGGGTAGGTTCCAGTAAGTTTTTTGGCCAGATTGTTTAGAGTAGAGAGAATGCCAGGCAGGATGTTGGAATGCTCCTCTTGCAGGATGTGGGAAGTCAGGGGAGCCCTCCGGTGTCCCTGACGACGACACCTGCAAGAAGTGCATCCAGCTGCAGCTCCTAACAAACCGCGTTAGGGAACTGGAGCAGGAGCTGGATGACCTGCGGATCATTCGGGAGAATGAGGAGATTATAGATCGTAGCTACAGGGAGGTAGTTACGCCAAAGGAGCAGAGGACGGGAAATTGGGTCACTGTCAGGTGAGGGAAGAGGAAAGGGCAGGCAGAGCAGGGTTCCCCTGTGGCCATTCCCCTCAACAACAAGTATACCGCATTGGATACTGTTGGGGGGGATGAGTTACCTGGGACTAGCTGCAGCAGCCGGATCTCTGGCACAGAGTCTGGTTCTGCACTGCAGAAGGGAGAGGGGAAAAGAGGAGAGTGGTAGTGATAGGGGACTCGATAGTTAGAGGTGCAGAAAGGAGGTTCTGTGGTCGTGACAGAGAATCCAGGATGGTTTGTTGCCTCCCGGGTGCCAGGGTCAAAGATGTTTCTGATCGATTGCATGACATTCTGAAGTGGGAGGGTGACCAGCCAGATGTTGTGGTGCACATCGGTACCAATGACATAGCAAGGAAGAGTGAAGAGGTCCTGGACAGTGAGTATAGAGAGCTTGGTAGGAAGTTGAAAAGCAGGACCTCGAGGGTGGTAATCTCAGGATTGCTACCTGTGCTAGGTGCCAGTGAGGGTAGGAATAGGATGCTCTGGAGGAGGAACAAGTGGCTGAGGAACTGGTGTAGGGAGCAGGGTTTCAGCTTTCAGGATCATTCGGACCTCTTCTGGGGCAGGTGGGACCTGTACAAGAGAGACGGGTTACACTTGAACTACAGGGGGACCAATATCCTTTCAGGGAGGTTTGTTAGTGCTATTGGGGAGGCTTTAAACTAGATTTGCAGGGGGATGGGAACCAGAGTGCCAGAGCTGACAGTGTGGCTGGGGTGAAAATAAATGATGTTAAAAGTTCAAGCAAATCCGCTAATAGAAAGGTTGTGAGTGGTGGTAAAGATCTTCTGAGGTGTATATATTTCAATGCTAGGAGTATTGCGGGGAAGGTGGATGAGTTGAGGGCGTGGATTGACACGTGGAATTATGACGTTGTAGCAATTAGTGAAACTTGGCTACAGGAGGGGCAGGACTGGCAGCTTAATATTCCAGGGTTCCAATGTTTCAGATGTGATCGAGGCAGAGGAATGAAAGGTGGGGGAGTAGCATTGCTTGTTACGGAAAATATTACAGCAGTGCTCAGGCAGGACAGATTAGAGGGCGTGTCTACTGAGTCCTTATGGGTGGAGCTGAGAAACAGAAAAGGTATGGCCACATTAGTGGGATTGTATTACACACCACCCAATAGTCAGCGGGAATTGGAGGAGCAAATCTGCAGAGAGATAGCAGGCAACTGCAGGAAACATAAAGTTGTGGTGGTAGGGGATTTTAATTTTCCACGTATTGATTGGGACTCCCATACTGTTTAGAGTTTAGAGTTTGCAAAATGTGTTCAGGAAAGTTTTCTAAATCAGTATATAGAGGTACCAACTAGAGGGGATGCAATATTGGATCTCCTCTTAGGAAATGAGTTAGGACAAGTGACGGAAGTGTGTGTAGGGGAGCACTTTGGTTCCAGTGATCATAACACCATTAGTTTCAACTTGATCATGGACAAGGATAGATCTGGTCCTAGGTTTGAGGTTTTGAACTGGAAGAACGCCAAATTTGAAGAAATGAGAAAGGATCTAAAAAGCGTGGATTGGGATAGGTTGTTCTCTGGCAAGGATGTGATCAGTAAGTGGGAAGCCTTCAAAGGAGAAATTTTGAGAGTGCAGAGCTTGTATGTTCCTGTCAGGATTAAAGGCAAAGTGAATAGGAATAAGGAACCTTGGTTCTCAAGGGATATTGCAACTCTGATAAAGAAGAAGAGGGAGTTGCATGACATGTATAGGAAGCAGGGAGTAAATAATGTGCTTGAGGAGGTATTAAAAGTGCAAGAAAATACTTAAGAAGGAAATGCAGGAGGGCTAAAAGAAGACATGAGGTTGCCTTTGCAGTCAAAGTGAAGGATAATCCAAAGAGCTTTCACAGGTATATTAAGAGCAAAAGGATTGTAAGAGATAAAATTGGTCCTCTTGAAGATCAGAGTGGTCGGCTATGTGTGGAACCAAAAGAAATGGGGGAGATCTTAAATGGGTTTTTTGCGTCTGTATTTACTAAGGAAGCTGGCATGAAGTCTATGGAATTAAGGGAAACAAGTAGTGAGATCATGGAAACTGTACAGATTGGAAAGGAGGAGGTGCTTGCTATCTTGAGGCAAATTAAAGTGGATAAAGCCCCAGGAGCTGACAGGGTATTCCCTCGGACCTTGAAGGAGACTAGTGTTGAAATTGCAGGGGCCCTGGCAGATATATTTAAAATGTCGGTGTCTACGGGTGAGGTGCTGGAGGATTGGAGAGTGGCTCATGTTGTTCCGTTGTTTAAAAAAGGATCAAAAAGTAATCCGGGAAATTATAGGCCAGTTAGTTTGACGTCGGTAGTGGGTAAGTTATTGGAGGGAGTACTAAGAGACAGAATCTATAAGCATTTGGATATACAGGGACTTATTAGGGAGAGTCAACATGGCTTTGTGCATGGTAGGTCATGTTTAACCAATCTGTTGGAGTTTTTCGAGGAGGTTACCAGGAAAGTGGATGAAGGGAAGGCAGTGGATGTTGTCTACATGGACTTCAGTAAGGCCTTTGACAAGGTCCCACGTGGGAGGTTAGTTCGGAAAATTCCGTCGCTAGGTATACATGGAGAGGTGGTAAATTGGATTAGACATTGGCTCAATGGAAGAAGCCAAAGAGTGGGAGTAGAGAATTGCTTCTCCAAGTGGAGGCCTGTGACTAGTGGTGTGCCACAGGGATCAGTGCTGGGTCCATTGTTATTTGTCATCTATATCAATGATCTGGATGATAATGTGGTAAATTGGATCAGCTAATTTGCTGATGATACAAAGATTGAAGGTGTAGTGGACAGTGAGGAAGGTTTTCAAAGCCTGCAGAGGGACTTGGACCAGCTGGAAAAATGGGCTGAAAAATGGCAGATGGAGTTTAATACAGACAAGTGTGAGGTATTGCACGTTGGAAGGACAAACCAAGGTAGAACATACAGGGTAAATGGTAAGGCACTGAGGAGTGCAGTGGAACAGAGGGATCTGGGAATACAGTTACAAAATTCCCTAAAAGTGGCGTCACAGGTCGATAGGGTCATAAAGAGAGCTTTTGGTACATTGGCCTTTATTAATCAAAGTATTGAGTATAAGAGCTAGAATGTTATGATGAGGCTGTATAAGGCATTGGTGAGGCTGAATCTGGAGTATTGTGTTCAGTTTTGGTCACCAAATTACAGGAAGGATATAAATAAGGTTGAAAGAGTGCAGAGAAGGTTTACAAGGATGTTGCCGGGACTTGAGAAACTCAGTTACAGAGAATGGTTGAGTAGGTTAAGACTTTATTCCCGGAGCGTAGAAGAATGAGGGGAGATTTGATAGTGGTACATAAAATTATGATGGGTGTAGATAGAGTGAATGCAAGCAGACTTTTTCCACTGAGGCAAGGGGAGAAAAAAACCAGAGGACATGGGTTAAGGGTGAGGGGGGAAAAGTTTAAAGGGAACATTAGGGGGGGCTTCTTCACACAGAGAGTGGTGGGAGTGTGGAATGAGCTGCCAGACGAGGTGGCAAATGCGGGTTCTTTTTTAACATTTAAGAATAAATTGACAGATACATGGATGGGAGGTGTATGGAGGGATATGGTCCGTGTGCAGGTCAGTGGGACTAGGCAGAAAATGGTACGGCACAGCCAAGAAGGGCCAAAGGGCCTGTTTCTGTGCTGTAGTTTTTCAATGGTTTCTATGGTTTCTAACAACCCAATTCCCGTACTCAAGTGCTGTGATTGATGAATCACTGTGCCCAACAGCCGCCTACCTGAAATTTTCTACCTGTGATGCCTCTTTCAGGAGCTAGGGATCTAGCTCCACATGCCCTCAGTGCCTTACCGTTTACTGGGTATGTATTCATTTCCCTCGTTGACCCCTCCTAAAGTGCGGTGTCTCACACTTTTCCGCATTAAATGCCGTCTGCCGTCTTTTTTATTGTTTTCTCAGCCCATGTTCCCAACCGCATTACGCTTTGATGGCCTCCTTCTTTGTCCACTACACACCAATTGAGGTGCCGTCCGCACATTTGCTGACCCACTTTTTAACCACGCTGTCATCCAGGTCGTTGGCATTCCAGATGGCGAATGAGAACAGAGCCGGAAGCGATCCCTGCCACACACCGGCCTCCGGTAAGACGTACAACCATTTACCACACTCCCCATCTCCTTCTAGAAACAGAGCGCAATACAGGCCCTTCGGCCCACAATGCTGTGCCGAACATGTACTTACCTTAGAAATTACCTAGGGTTACCCGTAGCCCTCTATTTTTCTGAGCTCCATGTACCTGTCCAGGAGTCTCTTAAAAGACCCTCTCATATCCACCTCCACGACCATCGCTGGCAGCCCACTCCATGCATAAAAAAACTTACCTCTGACATCACCTCTGTACCTACTTCCAAGCACCTTAAAACTGTGCCCTCTCGTGCTAGCCATTTCAGCCCTGGGGAAAAGCCTCTGACTATCCACACGATCAATGCCTCTCATCATCGTATACACCTCTATCAGGTCACCTCTCATCCTCCGTTGCTCCAAGGAGAAAAGGCCAAGTTCACTCAACCTGTTTTCATAAGGCATGCTCCCCAATCCAGGCAACATCCTTGTAAATCTCCTCTGCACCCTTTCTATAGTTTCCACATCCTTCCTGTAATGAGGGGACCAGAACTGAGCACAGTACTCCAAGTGGGGTCTGACCAGGGTCCTATATAGCTGCAACGTTACCTCTCAGCTCCTAAACTCAATCCCATGGTTGATGAAGGCCAATGCATCGTATGCACTCTTAACCACAGAGTCAACCTGCGCAGCAGCTTTGAGTGTCCTGTGGACTCAGACGCCAAGATCCCTCTGATCCTCCACACTGCCAAGAGTCTTACCATTAATACTATATTCTGCCATCATATTTGACCTACCAAAATGAACCACCTCACACTTATCTGGTTTGAACTCCATCTGCCACTTCTCAGCCCAGTTTTGCATCCTATCGATGTCCTGCTGTGACCTCTGACAGCCCTCCACACTATCCACAACACACCCAACCTTTGTGTCATCAGCAAACTTACTAACCCATCCCTCCACTTGGTCATCCAGGTCATTTATAAAAATCACGACGAGAAGGAGGTCCCGGAACAGATCCCTGAGGCACACCACTGGTCACCGACCTCCATGCAGAATATGACCCGTCTACAACACCTTTTTGCCTTCTGTGGGCAAACCAGTTCTGGATCCACAAAGCAATGTCCCCTTGGATCCATTGCCTCCTTACTTCCTCAACAAGCCTTGCATGAGGTACCTTATCAAATGTCTTGCTGAAATCCATATGCACTACATCTACGGCTTCTACAGCTACAACCACTCTTTGCCTTCTGTGGGCAAGTCAGTTCTGGATCTGCTAAGCCAATTTTGAATCCAATTTGCTGCCCCATCCGAAAGCCAATCCATTGACCAAGCCTCCCATGTAGGACATTGTCAATGGCTTTGTCTTCAACCACTGCTTTTCATTCATCAATCTTCCCGGTGTAGCTTCCTTGAAAGTCTGTCTGTGTGGTTAGTCACAACCTACCACGCGAAAGCCATATTGACTATTGCTAATCAGCACTGTCTAAACATATATATCCCCCCCTTTGCGGTATATTTCCACTGGCTAACACCGTCCTATAGTTTTCTTCTCCATCCCCCAGACCTCCGGCAGCTCACCTTTGATTCAAGACGGTTTACATATCTCTGCCAATAGCCCATGCACTTCCAACGCAAGCCTCCAACCAAGTCCGAGGACTCACCTTGTTCAGGTCATAGAACATAGAATAGTACAGCCCAGTACAGACCCTTCGGCCCACAATGTTGTGCCGACCCTCAAACCCTGCCTCCCATATAAGCCCCCACCTTAAATTCCTCCATATACCTGTCCAGTAGTCTCTTAAACTTCACGAGTGTATCTGCCTCCACCACTGACTCAGGCAGTGCATTCCATGCACCAACCACTCTCTGAGTAAAAAACCTTCCTGTAATGTCCCCCTTGAACTTCCCACCCCTCACCTTAAAGCCATGTCCTCTTGTATTGAGCAGTGGTGCCCTGGGGAAGAGGCGCTGGCTATCCACTCTATCTATTCCTCTTATTATCTTGTACACCTCTATCATGTCTCCTCTCATCCTCCTCCTCTCCAAAGAGTAAAGCCCTAGCTCCCTTAATCTCTGATCATAATGCATACTCTCTAAACCGGGCAGCATCCTAGTAAATCTCCTCTGTACCTTTTCCAATGCTTCCACATCCTTCCTATAGTGAGGTGACCAGAACTGGACACAGTACTCCAAGAGTGGCCTAACCAGAGTTTTATAGAGCTGCATCATTACATCGCGACTCTTAAACTCTATCCCTCGACTTATGAAAGCTAACACCCCATAAGCTTTCAACCTGTGAGGTAACTTTCAGGGATCTGTGGACATGTACCCCCAGATCCCCCTGCTCCTCCATACTACCAAGTATCCTGCCATTTACTTTGTACTCTGCCTTGGAGTTTGTCCTTCCAAAGTGTACCACCTCACACTTCTCCAGGTTGAACTCCATCTGCCACTTCTCAGCCCACTTCTGCAATCTATCAATGTCTCTCTGCAATCTTCGACAATCCTCTACACTATCTACAACACCACCAACCTTCGTGTCATCTGCAAACTTGCCAACCCACCCTTCTACCCCCACATCCAGGTCGTTAATAAAAATCACGAAAAGTAGAGGTCCCAGAACAGACCCTTGTGGGACACCACTAGTCACAATCCTCCAATCTGAATGTACTCCCTCCACCACCACCCTCTGCCTTCTGCAGGCAAGCCAATTCTGAATCCACCAGGCCAAACTTTCCTGGATCCCATGCTTCCTGACTTTCTGAATAAGCCTACCGTGTGGAACCTTGTCAAATGCCTTACTAAAATCCATATAGATCACATCAACTACACTACCCTCATCAATATGCCTGGTCACCCCCTCAAAGAACTCTATCAGGCTAGTTAGACACGATCTGCCTTTCACAAAGCCATGCTGACTGTCCCTGATCAGACCATGATTCTCTAAATGCCCATAGATCCTATCTCTAAGAATCTTTTCCAACAGCTTTCCCACCACAGACGTAAGGCTCACTGGTCTATAATTACCCGGACTATCCCTGCTACCATTTTTGAACAAGGGGACAACATTCGCCTCCCTCCAATCCTCCCGTACCATTCCCATGGATAATGAGGACATAAAGATCCTAGCCAGAGGCTCAGCAATCTCTTCCCTCGCCTCATGGAGCCACCTGGGGAATATTCCATCAGGCCCCGGGGACTTATCTGTCCTAATGTATTTTAACAACTCCAACACCTCCTCTCCCTTAATATCAACATGCTCCAGAACATCAACCTCACTCATATTGTCCTCACCATCATGAAGTTCCCTCTCATTGGTGAATACCGAAGAGAAGTACTCATTGAGGACCTCGCTCACTTCCACAGCCTCCAGGCACATCTTCCCACCTTTATCTCTAATCGATCCTACCTTCACTCCTGTCATCCTTTTGTTCTTCACATAACTGAAGAATGCCTTGGGGTTTTCCTTTACCCTACCCGCCAAGGCCTTCTCATGATTCCTTCTTGCTCTTCTCAGCCCTTTCTAAAGCTCCGTACTTGCTTCCCTATATTCCTCAATAGACCCAGCTGATCCTTGCTTCCTAAACCTCACGTATGCTGCCTTCTTCCACCTGACTAGATTTTCCACCTCACTTGTCACCCATGGTTCCTTCACCCTACCATTCTTTATCTTCGTCACCGGGACAAATTTATCCCTTACATCCCGCAAGAGATCTCTAAACATCGACCACATGTCCATCGTACATTTCCCTGCAAAAGCATCATCCCAATTCACACCCGCAAGTTCTAGCCTTATAGCCTCATAATTTGCCTTTCCCCAATTAAAAATTTTCCTGTCCTCTCTGATTCTATCCTTTTCCATGATAATGCTAAAGGCCAGGGAGCGGTGATCACTAACCCCCAGATGCTCACCCACTGAGAGATCTGTGACCTGACCCAGTTCATTACCTAGTACTAGATCTAGTATGGCATTACCCCTAGTCAGCCTGTCCACATACTGTGACAGGAATCTGTCCCGGACACACTTAACAAACTCTGCCCCATCTAAACCTTTGGAACTAATCAGGTGCCAATCAATATTAGGGAAGTTAAAGTGACCCATGATAACAACCCTGTTATTTTTGCTCTTTTCCAAAATCTGCCTCCCAATCTGCTCCTCTGTAACTCTGCTGCTACCAGGGGGCCTATAGAATACCCCCAATAGAGTAACTGCTCCCTTCCTGTTCCTGACTTCCACCCATATTGACTCAAAAGAGGATCCTGCTACATTACCCACCCTTTCTGTAGCTGTAATAGTATCCCTGACCAGTAATGTCACCCCTCCTCCCCTTCACCGCGCCCCCCATCCCTTTTAAAGCACTGAAATCCAGGAATATTGAGAATCCATTCCTGCCCTGGTGCCAGCCAAGTCTCTGTAATGGCCACTACATCATAATTCCATGTATGTATCCAAGCTCTCAGTTCATCACCTTTGTTCCTGATGCTTCTTGCTTTGAGGTACACACACTTCAGCCCTTCTACCTTACTGTCTTTACACCGTTTATTCTGCTTCTCTTTCCTCAAAGCCTCTCTAAGATCTGGCTTTATTCCATGCACTTCTTTCACTGCTCTATTGCTCTTGGTCCCATCCCCTTCGCAGATTAGTTTAAACCCTCCCGAACCATGCTAGCAAACCTACCTGCAAGGATATTGCTCCCCGTCGAGTTCAGGTGCAACCCATCCAATCTGTACAGGTCCCACCTTCCCCAGAAGATATCCCAATGATCTAAAAATCTAAAACCCTGCTCCCTGCACCAACTCCTCAGCCACGCACTCAACTGCCATCTCCTCCAATTCTTACCATCTCTGTCACGTAGCACTGGCAGCAATCCTGAGAACGCCACCCTTGAGGTCCTGTTCTTCAGCTTTCTGCCTAGTTCCCGAAACTCACACTTCAGGACCTCATCCCTCTTCCTGCCTATGTCGTTGGTCCCAACATGTATCACCACTTCTGGTTGCTTTCCCTCTCGTACCAGGATGTCGTGCACCCGGTCAGAGACATCCCGGACCCTGGCACCCGGGAGGCAACAAACCATGCGGGTGTCCTTCTCATGTCCACAAAATCTCCTGTCTGCTCCCCTGACTATAGAGTCTCTAATGACAACAGCTCTCCTCTTCTCCGTCCCACCCTTCTGCACCACCGGGTCAGACTCAGTGCCGGAGGCCCTGCCACCATGGCTCACACCTGGTCGGTCGTCCCCGCCAACAGTATCCAGGATGGTAAACTTATTCAGGGGAATGGCTACAGGGGTGCTCTGCACTACCTGTCTGCTCACCTTCGCTTTTCCCCCCTCTGACTGTCACCCAACGACCTGCTTCCGACAGCCTAGGTGTGACTACTTCCCCGTAGCTCTCATCTATGACTGCCTCATTCTCCCTTCTGAGTCGAAGGTCATCCAGCTGCTGCTCCAGATTCCTCACACGGTGTTCCAGATCGCCCAGACGTATGCACTTCTGGCAGATGTGACTCTGCGGGAGAGGGGCGTTCCCCCAAGACTGCCACATCTCACATGAGAGGCACATCACCGTCTCAGGAAACATTGTAAAGACTAACTGAGAGCTAGCTTGTCCTCCACCTCTTCTCGTCAAAGCCTCCACTCCTTCACTGGCCCACCCACTCACTGGCCGCTTTCCACAGGCCGCTCCGCTTGAGCTACTCCTCTATTTATCCGTATGAGCTTTTCAAAATTTCCTTAAGTTGTCTGAAGCTGAACGAGTTCCCCATCTGACATTGAGACCAGCGGCAGAGCCCAGTCGCTGCGGCACCGTGCTGCAGTGCTGCCGCCTGCTGGGGAGCTGGTCTTACTACAGCTGACGGTCGCCATTCCACTTCTACGGCGACTTTGGTTACAACCTGGCGGAGTTATGAGAAAGTTTAAACAACCCATTAACAACCGCTATCAGTCTGTTCTTCCCAGCCCTTCTACAAAGTGTAGTTAGCTTATCAATGACACCATCACTTGGAAATCCCCCTCCAACTCACTCGCCATCCGGACTTGGACAATGGACAACAGACAATAGACAGTGGGTGCAGGAGTAGGCCATTCGGCCCTTCGAGCCAGCACCGCCATTCACTGTGATCACGGCTGATCATCCACAATCAGTACCCCGTTCCTGCGTTCTCCCCATATCCCTTCACTCCACTATCTTTAAGAGCTGTATCCATCTCTTTCTTGAAAGCATCCAGAGACTTGGCCTCCACTGCCTTCTGGGGTAGAGCATTCCACATATCCACCACTCTCCGGGTGAAAAAGCTTTTCCTCAACTCCGTTCTAAATGGCCTACCCCTTGTTCTCAAACTGTGGCCTCTGGTTCTGGACTCCCCCATCAGCGGTTCCTTCATTGTCGCAGGGTCAAGATCATGGAATTTCCTCCCCAACAGCACTGCCCGGTGTACCGACACCCCATGGACTGCAGCGGTTCAAGAAGGCAGCTCATCACCACCTCCTCAAGGGCAACTCGGGATGGGCAATGAATGCTGGCTTAGTTGGCGATGCCCGCATCCCATAAGTGGATAAATTTTTAAAATAAGAGCTGAAGAGATTTACACAATCGTATCTCTGTCCTTGACATGGACAAGTGGGGGGAGGGGGGGTTCGAGAGTAGATGCAGAGTGTTATGGAGATGGTCACTGTGACAATAATCGTGTCTTCTTTTTTGTAGTCATACAACTGCTTTGAACTTTTGTACTTCATTTCTAAGTCAGACAGTTTGCAGCATCTTGGTAGTAGGAAAACACAAATTGTAATGAAATTCACCAGCTGGAGACCTTACCTGGGCATTGGGGTAGACACCGCTGAATAAAACAAAGACAATCCCACTATCTATAACAGGAGAAAGGAAAACGTGGTATCTCCTCATCTTGAAGGGAGGAGGGAGGAGAAGATGGCGGTGCAATGCAGCGCGTGCGGCCGTTCCATCCCTATGTGTAACTAGGGGCTGTGCACAATCCTGATTTGATGGAGGCAGACGTGAGAAGCACAGAGGAACGTCTGGAGTAACTTCTGAAATGCCCGCTTCGCTGCCGCTGTTACTGTGCGATCAAGAATCTCCGGAGGAGAAGGCCCCAAATCCTCGGCTTTGCCTATTGCCTGTTGCCGGGGCCGGGGTCGAAGCGCTCGGCAGAGATGGTGTTCGGTGCTCGGTGTCGGAGAGCTGGTCGGAGGCTCGGAGTTTTCGGACGGACTCGGAGTCAGACTGTGGTCGGATGCTTCCAGGATGCTGCATCGGCAAGTTGGCGGTGCCAGAGGTTCATCGCAGCGAGAGTTTTTCTTCCTTCTACCATCTGCGTGAGATGATGGGACTTTCGAGAGACTGTGAGACTTTTTACTGTGCCCGTGGTCTGTTCTTTATCAAATTACGGTATTGCTTTGCACTGTTGTAACTATATGTTATAATTATGTGGTTTTTGTCAGTTTTTCAGTCGGTTTGTCATATGTTTCTGTGAAATCATTCTGGAAAAACATGCATGCATTATTAAATGACAATAAAAGAGGATTGAGTGTCCTCATAATCTAATCTAATCTCATCTTCTCCCAAGGAGGAAGCTGGGCTGCACGCTGCGAGAAGAAGCAGCCATTCAGGCCTGTGGCCGAACATTAAAAGTGGCAGTGCTTCGCGGCAGTTTACTAAGTTAGGCTGCACCCGATCAGTGAGCAGGAATCATTAGATGGGGCCGGTAAAAATATAAGGCAGGGGCAAGCGGAGCGGCTATCGTGGGAGTGGGCCAGTATCGGAGTGGGTTTGGGTCATCAGGTTCGAGCGAGGCAAGTTTCTACTTTCATCGTCTGTTGTGGCACCGTCAGCGCAATCAGAGAGGCTTCGGTGGCCCCGGCTTACCCGGTGTGTGAGACGTGGGAGTTCCGGGAGAGCTCCGTCCTCCTGGAGAACCCCACCCCCCCGCAGGAAGGATTTCGGAACCGGAGCTGCAGACGGTCTTCGGCTCACGAGGAACTGACGAAGTCGTAGTTACGACAGCGAGGAGGTCACTCCGAAGTTGCGGGAGGTGGCTGTCAGGAGACGGAGGCGGAGTGGGCATCTGGTGCAGAGTAGCCCTGTGGCCAGTCCCCTCAATGATAGGTTTACCACGTTGGAAACTGCTGAGGGTTGATGACCTACAGTTCTGTGGCACTGTGTATGGTGCTGTGGCTCAGGGGACCGCGGTAGTGATAGGGGATTCCGTAGTTGGAGGAACGGACGAGAAAGAGGCCCCCGGATGGCATGTTGCCTCCCAGGGGCCAGGGTCAAGGATGTCTCAGATCAAGTCGGTGGCTTTCTAAAGGGGGAGAGTGAGCAGCCCGAAATCTGGGCACATATTGGCGCTGATGGTGTGGGTAGGAAAGGTGAGGTTTCGGGGGCGTGAGGTCAGCATCTCCAGGGTAGTAATCTCTGACTTGCTTTTGCCGGTGCTGCGTGCCAGTGAGGGTAAGAAAATGATGACTGCCAGGTGAATGCCCAGCTGAGGAACTGGGGCAGGGGATCAGGTTTCTGAATCATTGGGGTCTCTGATGGGGCAGGTACGACCTGAGCAAAAGTGAAGGGTTGCACCTGAAACCAGGGGGGAATCAATATCTTTGCTGGAGTTGTTCAGGAGGGTTAAACCAAGTTCAATAGGTACATTGAACCTCCCGGGAGGAGGGAGGAGATGACGGCTCGACGGTAGCACGCGCGGCCACTTCGGTGACGATGTCTGTTATCTGTCAAGTAGGACCGTGCACAATCCTGATTTGATGGAGATGGACGTGAGAGTACAGAGGAACATCTGGAAAACTTCTGAAATGCCCGCTTTGCTGCCGCTGCTACTGTGTGGTAACCGGAATCTCCGGAGCAGAAGGCCCCGAAATCCTCGGCTTTGCGTGTTTCAGCGGCCGGGGCGAGGTCAAAGGCGCTCGGCAGAGGATGGTGATCGGGAGGCTGTATCGGAGGGGCTGGTCGGAGGCTCGAAGTTTTCAGACGGACGGACTCAGTGTTGGCTGTGGTCGGCTGCTTCCAAGGCATCGGCAAGTTGACGGTGCCTGGAGGTTTATGGCAGGGAGTTTCTCCCTTCTGCCACCTGCTTTCAGGGACTCGGGAGTCGATCGACTCGGGGACTTTGAGACTTTAGTTACCGTGCCCATGGTCTGTTCTTCATCAAATTATGGTATTGCTTTGCACTGCTGTAACTATATGTTATAATTATGTGGTTCTGTCAGTGCTAGTCTTTGGTTTGTCCTGTTTTCTGTGATATCACTCCGGAGAAACATTGTATCATTTCTTAATGCATGTAGGCATTTCTAAATGACAATAAAAAAGGACTGAGTGTTCTCATAATCTAATCTAATCTAAAACATTTAATGTCAGAGAAACGTACACAATATACATCCTGAAATTCTTTTTCTTCATAAACATCCACGAAAACACAGTAGTGCCCCGAAGAATGAATGACAGTTAAATGTTAAAAGCCCAGCTCCTCCCTCCCACGCACAATCAGCAGCAAAGCAACGACTCCCTCCCCCACCAGCAAAAGAAAAGCATTGGCACCCCCACTGAGCACTCGAGCGTGCAGCAAAGCATCAATAAAGACACAGACTTGCAGTACCCCAAAGACTACCCGTTCACCTGGTAATTCGACATATGACTGGCTGTCTGTCTCTCCCTAATAAGGGGTAAAAGAGGGATCCCTTGTTTCACAGCGAGAGGAGAGACACAACAAACAGCTGGCTGATCAACGACATTAGAAGTCTGCCTCGTCGCTTTTTTCCGAGCTCCGCGGTGGGATGGGAGCCTGGAGGAATAGAGCTGAGGATGAGGAACAATGAGAAACGGTGTGAGACTGAAAGCGAGGAGGGGCTGATGACAGAGGGAAAGTTTGCAGTCAACAGGGTGAAGAATGGGGACAAAAATCTAAAAATCGGCGATTAATGCAGGACTGGAAGTGAAATATTTGAACGCACGGGGTATACGGAATGAGGGAAATGAACCTGGCAGACAGGCACAGACTGGCATGCATGACTTTGTGGGCATCACTGAATCGTGGCTGAACGGTTAGAGCTGGAAGCTGGAAGTCCAAGGATACATATTGCAACTAAAGGACGGACAGGTAGACTGAGTGGATGGGATGGCTCTGTGGTTTAAAAAAATGCAATTGAATCATTAGAAAGAGGCAACGTAGGATCGGAAGGGATAGAATCATTGAGGGTATAACGAAGAAACTGCATGGGTTAAAAGACCCTGATGAGAGATCTGTAGCAAAGCTGTAGTCTACAAGTTAAAACATCAGTTATAGAATGCACATCAAGAAGGCAACGTTGTGATGGTGGAAGGGGATTTCAATATGCAGGTCAATTGGAATAATCATATTGCTGCAGGATCCCAAGAGGGGACAATTTGTAGAATGCCCGCGAGATGGCCTTTTAGAGCCACTCGAGGGGAGCAGATACACTGGAGTGGGTGTTGTGCAATAAAGAGGAGCCAATTGGGGAACTGAAGGTAGAGGGGCCTTTCGGGGCCAGATATCACAATGATCGTACTCACCCTGCAATTTGAGAAAGAGCGACTCCAGTCAGATGTAATCCGGTTCACTATGGATTAAAGGGAATTACAGAGGCATGCGAGAGAAGCTGGCCCAAGCTGACTGGAAGGGGGCACCAGCAGGGATGATATTCGGAGAGATAATTCCAAAGAAAAATAAGATATTCTAAAGGCAGGCAGGAGAAACCATGGCTAACATGGGATGTCACAGCCAACATAAAAGCCCAAGATAGGGTATATAATAGAGCAAACATTAGTGGGAAGTTAGCGGATTGGGAAGACTTTGAAAACCAGAAAAAGACAACTTTAAAAAACTCATGAGCGGAAAAGGTGGAAATCAAAGGTAAACCAGCTAATAATATTAAAACGCAATAGCAAAGGTTTTTTCATACATATATATGTATACACATACAGTGCCTATAAAAGGTATTCTCCTCGTTTGGAAATTTTCATATTTTATTGTTTTACAACATTGAATCACAGTGGATTTAATTTGGCCTTTTTGACACTGATCAACAGAAAAGACTGTTTCATGTCAAAGTGAAGACAAATATCCACAAATGGGTCTAAATTTATTTGAATTACTAAACACAAAACTGATTGCATAATTACTCAGCCCTTTCAAGTCAGTATTTAGTAGATGCACCTTTGGCAGCAATTACAGCCTTAAGCCTGTGTGGATAGGTCTCTATCAGCTTTGCATATCTGGACACTGCAATTTTTCCCCATTCTTCTTTACAAAACTGCTCAAGCTCTGTCAGATTGCATGGGGATCGTGAGTGAACATTCCTTTTCAAGTCCAGCCACAAATTCTCAATTGGATTGAGGTCTGGACTCTGACTTGGCCACTCCAGGACAATAACTTTGTTGTTTTTAAGCCATTCCTGTGTAGATTTGGCTTTATGCTTGGAGTCATCCTCTTGCTGGAAAACAAATCTTCTCCCAAGTCGCAGTTCTCTTGCTGTCTGCATCAGGTTTTCCTCCAGGATTTCCCTGTATTTTGCTGCATTCATTTTACCCTCTACCTTCACAAGCCTTCCAGGGCCTGCTGTAGTGAAGCATCCCCACAGCATGTTGCAGCCACCACCATGCTTCACGGTAGGGATGGTGTGTTTTTGATGATGTGCAGTGTTTTGCTTATGACAAACATAGCGTTTAGTCTGAAGGCCAAAAAAAAACTCAATTTTTGTTTCAACAGATCATAAAACCTTCTTCCAGCTGACTTCAGAGTCCCCCACCTGCCTTCTGGCAAACTCTAGCTGAAATTTCATGTGAATTTCTTTCAACAGTGGCTTTCTCTCTGCCACTCTCCCATAAAGCTGTGACTGGGCACCTGGGCAACAGTTGTTGTATGCCCAGTCTCTCCCATCTCAGCCACTGAAGCTTGTAACTCCTTACATATTTTCTCCAGTGATTGACTTAACTGTTCTCCAAGGGATTTTCAGTGAATTTGTGGAGCTCTGTTTTCACTTTGACACAAAATAATCTTCTTCTGTTGATCAGTGTCAAAAAAGCCAAATTAAATCCACCGTGATTCAAAGCCGTAAAACAATAACATATGAAAACTACCGGGGGCGGGGGGGAGGTTAGTACTTTTAATAGGCACTGCGAATGTGCTCAATGGTGGGGAGAGCTTTACCTGTGATATACTGGGCCATATCTACTACATTTTATAGGATTTTCCGTTCAAGGGCATTGTGATGCAGCCAGTCAATATACTCTCCACCGCACACCTATAGAAGTTTGTAATAAGACAGGTGAGCCAACTGCACAAGTTCAGGTAAACAACACAATCTGCTGTTCCTGGGAGGGAATTTGGAACTTTAATCAGCTTCCTTGGCCTTGTCTCCTGAGGCAGCCTCACATCCAGTGAGTATCTTCTCCTTCTGGGATTTCCTGGGCCAGTGGTGGAATTTCCACTCTTAGCTTTATTGCTGGCATTGACATGGTGAGGCCAAGTGTGTCAACCTCACTGGAATGCCAAACTTTCTCTCTGCAATTCAATGAGTCAGCTATTAAGCAGATTTCAGCAGAGAGATCTCCAGATCGAAAGCTCCAGTTAAAGGGTCTTGGTCCAAAACGTTGACTGTTTATTCCCCTCCATAGATGCTGCCTGACCTGCCGAGTTCTTCCAGCATTTTGTGTGTGTGTTTCTCTGGATTTCCAGCATCTGCAGAATCTCTTCTGTTAATGATTTCCAGCTGATGCTCACTGCAAGACTCCAACAAATAGCAGTGGGGTTACGTGTACACTCCCTGGGTCGGAGAGGCACCACTGGGTCCCTCACTATCTGGGATGTTCTCTCTTCTCATTGCTGTCATCAGGAAGGAGGTACAGGAGCCTAAGGATGCACACGGAACGTTTGGCTCCACCCACACTTGGGTCTCACCTCTCACCTGTCAGATGATACTCCTTCCCCCCTTCCCCACCTTCTCATTCTGGTTTCTGCCCCCTTCCTTTCCAATGAAGGGTCTTGGCCCGAAACATCGTCTGTTCATTCCTCTCCATAGATGCTGCATGACCTGCTAAGCTCCTGTATTTTGAACTGAATCCCAGCCTCCACACTCACTTTCAAGAACTCTACAACTTATGTTCTCAGTATTATTTCCAAGTTCAGAGTAAATTTATTATCAAGGTGCATATATGTCAGCATTAACAGCACTGAAATTGGTTTCCTTGCGGGCATTCACAGTAAATCCAAGAACCATAACAGAACCAACAAAACACCAAACCCAACAGTGTGGACGTTCAACCAGAGTGCAAAAGGCAAATACAAAAAAAGAAATAATAATAATAAATAAATAAGCAATAAATACTGAAAACAGCAGATGAAGAGTCCTTTAAAATGCTTGTGGGAATAGTTCAGTGTTGGGGTGAGTGAAGTTCAGTGAGGTTATCCCCTCTGATTCGAGGGCCTCATGGTTGAGGGGTAATAACTGTTTCTGAACCTGGTGTTATGGGTCCTGGGGCTCCTGTACCTCCTTCCTGATGGTTGAGGGGTAATAACTATTCCTGAACCTGGTGGTGTGGGTCCTGGGGCTCCTGTACCTCCTTCCTGATGGTTGAGGGGTAATAACTGTTCCTGAACCTGGTGGTGTGGGTCCTGAGGCTCGTGTACCTTCTTCCTGATGGTTGAGTGGGTAATAACTGTTCCTGAACCTGGTGGTGTGGGTCCTGAGGCTCCTGTACCTCCTTCCTGATGGTTGAGGGGTAATAACTGTTCCTGAACCTGGTGGTGTGGGTCCTGAGGTCCCTGTACCTCCTTCTTGATGGTTGAGGGGTGATAACTGTTCCTGAACCTGGTGGTGTGGGTCCTGAGGCTCCTGTACCTCCTTCCTGATGATTGAGGGGTAATAACTGTTCCTGAACCTGGTGGTGTGGGTCCTGAGGTCCCTGTACCTCCTTCCTGATGGTTGAGGGGTGATAACTGTCCCTGAACCTGGTGGTGTGGGTCCTGAGGCTCCTGTACCTCCTTCCTGATGGTTGAGGGGTAGTAACTGTTCCTGAAACTGGTGATGTGGGTCCTGAGGCTCCTGTACCTCCTTCCTGATAGTTGAGGGGGAAATAACTGTTCCTGAACCTGGTGGTGTGGGACCTGAGACTCCTGTACCTCCTTCCTGATGGTTGAGGGGTAATAACTAATCCTGAACCTGGTGGTGTGGGTCCTGAGGCTCCTGTACCTCCTTCCTGATGGTTGAGGGGGTAATAACTGTTCCTGAACCTGGTGGTGTGGGTCCTGAGGCTCCTGTACCTCCTTCCTGATGGTTGAGGGGTAGTAACTGTTCCTGAACCTGATGGTGTGGGTCCTGAGGCTCCTGTACCTCCTTCCTGATAGTTGAGGGGGAAATAACTGTTCCTGAACCTGGTGGTGTGGGACCTGAGACTCCTGTACCTCCTTCCTGATGGTTGAGGGGTAATAACTAATCCTGAACCTGGTGGTGTGGGTCCTGAGGCTCCTGTACCTCCTTCCTGATGGTTGAGGGGGTAATAACTGTTCCTGAACCTGGTGGTGTGGGTCCTGAGGCTCCTGTACCTCCTTCCTGATGGTTGAGGGGTAATGACTGTTCCTGAACCTGGTGGTGTGGGTCCTGAGGCTCCCGTAACCTCTTCCTGGTGGCAGCAGCGAGAAGAGAGCATGTCTGGTGTGGCGGAGGTCCCCGATGATGGATGCTGCTTTCCTGAGACAGCGCTCCATGTCATTGGGCTCAATGATGGGGAGGGCTTTACCCGTGATGGATTACACCGTATCCATTACATTTTTGTCTGATTTTCCATTCAAGACCATTGGTGTTTCCAGACCAGGTTGTGATGCACCCAGTCAGTATACTCTCCACCAGACATCCGCAGTACAAATATATAGCGAGAGCGCCCTCGTCTTTTGTACACAGTACTGTATTTGTTAATATGGAGCAGAGAGTAAGTCTGTAGATCCGGCGGGAGCAAAGATTTAGGCCAGTTAGAAAAGTGGGCTGAAAGATGGCAGATGGAGTTTAATGCTGAAAAATGTGAGATGCTACATTTTGGTAGGACTAATCAAAATAGGACATACATGGTAAATGGTAGGGCATTGAAGAATACTGTAGAACAGAGGGATCTAGGAATAATGGTGCATAGTTCCCTGAAGGTTGAATCTCATGTGGATAGGGTGGTGAAGAAAGCTTTTGTAATGCTCGCCTTTATAAATCAGAGCATTGAGTATAGGAGTTGGGATGTAATGTTGAAATTGTATAAGGCATTGGTAAGGCCAAATTTGGAGTATTGTGTACAGCTCTGGTCACCGAATTATAGGAAAGATGTCAACAAAATTGAGAGAATACAGAGGAGATTTACTAAAATGTTGCCTGGGTTTCATCTTCTAAGCTACAGAGAAAGGTTGAACAAGTTGGGTCTTTATTCTTTGGAGCGTAGAAGGTTGAGGGGGGACTTGATAGAGGTGTTTAAAATTATGAGGGGGATTGATAGAGTTGACGTGGATAGGCTTTTTCCATTGAGAATGGGGGAGATTCAAACAAGAGGACATGAGTTGAGAGTTAAAGGGCAAAAGTTTAGGGGTAACATGAGGGGGAACTTCTTTACTGAGAGAGTGGTGGCTGTGTGGAACGAGCTTCCAGCAGAAGTGGTTGAGGCAGGTTCGATATTGTCATTTAAAGTTAAATTGGATAGATATATGGACAGGAAAAATATGGAGGGTTATGGGCTGTGTGCAGGTCGGTGGGACTAGGTGAGAGTAAGAGTTCGGCATGGACTAGAAGGGCCGAGATGGCCCGTTTCCGTGCTGTAATTGTTATATGGTTATATGTTAAAGGGTGTTGGGAATGGCGAGGGTGGAGTGCTGCGGAAGATGTGTGGGGACAGGTGGCAGAGAAGGAGTGTCAGGGGTCGGGGGCAGACACACTCAGCCCTGAGACACCAGGCAAGGTCATTTGATTCCAAACAATTGGTGTATTGATCATTTACAGAATGTCTCTCTGGTGCTTCCCACTCCCTCCCCTCTCCCTTCCCCTTTTCCCAACCATAATCCCCCTCTCCCTTCCCCACTTCCCACTCTCAGTCCACAATAGAGACTCAGATCAGAATCAGGTTTATCGTCACTCACATATCTCATGAAAAATTTTTTTTTGAGGCAGCAGTACAGTGCAATACGTAAAATTACTATAGTACTGTGCTAAAGTCTTAGGTGTAATAGGCACCTGTTAGTGTTGTGAGACCGTGGATTTGCGCCTTGGAAGGTTTCCAGGCCGCAGGCCTGGGCAAGGTTGTATGGAAGACCGGCAGTTGCCCATGCTGCAAGTCTCCCCTCTCCACGACACCGATGTTGTCCAAGGGAAGGGCATTAGGACCCATACAGCTTGGCACCGGTGTCGTCACAGAGCAATGTGTGGTTAAGTGCCTTGCTCAAGGACACAACACGCTGCCTCGGCTGGGGCTCGAACTAGCGACCTTCAGATCACTAGACCGACACCTTAACCACTTGGCCACACACCAACTCTTAGGCACACACACACACACACATACACACACATAAAAATACATACACACACACACACACATACACACACATAAAAATACATACACACACACACACACACACATACACACACACACATACATATATATATATATATATATATATATATATATATAATTACACACATTAATATATAGTATTGTATAGAAGTTTGTCAAAGTATTAGAAGTCAAACCAAATCTTCGCAAACTTCTAATTACAATGGTCATCAAACGTTTTCGAAAGAGTTGTATACTCAGGATTTTGTTCTGCTCAGGATAGACCGCTTGACGCTGAACACAATTTGTACTCAGTGTCTGAGGCTTCTCACTTACGTGTCCCACAATAATCAGCCAGCATTGATGGATTCCAGTTGCCCTAATACCGTTTCTCCATGACCACAATGTCCTGGTGAAACCTTTCACCGTGCTCGTCACTGACAGCGACAAGACTTACAGGGAAGAAGTCTAACTGGGAATGCAGAAAATGAATCTTCAGTGACATGTTGCACTTTGTGGTTTTGTACGCTTGAAGGATGTTGTCAACCAGCCGCACGTAGTTTGGTGATCTGCATAACATCCTTGTCATTTTTTTCTTGCGGCAGCAGTACAGTGTAATGCATAAATAACTACAGTACTTCCACCAGCCTCAGGGCTAGAGAATTCCAGAGATTCACCACGCTCTGAGAGTAAGTTTCGATAAACTTCAGTTCACTGAGTCTTATGTAACTCTTGAGCTCGGCCAGCCCGCGTTCGTCTCAGGGAAAACAGCTCCTGGCCCCACCAAACTGAGAAATCTCGTTTGTGTTGATGCTACGTGATGTGTTGCATGGTTACAAATCCTCACCACAAGATATCAGACAGTACACTGTATGCAATTAAATGATTGAACTGCATAAATGCTAATCTGAACACAGGGTTAGTAAAGAGAAAAGAGTCCATTTTAAGGAAAAAAGTCAAAACTGCACGTTGGAGCTCACCGATACAGCCATTCATCAATCATCAACCTCTTACGAGCGTCGCCGACCTTCAGACCCTCGTTCCCGGTCCACCCGTCCGGTCGTCTACCAGCTCTCTCTTCTCACCGACCAAAGACCCCGAAAACCTCTCTTCCAGATTCACAAGAACCAGCAACATCCCTCTCATTGGATAACACACGTTCCAAAGTCCCAGTTATCTCTAGTCTTAACCCAAACATTGCGGCTACAGAGAGGCCATTACATTAACAGGGAAACCTTACAGCGTGTTACACTTATTTTGTAGCCATCTTGTAAGAGACAATCTAGGCTGAGTGTGAAGATGTTGAGTTCACCAGCAAAAACCGACGATTGTTGTTGGCCTCTGTCGGTCAGGGTCGTCCATGGGTGTCGCATCCCAGCTGTCTGGATACACAAGCCTTGCGGTACGATATGGAGAGCGAGCTGCTGCCCGTGTAACAGGCTCCCCCTCTCCACGCAGCTGATGAACCCAAAGGAACGGCAGAGACCGATACAGTTTGGCACCAGGAGTTGCCGGTCAGCGTTGAACTCAACGTAGGGACTCCAGCTCCGGATTTTTCCCGCGGGGTTCACTCCCGAAGCCTTCCCCTGTGAGCAGGTAGAGCCGCAAGACAGCAGAGATTTGAGATCAGAGTTTTCCTTCTCCTGGATGAGCTGCAACCGCAGCTGACGAGCCCCATCTGCCGGAGCGACTGGATATGAGGCGCCAGTGACCCACCTTTGCCCCTTCTCCTGTCAGTAGAAACGGTTCCGCCGGGCTTAGTAGCTAAATCACACGTGAAGGCCAGGAGCTGGATTAATAGGTAGTGGGAGCTTGTCCCCACGACCAGCCCCATGGTGGAAAGGCGGAGGAAGCTCGATGGGCCAAAAGGCCTAATTCTGCTCCTGGGTCTAATGGACTGGGGGCGGGGGGGGGGGGGAGAAAAAAAAGTGAGGTGGATGAACAGCGGCTGACATTCCAGTCGTTAGTCCATTACTTTCAGCAGGAATCAATCCCAAATAGTTTCCACGAGATGGAGAAGCAATCTGCCATTAACACAAGAATTCAAGGACAATGGAAAATTGGAAATAGGGACTTGCAGATTTGTACTAGGTTCCTACGGGTTGTTATATCTGAGGGGTGGTAATGGAGACAAGCTCCCACTAACTATTAAATGCTGCCAATGGCGTGCGCCTCAAATAGCCTCTGACAACCAAGTCCAGCTCCTGGCCTGCACCTGTGGCTTAGCTACACAGACTGGTGGAACCATTTTTACTGACAGGAGAAGGGGGCAAAGGCAGGCTATGAAAAGGAACCAAGAAAGATAGCCGTGTGGTAACGAGTGGGTACTCTAATCTGTATCTGTAACCAAAAGAAAAAGAAAAAATTAGCTTTATTTGTCATATGCGCGTCGAGACGTACGGTGAAATGCACTGTTTGTGACAAATCAAATCAGCGGGGGTCGTGCTGGGCAGCCCACAAGTGTCACCGGGCTCCCAGCGCCAACGTAGCATGCCCACGGCGCCCCTAACCCTAACCCGTAGGGCTTTGGACTGTGGGAGGAAACCAGCCAACCCGGAGGAAACCCACACGGTCACGGGGGAGAACATACAAGCTCCTTACAGGCAGAGGCGGGTTTCGAACCCTGATCTTACAACTGTGGTAGTAACCGCTGGGCTTCAGGAGTCAATATCCAAAGGTTCGTTTACTTCATCTCCTGAAACAACGAGACATGCTGTGAAATGCGTCTTTTTCTTTGCGTTAACAACCGACGCATCCAAGAAGTTCGCTGGGAGCAGCCCGCAAGTGTCACCACACGTTCCAGCCCCAACGCGGCATGCCCTGAACGCTCGGCAGGACCACACAGAGCACAGCAAGCAACCACACAACAACGGGAAAACAAGCCCTGCTCCTCCCCTCCCTCCCAAGCACATACTTAGGCCTCCAACCAACCCCAAGACAGTCCATATTCTTCGGCCTCCAGCCAACTCAAACTCGGAGGCGGACATGCAGACATCGGGCCTTCGACCACCCTCACACACTGACAGAGACGAGCAGACTCGGGCCCTGGCCAAAGGGCTTCCGATTCGACCCTCAGGCCTTGATCCTCAGCAGGCCAATCACTGGATACCAGGCCTCAAACTCTGGACTCGCTGATGCTGGGACGCCGAAAAGTAGGCCTCAAACTAGGCCTCAAGCTCTGGTCTCGCTGTTTAGGTTGGACAGGGTGGCCATGAGGATGAACCGGCAGAGTGTAGATAGGTTCCTGGGGTAACACATTATGAAATATGTAGTGTATTTAATATTTCAGTGATGCAGCGCGCGCAGCTCTCCGGTGAAATGATATCGTATTTGTAAGTAGGATGCCGTGCACAATTTTGATTTGATGGAGACAGACGTGAGAAGGCACAGAGGAACATCTGGAGAAATTTCTGAAATGCCCGGTTCGCTGCCGCTGCTACTGTGCGATCCAGAATCTCCGGAGGGAAGGCCCCAAAATCCCCGGCTTCGCCTGCTGCAGGCGACCGAGGCTGGGGTCAAAGCGCTCGGCAGAGATGGTGCTCAGTACTCGGTGTCGGAGAGCTGATCAGAGCTCGAAGTTTTCAGATGACTCAGAGTCGGACTGTGGTCGGGCATGGCAGGAAGAGTTTTCTTCCTTCTCCCGTCTGCGTGAGATGTGGGACTTACGAGAAACTTTGAACTTTTTTACTGTGACCACGGCCTGTTCTTCATCAAGTTATGGTATTGTTGCACTGTTGTAACTATATGTTATAATTATGTGGTTTTTGTCAGTTTTTCAGTCTTGGTCTGTCCTGTGTTTTGTGATATCACACCGGAGGAATATTGCCACCCCACTAGGAATAGGGTTCCCCCGGTCCTCACCTACCACCCCACCAGCCTCCGGGTCCAACATATTATTCTCCGTAACTTCCGCCACCTCCAACGGGATCCCACCATTAAGCACATCTTTCCCTCCCCCCCTCTGCATTCCGCAGGGATCGCTCCCTACACAACTCCCTTGTCCATTCGTTCCCCCCATCCCTCCCCACTGATCTCCCTCCTGGCACTTATCCTTGTAAGCCGAACAAGTGCTACACATGCCCTTACACTTCCTCCCTTACCACCATTCAGGGCCCCAAACAGTCCTTCCAGGTGAGACAACACTTCACCTGTGAGTCGACTGGGGTGATATACTGCGTCCGGTGCTCCCGATGTGGCCTTTTATATATTGGCGAGACCCGACGCAGACTGGGAGACCGCTTTGCTGAACATCTACGCTCTGTCCGCCAGAGAAAGCAGGATCTCCCAGTGGCCACACATTTTAATTCCACATCCCATTCCCATTCTGACATGTCTATCCTCGGCCTCCTCTACTGTAAAGATGAAGCCACACTCAGGTTGGAGGAACAACACCTTATATTCCGTCTGGGTAGCCTCCAACCTGATGGCATGAACATTGACTTCTCTAACTTCCGCTAAGGCCCCACCTCCCCCTCGTACCCCATCTGTTACTCATTTTTATGCACACATTCTTTCTCTCACTCTCCTTTTTCTCCCTCTGTCCCTCTGAATATACCTCTTGCCCATCCTCTGGGTCCCCCCCCACCTTGTCTTTCTTCCCGGACCTCCTGTCCCATGATTCTCTCGTATCCCCTTCTGCCTATCACCTGTCCAGCTCTCGGCTCCATCCCTCCCCCTCCTGTCTTCTCCTATCATTTTGGATCTCCCCCTCCCCCTCCAACTTTCATATCCCTTACTCACTCTTCCTTCAGTTAGTCCTGACGAAGGGTCTCGGCCTGAAACGTCGACTGTACCTCTTCCTAGAGATGCTGCCTGGCCTGCTGCGTTCACCAGCAACTTTGATGTGTGTTGCTTGGAGGAATATTGTATCACTTCTTAATGCATGCATTACTAAATGACAATAAAAGAGGACTGAGCGTCCTCATAATCTAATCTGAGTAATCCTGGACGATATTAATTCTTACCTCAGGCTGCTCTTTATTTACTACAGCTCAGCCTTTAACACAATGATTCCTACAGTTCTCATCAACAAGCTACGAGCCCTGGGCCTCTGTACCTCCCTCTGCAACTGGATCCTTGACTTCCTAACCGGAAGACCACAATTTGTGTCAATCAGAAGTCACATCTCCACCTCACTGACAACTGACACGGGCGCACCTCGGAGATGGGTGCTCGACCCACTGCTCTGCTCTCACTACACTCCTGACCGTGTGGCTCGGCACAGCGCAAATTCCGTCGGTAAGTTTGCCGATGATAAAACCCGTTGTCGGTAGAATCTCAGATGGTGACGAGGAGGCGTACAGGAGCAAGCTAGATCAGCTGGTTGAGTGGTGTCACAGCAACAACCCTTGCACTCAACATCAGGCAGACCAAATAACTGACCGTGGACTTCAGAAAGGGCAAGAAGAGGGAACTCACACCATACTTCACTGAGGGATCAGAAGTGGAAAGGGTGAGCAATTTCCAGTTCCGGGGTGTCAACATCTCTGAGGTTCTATCCTGGGCCCAACATATCGATGCAGTTACAAAGAGGGCACGACAGGGGCTATACTTCATTAGGAGTCTGAGGAGATCTGGTCTGTCACCTAAGACACTCGCAAGTCTCTACGGATGAACTGTGGAGAGCATTCTAACTGGCTGCACCACCATCTGGTATGGGTTGGGGAGGGCCACGGCACAGGATCGGAAAAAGCTGCAGAGAGTTGTAAACTCAGTCAGCTCCATCACGGGCACCGGCCTCCCCAGCGTCCTGGACACCTTCGAGGAGCGATACCGCAAAAAAAAAACACAAGAGAGTCAACCAGGGAATTGGCTATCTTGGCTCTGATCTCAGAGTAGCGGTCACAGTGGGGTAGAAATTTTGTTTTCCATTTCGGTTCTGAAACAACCGTGCGTGACAACCAGGAAATAAGTGACAATGGGATGAAGACAGAGTCGGCTAAAGCGAATTGAGGTTACGGACGGGCAGGAGATTCAGCCAGCAAGCAGCGGAAGATGTCGCCAAAAGTCAAGGTCAGCCAGCCAGGTTTATCTTCTTTCTTTTTAGTTAGATTTAGATTAGATGATGAAGACATGCAGTCCTCTTTTATTGTCATTTAGTAATGCATGAATTAAGAAATGATACAATATTTTCTCCGGTGTGTTATCACAAAACACAGGACAGACCAAGACTGAAAAAAACTGACAAAACCACATAATTATAACATATAGTTACAACAGTGCAACAATACCATAACTTGATGAAGAACAGGCCATGGGCACAGTAAAAGTTCAAAGTCTCTCGAAAGTCCCACATCTCACGCAGACGGGAGAAGGAAGAAAACTCTCCCTGCCATGCCCGACCACAGTCCGACTCTGAGTCGTCCAAAAACTTCGAGCCTCCGACACCGAGTACCAAGTGCCATCTCTATCCGAACGATTCGACCTCAATCTCGGTCGCCAACAGCAGGCAAGGCCGGGGATTTTGAGGCCATCCCTTCGGAAGATTCTTGATGGCACAGTAACAACAGCAGCGAACCGGCGTTTCAGAAATTTCTCCAGATGTTCCTCTGTGCTTTCACGTCCGTCTCCATCAAATCAGAATTGTGCACGGCCCCTATTTAACGGATACGATATCATTTTCACCAGAGAGCTGAGCACACACGGCGCGCTGCTCTCTCTCTCTCCTCCCGCCTTTATTTTCAAAGTTCAAAATAAATTTATTATCAAAGTACATCGATGTCACCATTTACAGCCCTGAGATTCATTTCCTCGTGGGCATAGCCAATAAATCCATCGAACGATAACCGTGACAGAATCGATGAAAGACCGCACCAATTGGGGCGTTCGACCGCAGTGCAGAAGACCTATTGGTATTGTTACGTAACCGGCAAAAATGAATATCAATCGAGACAGGTTTTATGAAAACAACCAAACATTTATTAAACACGTATAAACGATAAGGGAAAAAAAATACAAAGGAAAACTTTAACCGGAAGTTAACAGATATGCAGCCGTTCACCAACTCCCCTCGGCTCTGGTACCTAAAGCGTTAAACGCGAAAACAGTTCTTAAAGCGATACAGTCAGATACCGTTCTTAAAGCGATAACTTCGGAAGTCCAACAGTTTTACACATTCAATTGGGAGAGACTTCTCCGGAGAAGGATCTCTTCACTGACGCACCTTTACTGCTGGTTCTGTCCACAGGATTCACGATGCCGAAATTAAACAGCTTAAATCAACTGACCTTAAATTGTTTAGAGAGACAGAGCCTTTTTGCATGAACTCATTGTGCTTTTGCAAGAGTTATCTCAATGCAGGTTCTCTTCAACGAAGACTCAATAAGGTCGATTCTTTATTAAACTGCCAAACGATGCAAACTTCTCTCGATCCTTCACTCCGATGAATTCTTCACTCTCCCTTCAAAACTGTGGGAATTGAGTAAATTGGCACTTCCAGCCACAAATTTCCAGTTCAATAATACACCATCTTGTAAGAGAACGCACCCTCCATTTTAAAAATGAAACTGCGTCACTAAAACAAATACGCAACAGAAACGGAGGCACAACACATTCTACCTGGAAATCTACAAACTTAAAAACCCACTGCATCACCTGAGTCGACCCTTATATAGTCATGGGGCACATGTCATCACGTGACTTCACATCGGCGGGAAAATCACATCAGGTGACCTCCAAAAGACCATTACATCATTCTCACTAAAAAATACAGATCTCCTTGAGCATGCAACAGTTGAAGGAAGGGTTTTATCCATGATGGACTGGGCCGTATCCACCACGTTTTGTAGGACTTTCCATTCAAAGGCACTGGAGTTTCCATACCAGCCTGTAGCTGTCGATATACTCACAAACAAGGGAGAATCTGCGGACGCTGGAAATCCGAGCGACACACACACACAGAAATGCTGGAGTCACTCAGGAGCCCCCTGCCGAAGGGTTTCGGCCCGAAACGCTAACTGTTTACTCTTTGTCATAGACGCTGCCTGGCCTGCTGAGTTCCTCTGGCATTTTGTGTGCGTGTGTGGCACAGTCAACACACTCTCCGCGACTCGTCGATAGCAGCTCGTCGGAGTTTTAGATGTCACGCCGAATCTTCTGCCGATGCCCCCCAACCCCGACGGTGAGTGAGGGTTTGCTGCCGATTCTCGAGTCGGTGGGGGTGGGGGGAGGGAACTGGATGTAAAACCGACTCTGCGGACCGTAACGTCGGAACGGCGGGATGTTCGTCTCGCCCTCGCTGCAGAGGGGTGACACCTCGCTCTCCCGCGTGTGTGTGTGTTTGTGTGTATACGAGAGAGAGAGAGAGAGAGGGTCAGAGAGAGAAAGAGAGGGGGATAAAGAGAGAGGGTCAGAGAGAGAGGGGTCAGAGAGCAAGAGAAGGTCAGAGAGCGAGAGAGAGAATCAGAGAGAGGGGGTCAGAGAGAGGGTCAGAAAGAGAGAGGGAAAGTCAGAGAGAGAAAGAGCGGAGGATAATGAGAGAGGGTCAGAGAGTGAGAGAGAGGTTCAGAGAAAGGGGGGGTCGGAGAGAGAGAGAGAGAGGGAGTCAGAGAGGGAGTGTCAGAGAGAGAGTCAGAGAAAGAGAGAGAGACTCAGAGAGAGGGTTAGAGAGAGAGAGGGGATAAAGAGAGAGGGTCAGAGAGAGAGGGGTTCAGAGAAACAGAGGGGGGTCAGAGAGAAAGAGAGAGAGAGAGGTCGGAGAGCAATAGAAGGTCAGAGAGCGAGAGAGAGAATCAGAGAGAGGGGGGGTCAGAGAAAGGGTCAGAAAGAGAGAGGGAAGGTCAGAGAGAGAGAGAAAGAGAGGGCCAGAGAAAGAGATGGTCAGAGAGAAAGAGAGAGAGAGAGACACTCAGCGAGAGAGAGAGAGAGAGAGACAGAGAGAGAGAGAGACTGTCACGGCGAGCTGTTGGGATGAACAGTTAGTTTGTGATGGACTGTAGACCGTGGTCATGGTCTCTCTTCGGAGGCTTTGCTGTTGTTCGCGTGGCGGGTTGGATGAGGGTCCGATGCTTTTTGCTGCAACAAGTGTGGGGAGGATCTGATGCATTTTGCTGCTGCTTGTGCGCAGGAGGACGGAGGGAGGACCTTGGGGTTCTTGCCTTTTCTCTGGCATTCATTCTGCGGGGTTTTCCTCCTGTTTCGTGGCCGTCTGTGTAGAGTAAGAATTTCAGGTTGTATACTGTATGCATTCTCTGCTATTAAATGGAACTATCGAGCTCTCCTCAGGAAGGAGAGGCGTTGCCGTGCTTCCTTTATAACTGCAGTTTGGTTGTTTGTCAGTCTCAGTGTGTAGATTTTCACTGATTCTATTTTCCCGTAAATGCCCGACAGCGCCCCCCGAAGACGCACTTCTGGGACGGCATCAAGAAGGCGACTTGCGCGAGCAGCCCCCCGCCGCGGCCAAGTTGACAAATTTCACGACGTTCGCTGGTGACGTCAAACCTGGCCCCGAACCTCGAGGTTGCATCTGGTGACGGAAACGTGCTCCGATGATAAATTTACTTTGGCTCCCGACCTCTCCGGGCGGGGCACGTCAGACTCTGCGTGAAAGAACCCCCCCCCCCCACCACCCCCAACCCCAGATTCCCCGTGGTGAAAGAATACACTCCCACAAAACACTGGAGGAGCTCAGCAAGTCAGGGAGGGGAATAAAGAGTCGACGTTTCGGGCCGAGACTCGGAGGGCTTGATGGCCAAACCCGTCCCCAGAGGCTGGGGGAAACCTGTTTTGGTGTGTGACCTCGAGGCAGTGAATTCACGAACCACACAGGGCTGTGTAAGTCTTGGCTCCCTAACCACATCAATTGGACTGGCTGTGGACTCATTAGTCAAGTCAAGTTAAGTTGCTCTTTATTGTCATTTTGACCATAAGCTGCTGGTACAGTTCACAGTAAAAATGAAACAACGTTCCTCCAGGTCCCTGGTGCTACTTGAAACAACACAAAACTACACTAGACTATGTGAGACTGCACAAGGCTACACTAGACTACATAAAACAACACAAAAACTACACTAGACTATGGACCTACACAGGACTACATAAAGTGCACAAAACAATGCAGGGCAGTACAGTAATTAATAAACAAGACAATAGGCACAGTAGAGGACAAATTACAATATAATAATAAATGATGTGGATGTCAGTCCAGGCTCTGGGTATTGAGGAGTCTGATGGCTTGGGGTAAGAAACTGTTGCACAGTCTGGTCGTGAGAGCCCGAATGCTTTGGTACCTTTTTCTAGATGGCAGGAGGGAGAAGAGTTTGCATGAGGGGTGCGTGGGGTCCTTCACAATACTGTTAGCTTTACGGGTGCAGTGTGTGGTGTAAATGTCTCTAATGGCGGGAAGAGAGAGCCCGATGATCTTCTCAGCTGACCTCACTATCCGCTGCAGGGTCTTGCGATCCGAGATGATGCAATTCCCGAACCAGGCCGTGATGCAGCTGCTCGGGATGCTCTCGATACAACCTCTGTGGAATGTGGTGAGGATGGTGGGTGGGAGATGGACTTTTCTCAGCCTTCGCAGAAAGTAGAGACGCTGCTGGGCTTTCTTGGCGAGGGAGCTGGTGTTGAGGGACTGGGTGAGATTCTCCGCCAGGTGAACACCAAGAAATTTGGTGCCTCGCCATTGAGAAACAATACGGGTGCAGTGGTGGGCATGCTGCTAGTATCAGAGTAGTCGGGTTTTCACTGGAGTCGAGCTTCACGCTCATCCTGAGGGCGCGTCCATTGGCATGTCCTCTACCACTCGCTGCTCGCTACAGGACCAAATCCGGGGCGTTAGGCGGGTACCCTGAACGGAGAGCGCTAGTGCGACTTTGTGAGGCAAACGCACGTGCAGCCACCACACGCTCTTTTGACGGGTCGGGGCTCAGGGTCCAGTGGCGCGGAGTGCAAGACGACCGGAGGGATCCTTCACTGCCGTCGTGATGTGTCATGTCTGTAAGGCGCTTGCACTTTCTCCCCGTGACTGCCTGGGTTCCCTCCCGCGGTCCAAAGGTTTACCGTTCGGCAGGTTAACTGGTCACTGTGCATTACCCTGTGGTTAGGCAAGGGTTAAATCGGGGATGGGGCGGCTTGAAGGACCGGGAGGGCCTATTCTGCTCGGTACCTCAATAAATAAATAAATAGACAGGTAGATTCTCAGATAGATAGACAGACTGACAGATAGATAGATAGACAGACAGATAGATAGAGAGACAGATAGACAGATAGATAGAGAGACAGATAGACAGATAGATAGAGAGACAAACAGATAGTCAAATAGATAGAAGACTGACAGATAGACAGCTAAACAGACAGATAGACGGATAGATAGACAGATAGATAGATAAATAGACAGATAGATAGACGGATAGACAGACAGATAGATAGATAGACAGACGGATAGATGGATAGATAGACAGATAGATAGAGAGACAGATAGACAGTCAAATAGATTGAAGACTGACAGATAGACAGCTAAACAGACAGATAGACGGATAGATAGACAGATAGATAGATAAATAGACAGACAGATAGATAGACAGACGGATAGATGGATAGATAGACAGATAGATAGAGAGACAGATAGACAGTCAAATAGATAGAAGACTGACAGATAGACAGCTAAACAGACAGATAGACGGATAGATAGACAGATAGACAGATAAATAGACAGACAGATAGACGGATAGACAGACAGATAGATAGATAGACAGACGGATAGATGGATAGATAGACAGACTGACAGGCAGACAGATAGATAGGTGGATAGATAGATAGACAGATAAATAAATAACTATGATTTAAATAAATATCTTATTTTATTAAATTAAGTAAATAAATATCTGCTGCTAGCTCTACCGTTACGGTCTTCAGAATCGGTTTCACTATCACCAACAGATGTTGTTAAATGTGTTGTATCACAGCAGCAGTACATTGTAATACATAATCATGAAAAACTGTAAATTACATTACGTATATGTGTAAAAGAAATTAAATTAGTGTAAAAGGAGAGGAAAGGATAGTGAGGTAGTGTTCATGGGTTCATTGTCCATTCAGAAAATGTTACTTTTGTGGCTGCCTGCAAGGAGTCAAATCTCAAGTATACAAATACTATATAGTGTACAAACTTCAATAACATATGTACAGTACTTTGAAATTTGACGGCGTAGTTGAAGAAGCTGTTCCTTAAATGTTGAGTGTCTTAACAGTAGAGGCAGTAAACACAAAATACTCTGCAGATGCTGGGGTCAAAGCAACACTCACAACACACTGGAGGAACTCAGCAGGTCGGGCAGCATCCGTGGAAATGATCGGTCAACGTTTCAGGCCGGAACCCTTCATCAGGACCTGCTGAGTTCCTCCAGCGTGTTGTCAGTAGAGGCAGTATATCACGGGTAACCCCCACCCCCCAACTATTGAGCACATCTACATGAAATGTTGTTGTAGAAAAGCAGCATCCATCATCAGAGATCCTCACCACCCGGGCCATGCTCTTTTCTCACTGCTGCCATCAGATAGAAGGTATAGGAGCCTCAGGATTTGCACTAACAGGTTCTGGAACAGTTACTACCCCTCAAACATCAGGCTCTTGAACAAAAGGGGACACCTACACTCATTTAAACAACACACATAAAAGTCGCTTGTGAACGCAGCAGGCCAGGCAGCATCTCTAGGAAGAGGTAGTCAACATTTTGGGTCGAGACCCTTCATCAGGACTAACTGAAAGAAGAGCTAGTGAGAGATTTGAAAGTGGGAGTGGGAGGGGGAGATCCAAAATGATAGGAGAAGACAGGAGGGGGAGGGATGGAGCCAAGAGCTGGACAGGTGATAGGCAAAAGGGATATGAGAGGATCACGGGATAGGAGGCCCAGGGAGAGGGAAAAGTGGGAGGGGGGGAAACCCAGAGGATGGGCAAGGGGTATAGTCAGAGGGACAGAGGGAGAAAAAGGAGAGAGAGAGAAAGAATGTGTGTATATAAATAAATAACGGATGGGGTACGAAGGGGAGGTGGGGCATTAGCAGAAGTTAGAGAAGTCGATGTTCATGCCATCAGGTTGGAGGCTACCCAGACGGAATATAAGGTGTTGTTCCTCCAACCTGAGTGTGGCTTCATCTTTACAGTAGAGGAGGCCGTGGATAGGCATATCAGAATGGGAATGGGATTTGGAATTAAAATGTGTGGCCACTGGGAGATCCTGCTTTCTCTGGCGGACAGTCACTTCAGGACTCTGTTATATTGTTATTTCATGCTCTCGTTATTTATTGCTATTTAGTTATATCTGCATTGGCACAGTTTGCTGATGTTTACAGTTTACAGATCCTGTTTACAGTTCCTGTTCTATAGCTTTGCTCATTATGTCCACAGAAAAAAAAATCTCAGGGTTGTATGTGGCATCATGTATGCACTCTGATAATAAACTTTTGCTTAGAATTTTGAGGTTCCTGTACCTTCTCCTTGGTGGTAGCAATGAGAAGCGGCTGTGCTAGTTCGATCGCTGTTAGTTGGAACCTTTCCTTTCCCGCGGTTGGGGACCCTACCAGGACCTAGGCGCCAGATGGCTAAACTCCAGACGGTATCTCAGACGGCCTCTCTACCACGACAAGGGACGATCCTTGGAGAAGGTCAAGAATAACATTACTGTTGGCCACATGAATCCAGTGTACATCCTGCCTTCCATTTATACTAGCCAGTAATTTTCTACCTGAAAGGTAGATTTCTATTTATCGGGGCAGTCGAAATAGGCATGGTTAGCATTAGGGATGACGCACTAGAATGAGAAGGACATATTTTAATCAGCCTTTACATGTCTTCACTACAAAGAGCTTTTAAAAAAAATCAGTAACTTCTGAATGCCTGCCTACTTCCGGAACTCTTCCACCAAGTTTACCGAACTTTTTAATCTGCTCCCGCCCGCCTCACTCTTCCCACCGGCAGCACCTGACAAACTGGGAATTAATCCCTCCGAAATGGGTGCCTGATTGGTCAGCGTTAGACCGGCAATATGATAGGCTGAAGGAAGTACCGCCCTGAGTGTGATTCGCCCTATAGCAAGGGTCGGCCATCTCTCTTCTGGTTGGGTAACACGTCAAAGCGGAGGGATGATTGGCTAGAACTGGAACCCTGACCTGACGTCGCTGTAACCTTGCCTGCTTATTGGGTCGTGCCGCGGAAGGAAGGACACGTGTCCATAGAGGTGGGCCTAGCCCGGCGGTCCCGGAGGGTTTGGAGCCTCGGGATGGAGGTGAGTCGGCGGCCGCTGTCTTTCGCACCCTTCCCGGCCTCCCGCTCCTCGGCTGACCGCCTACTTCCCCTGGCAGGGGCAGCGCTCACGGTAGTCGGTGCTGTCCGGCCCTGATAATGTCCCTGTCCTGGGCCGAGTGGCCGGCGCTGGCCAGCTATAGAGGCCATTCGGCCCCATTCTGTAACCTCAGTGATAGCCCCAAGCCCGCCGCCTGCTCCCCTCCCGTACCCTGGTGGTTCAAATCCCCGGTGGCTGTACCTGCATGAACCCTTCTCACGGGAAGACATTCCTCCCCATCTCCCCGGCTCAAGGGCAGCAGCTATCCCGCATTTCCACGACTATCCCTCCTTGGATGGGACTCGACCTCGCAACCTTCTTCGGTGTTACCCCCGTGAAGATTGTTATGTGCCGTGAAAAACGTTGCCTGGCAGCAGCAGTAACGCAAAGACATAAAATTGCCAAAAAATTAGATTGGATTCACTTTATTGTGCTGAGTACAGATACAAAGCCAATGAAATGCATTTAGCATCTGACCAGAAGTGCAAAAGAATAGTGTTATTTACAGAATAACTGCGAATGAAAAGTAAGTGCTACAACACACAAATATAAAAGTACTGAGACAGTACAATACGGATGCAATACTGCTTAGCGCTGTGATGTGAGGTTCAGCAGGGTCACAGCCTCAGGGAAGAAGCTCTTCCTGTGCCTGCTGGTGCGGGAGCGGAGGCTCCTGTAGCGCCTACCGGATGGGAGGAGAGTAAAAAGTCCATGGTTAGGGTGAGATGCATCCCTGATAATGCTTTTCCCCCTGCCCAGGCAGTGTTTATGGTAGATGTTCTCAATAGTGGGCAATTGGGTGCCGATAATCCGCTGGGCAGTTTTCACCACACGCTGGAGTGCTTTGCGGTCCGATACGGGACAATTACCATACCACACTGAGATGCAGTTGGTGAGTATGCTCTCAATGGTACAGTGGTAAAAGTCCGTCAGTATCCTGGGACAGAGGTGAGCTTCCTTGATGCTCCACAGGAAATAAAGGCGCTGTTGCCCCTTTTTGATCAGGATGGAGGAGTTCAGGGACCAGGTGAGATCCTTGGAAATGTGGACACCAAGGAATTTGAAACTTGATACATGCTCCACTACAGCTCTGTTGATGTAGATAGGGACGTGAGTGTGGCTCCTAGCACGCCTGAAGTCCACAATGATCTCCTTGGTCTTCTGGGTGTTAAGGGCCAGGTTGTTGTTGGCACACCACGCGGCCAGGTGCTGGACCTCGTCCCTGTAGGCCAGCTCTTCGTCCCCTCTGATCAGACCAACCACCGTGGTGTCGTCTGTGAACTTGATTATGGAGTTAGAACCATGTACAGGAAGGCAGTCATAGGTGAAAAGGGAGTACAGAAGAGGGCTCAGCACACAGCCTTGAGACACGCCGGTGTTCAGGGTGAGAGTGGAGGAGGAGAGGTTGTCTAACTTAACAGATTGGGGTCTGTTAATCAGAAAGTCCAAGGTCCAATTGCATATGTACGTTTAATAATGCAGATGTAAGTCTTAATGTTCAGAAATCTGATGGCAAGAGGAGAATAAACTGTTCCTGAATCACTAAGGCCCCTGACCTCCTCCCTGGTGATTGTAATCACAAGAGGGGGGAAGTCCCAGGATGGTGAGGGTCCCTTGGGGACGGATGTTGCCTTATTGAGGCGATCGTGGTCTTTCCATGACCCTGATTGGTCTTGGCAAATTTTTTTTTACGGAAGTGGTTTGCCATCGCTGCCTTCTTGGTCTTTATGAGACAGGGTGACCCCCAGCCATTGTCAATACTCTTCAGAGATTGTCTGCCTGGTGTCAGTGGTCGCATCACCAGGACTTGTGATCTGCACCGGCTGCTGGTACGACCGTCCACCACCTGTCCCCATGGTTTCACCTGACCCTGATCAGGGGGGGGGCGCTAAGCAGGTGCTACACCTCGCCCAAGGGTGACCCGCAGGCTGGCGGGAGCAGGAGCGTCTCACACCTCCTTTGGTAGAGACTGATCTCCACCCCGCCACCCACTAAATGTGACAATAATATTCCAATTCCTTCCAAAGCAGATAACCACATTATACTCTGTCAACAAACCTCTTGCTAACTCACTTTCTAGTTTAGTAAATTGAACTGCACTCAGTGCCTAACCTAGTCCAAGGTCAAGTTTGCTGTCATCTGACTGTACATACATAAAACTAAAGGCTGATTTATACTTCTGCGTCAACTTGACGCCGTAACCTACGCAAGTGGCCTACGCACGTTGTGAACATTTATACTTGTGCGTTGCTGTGTCTGCATCGCTCTGCAATTCGCGCACGTCGCGCATGTGCACACACCTGCCCATGCAAGGCTTCATGGTCATGGTAGTCTTTCTCGGGGTAAATAAGTTTAAAGCGAGTATCTTTCTTTGTAAAAGCGAAATGTCCCCTCCATAATTTCGGAGGTCTGTAAAGCTTTATGGAAAGCGTTGCAGCCAGAGTTCCTTCCCTGCCCTTCAGTCGCCCAATGGGAAACTATTGCAGCGTAGGAGGAAATGCGATGCTACCAAGCGGACCAATCACAGTTGTTGCAGTCTGCGTTGCCGTGACGCGCAGTTACATTTTAGGAGAGGTGTGCGTCAGTCTACGGCGTAGGGATCAGCGTAGGGTTCGCGGCTACGCCGTACCTACGGCGTCAGTTTGATGCAGAAGTATAAATCGGCCTTAAACATATCAACATTCCTCCAGGCCATGGTGCACCCACACAACATATATCACACACAGCACAAAAAAAAACCAAAATATTATGTTATAAATAAGTTAATAAAGTATAATTCAAAATGCATGTAGTAGGCAGCACAGGTAGACAGTAAACAGCTCGCTGTCCCGGTGACGAGACCTCGGTGGTGACAGGGAATTCATTAGTCTCCCAGCCTGAGGGAAGGAGCTGTTGCCCAGTCTGACAGTCCTAGTCCTGATGCTCCTGTATCTCCTTCCTGACCGTTCCTCCTTCCATGTTTTATGTTCACCCATTGACCCGTATTCCACCTTCCTGACCGTTCCTCCTTCCACGTTTTATGTTCACCCTTTGACCCACTCTTCAGCGAACTCTGGGTTCAATTCTCACAAACACGACATGGACGACTTTCACGATTCTGGTTTTAAAGATAATTAATTGTTTTATTGAATTAGACTTTGACCACTTCTGCTCTTTTTTTTAAGGAGAATCAGGTCACAGAGTCATAAGACATAGGAGCAGAATTAGGGCACTCAGCCCATCGAGTCTGCTCCACCATTCCATCATGGCTGACTTATTGTCCCTCTCAACCCCCATTCTCATGCCTTCTCCCCGTAACCTTTCACACCCTGGCTACTCAAAAACCTGTCAACCCCCACAAAACATATATCTCACACAGCACATAAAACAGTTAGCAAAATATAAATCAAAATGCATGCAGTGCACAGGACAGGTGAACAGTAAGCAGCTCGTTGTCCCAGTGATGAGACCTCAGTGGTGACAGGGAATTCATTAATCTCCTAGCCTGAGGGAAGAAACTGTTACCCAGTCTGACAATCGTAGTCCTGATGCTCCTGTCCCTCCTTCCTGATGGTCGTGGGTCAGAGAGATTGTGGGATGGGTGGTGGTGACGAGACCCTAGAGGTGGTCGGGTATTCATTAGTCTCACAGCCTGAGGGAAGAAGCTGTTACCCAGTCTGACAATCGTAGTCCTGAGGCTCCTGTACCTCCTTCCTGATGGTCGTGGGTCAGAGAGATTGTGGGATGGGGGTTGGTGACGAGACCCCAGTGGTGACAGGGTATTCATTAGTCTCACAGCCTGAGGGAAGAAGCTGTTACCCAGTCTGACAATCGTAGTCCTGAGGCTCCTGTACCTCCTTCCTGATGGTCGTGGGTCAGAGAGATTGTGGGATGGGGGTTGGTGACGAGACCCCAGTGGTGACAGGGTATTCATTAGTCTCACAGCCTGAGGGAAGAAGCTGTTACCCAGTCTGACAATCGTAGTCCTGAGGCTCCTGTACCTCCTTCCTGATGGTCGTGGGTCAGAGAGATTGTGGGATGGGGGTTGGTGACGAGACCCCAGTGGTGACAGGGTATTCATTAGTCTCACAGCCTGAGGGAAGGAGCTGTTACCCAGTCTGACAGTCCTAGCCCTGATGCTCCTGTACCTCCTTCCTGACCGTTCAGGGTTAAGGAGACTGTGGGGTGGGTGGTAGGGATTCTCAACAATGCTTCAGGTATTGCTTCGTATACAACACTCGCGGTAAGCGTCACAAGTAGGGGGAGAGGGAGACCCCGATGATCCTCTGGTCAGTTTTCACCGTCCTCTGCAGGGCCCTGCGGTCCGATACCTGCCAGCTTCCCTCCCACACAACGATGCAGACAGGCAGGGCACTCTGGGCGGGTGCTGCTGCAGGAAGTTGTTAGCATCAGGGCGGGCAGCCTGGCACGCCTTAAAACGTGGCCCGTCTGTATAGAGAGAGCCGCTGGTGTAAAGGTCAGCGCGCGGCGTCAAGAGTTCACAGTTCGATTCCAGCATCCCCAGTGAGGAATTTTGTACGCTCCTTCCCGTGAACCAGGTGCTCCGGTTTCCTCCCGCAGTCCAAAAGTGTACCGCTCAGCAGGTTAATCGGTTGTAATTGTAAGTTAATCAGTTAATTTTAAGTTGTCCTGTGATTAGACTTGGGAGTAAAATCGGTGGGTTGCTGGGTGGCAGGGTTCAGGAGGCCGGAACGGACTTTTCCACGCCCTAACTCTAAATAAAATAAAACTTTTTTTTTTAATGATAAAGGCCCAGCAGCACTGTGTTTGTTGTTCCACCGGATTCTGATCGCCAGTCAGACAGTAGCCCATTTGTCCTTGACACTGTTTGCTGTGAGTTAGCCCCCTCACAGTCCACCACAAACTGGACCGTCCATTTCAGAATCAGGTTTAATAACACTGGCTTATAATCATGAAATGTGTGGCTTAGTGGCAGCAGTACGGTGCAGTGCATAATAATTTTAAACATCTATAAATTGCAATAAGAAATTGATATGACAATTAAATAAGCAGTGGAGAAAGAAAAATTAGTGAGGTAGTGTTCATGGGTTCAATGTCCACTCAGAAATCAGATGGCAGAGGGGAAGAAGCTGTTCCTGAATCGCTGAGTGTGTGTCTTCAGGCTCCTGTACCTCCTCCCTGATGGTAGCAATGAGAAGAGGGCATGTCCTGGGTGGTGGGGGCCCTTAATGATCAACACTGCCTTTTTGAGTCATCACCTTTTGAAGGTGTCCAGGATACTGGGGAGGCCGGTGCCCAAGATGGAGCTGACTGAGTTCACAACTTTCTGCAGCTTTTTTCAATCCTGTGCAGTGCCCTATCCCCCCGCTACCCTCATTCCCGGGATGGCGGGACTGTCGTATGTTGAAAGGTTGGAGCGACTGGGGTTGTATACACTGGAATTTAGAAGGATGAGAGGGGATCTGATTGAAACATGTAAGATTATTAAGGGATTGGACAGGCTAGAGGCAGGAAACATGTTCCCGATGTTGGGGGAGTCCAGAACCAGAGGCCACAGTTTAAGAATAAGGGGTAGGCCATTTAGAACGGAGTTGAGGAAAAACTTTTTCACACAGAGGGTTGTGGTTCTGTGGAATGCTCTGCCTCAGAAGGCAGTGGAGGCCAATTCTCTAGTTTCTTTCAAAATAGAGTTAGATAGAGCTCTTAAAGATAGCGGAGTGAAGGGATATGGGGAGAAGGCAGGAACGGGGTACTGATTGTGGATGATCAGCCATGATCACAGTGAATGGTGGTGCTGGCTCGAAAGGCTGAATGGCCTACTCCTGCACCTATTGTCTATCGAGTCTGCTCCACCACTCTATCATGGCTGATTTATTATCCCTCTCAACCCCCATTCTCCTGTCTTCTCCCTGTAACTGTTGATGCTCAGACTAACTGAGAACCTATTACATTTACACTTTTCCTGTCACAGCTTTTTTTTTGGGGGCGGTGGGAAGGGGGTTAGCACGTATAGCAAATAACTTCAGCCACCAGTCAGCAGATCTGAATATGGGCTGCAGAGTAAGTTTAAAATGCAGCTCTGGAACAACAGGGTTCCGAAGGGCCGGGAGCTGCAGTTAATTGGACGACCAGAGAAGGCTGATGTAAGTTCATTCGGGTGCCGGTGGTGTGGATGCACGGCGGGAGGGGTGAAATTTGTGCGTAGTTCAAAGAAAGCATTGTGGATGCATTGTAAATATGGAATCGTCCTTTGATCTCCGGCGCACAAAATGTCGTGCAGCGTCGGGGGGGGGGGGCGTCAGGCGGGCCTCTTTCCTCCGAAAGGGCTCTCAGCATGAATCTTGCCGTCTCTCATTTTGTCGGATAAAGAGAGACTACTTCAGAACTGCCGGCTCGTCATTCTGTCCGGTGACTTTGTTCATGGGACGACATTTCCAGGACTCTCGCAGAATCCAGAGGATTTTGGCCGACCATTCTCAGCAGATGAACTTTCTCTGCAGCCATTTCCATTAATGTGCTGGGGCACGCACCATTCCGGAACCTTGGACTTCATCCCACGAGTTTTCCTGGTAACTATTTGTCTGGTGCTTTTGTAAGCTCTTTCCTCTTTGTTAAGTCAAGTCAAGTCACTTTTTATTGTCATTTCGACCATAACTGCTGGTACAGTACACAGTAAAAATGAGACAATGTTTTTTAGGACCATGGTGCTACAGGAAACAATAGAAAAACAACACAAAAACTACACTGAACTACGTAAAACAACACAAAAACTACACTAGACTACAGACCTACCCAGGACTGCATAAAGTGCACAAAACAGTGCAGGCATTACAATAAATAATAAACAAGACAATAGGCACAGTAGAGGGCAGTAGGTTGGTGTCAGTCCAGGCTCTGGGTATCGAGGAGTCTGATGGCTTGGGGGAAGAAATTGTTACACAGTCTGGTCGTGAGAGCCCGAATGCTTCGGTGCCTTTTGCCAGATGGCAGGAGGGAGAAGAGTTTGTATGAGGGGTGCGTGAGGTCCTTCATAATGCTGTTTGCTTTACGGATGCAGCGTGTGGTGTAAATGTCTGTAATGGCGGGAAGAGAGACCCCGATGATCTTCTCAGCTGACCTCACTATCCCCTGCAGGGTCTAAGAGTTAATGTTCATTTATCTTTAGTGCGTCCTGTCCTGAAAATGGATCCAAAGTAATTATTTTGTAGTAATTATGCGTAATAATTATAGTGTCTGTCGTTTGTAGAAACAGAAAACCTGCAGCACGATGCAGGCCTCTCAGACCACAATGCTGTGCCGAACATGTTTAAAGAAGACTTAGACGATATTAACTTTGTACGTCTCTTGGACATCGAAAGTACAGTAAAATGCACTTGCATCAAATCAGCAAGGATTGAGCTGGGGGGGGGGTGGGGAGCAGTCCGCAAGAGTCGTCACACTTCCGCGCAAGCACTAGATTTGGGTTTATTATCACCGGCGTATGCCGTGAAATTTGTTAGCGTTGGGGCAGCATACGTGATGAATACTGGGGGAAAAATCTGTGGATTACAGTCAGTATATTAAGGCGGGAGGAGAAGATGGCAGTGCGCGCAGCTCTCCACGGTAAAATGATATCGCACTTGTTAAATAGGGTACCGTGCACAATTCTGATTTGCTGGAGGCAGCCGTGAGAGCACGGAGGAACATCTGGAGAAACTTCTGAAATGCCCGGTTCGCTGCCGCTGCTACTGTGCGATCGAGAATCTCCGGAGGGAAGGCCCCAAAATCCTCGGCTTTGCCTGCTGCTGGCGGCCGGGGCTGGGGTCGAAGCGTTCAGCAGAGATAGTGCTCGGTGTCGGAGGGCTGGTCGGAGACTCGAAGTTTTCGGATGGACTTAGAGTCGCACTGTGGTCGGGCATAGCAGGGAGAGTTTTCTCCTCCCGTCTGCCTGAGATGTGGGACTTTCGAGAGTCTTTGAACTTTTTTTACCATGCCCATGGCCTGTTCTTCATCAAGTTATGGTATTGCTTGAATTGTTGTAACTATATGTTATAATTATGTGGTTTTTGTCAGTTTTTCAGTCTTGGTCTGTCCTGTGTTTCTGTGATATCACACCAGAGGAATATTGTATCATTTCTTAATGCATACATTACTAAATGACAATAGAAGAGGACTGTGTGTCTTCATAATCTAATCTAATCTAAATATATGTGTATATTAAATAGTTAAATTAAAATAAATTATTTTTATACTTTATTGTCGCCAAACAATAGTTTTAATAAATAAGTATTGAGTTAGTGTTCATGGGTTCAGAGTCCATTTAGAAATCAGATGGTAGAGGGGTCTAATTCGGAAAGTGCAGGGTAGATACATCCCAAAGATGAAGAAGAATTCTAAAGGGAGAATGAGGCAATGGTACTTGACAAGGACCGCATAAAAACAAAAAAGAGAGGGCGCATAATATAGCAAGAATTAGTGAGAAGTTAGAGGATTGGGAAGCTTTTAAAAACCAACAGATGCATCTTAAAAAACCAGGAAAAGAGAGAAGATGAAATATGAAGGTAAACTCACCAGTAGTATCAAAGGGGGTACAAAAACAGTTTTTTTTTTCAGATATGTAAAGAGTAAAAGGGATGAGAGATATCGGACCACTGGAAAATGACACTGGAGAGGGAGTGATGGGGGACAAAGAAATGGGCAAACTTAGTAAGTATTTTGCGTCAGTCTTCGCTGTAGAGGACACCGGCAGTACGCCAGAAATTCTGGAGTGTCGGGGGGTAGAAGTGAGTGTAGCCGCTCTTATTAGGGGGATGGTACGGGGGAAGCTGCAGGGCCGATCAGATTATGGTCTTATCACCAACCTAGCCATAACATTCGGAATACAGCCCGGCACAGTAGCGTACGGTACCAGAGATCCGGGTTCAATTCCCGCCACTGCCTTTAAGGAGCTTGGACGTTCCCCCCGTTACCGCGTGTGCTTCCTCCCACAGTCCAAAGGCGTGCTGGTTAGGTTAATTAGTCGTTGTAAATTGTCCTGTGATTAGGCTTAAGGCTGATTTATACTTGTGCGTACTAGCTCACGCAAGTGGGCTATGCCGTTGTGAGCATTTATACCTGTGCGTTGGTGTGTCTGCGTCGCTCTGCAATACACTGCCAAAACGCTAGTTGGCGGTGGGGTTTCTATGCCACTGTGTTGAGTTTCTTTGCGTTGAAACTCAACACAAGGAAACTCAAACTTCAAACAATGGCGACTGAAACTGAAGGAGGGTGAATTTTCTGTGCTTGTCCGGCCACTGAGAGACATGGACGAGGAAAAAAGCATTTCAAATATTTTCGGATGCCGACAGGTAGATTTGACGATTTGGTTCATCGTCTCCAACCATTAATATGACATCAGTGTACGCACAGCGACTGGCAATCACCATTCGAGGTTTAGCTTCAGGTGGAAGTCAACAGGCAGTAGCAGCCAGCTACAAACTGGCGTCGAGCACAGGGTCCTCCATAATTTTGGAGGTCTGTAAAGCTTTATTGAAAGCATTGCAGCCAGAGTTCCTTCCCTGCCCTTCAGTCGCCCAATGGGAAGCTATTGCAGCGCAGGAGGAAATGCGATGCTACCAAGTGGACCAATCACTGTTGTTTCAGTCTGCGTCGCTGCGACGCGCAGTTACATTTTGGGAGAGGTGCGCGTTAGGCTACGGCGTAGGGTTTGCGTAGAGTACAGCGTAGAGCACAGCATAGGGTACGCGGCTACACCGTACTTACAGCGTACATTTGACACACAAGTATAAATCAGCCTTTAGTGTTAATTAGGTGGCTTGCTGGGTCGGAAGGACTTGCCCTGGGCTTTGTCCCTAACGAAAGCAACTTGCAACGATCACTCTTTGCTTTGGGGAGGCGTGGGGGGGGGGTGGGTAGTGGAATCCTTTACTCCGAGATCATAAATTAAACTTGTCCTAGAGTCGCAGAGAAGTACAGCACAGAAACAAACAGGCCCTTCGTTCCATCTAGTCCGTACTCTGCCTTGTCCCACCGACCTGTAGAGTCATGGAACACTACAGCACAGAAACAAATAGGCCCTTTGGCCCATCTAGTCCGCGCTGAACCATTTACGCTGACCAGCCCCTTCGACCTGCCCTAGGACCACAGCCCTCCATATCCCTCCCATCCACGTACCTGTCCAAACTTCTCTTAAACATTGAAATCGAGCTGGCGTTCACCACTTGCACTGGCAGCCGGTTCCACCCTCTCACCGCCCTCTGGGTGAAGAGGT